>NW_024499239.1:22379323-22732866 GCF_017590055.1 Onychostruthus taczanowskii | reverse complement strand
TTTTTTTTTTTTTTTTTTTTTTTTTTTTTTTTTTTTTTTTTTTTTTTTGGGTATTTCCTTAAACCTTGAAAACTTCATTTTGGTCAGTGCTGTCAAACAAACCAGAGCCACGCACAGGATGGGTTCTCAGTTAACATCCTGCTCCTGCATGGCTCAGGAAAAGGAAAAGACTGCAGAAAAAATGCAATTTTCCCCTTCTGCTGGTTACTTCTGAGCGCAGTGGTCTGTAACTTGAGCACCAGCACATGAAAGCTGTTGGTGTTCCGCTACCTCCTTGCTGACAATCCATAATGGCTCATGAAACCTTCACAGGAGGTATCAAGAGCTGTCCATAGTGAATAACTCTGCTTTCATGTAAGCTACTTAAAGACAAGATTTCTCTGCCAAGACCAACAGATTACAGACACACACACACACACACACACACACACAAAAAAAAAAAAAAAAAAAAAAAAAAAGCATTGACAGAACATATTGTTTCAAGGAGATAAAGAGCCAGAAGAAACACAGATCTTGAAGAACTGAAGTCCATTTAATTTCAGACTGCTCCACAATAATTCTCTCCCCTTTTCTCTACTCTTTGCAAAATCCCTCTGTGATTTTTCAGTTCACAGTCTGCTTTTCTTCTATGCTGGTTCCACCTAACCCCGCCTGTCCCAAAGGTCCAGTTTGACTTGCACAAAACAAGGAACAGCTTTGAAGGCTGAAGTGCTAAAAGGGCTTCCATCAGCCACAAAACTGACCAGACTGCACCTTGGCATGGAATGGTACCCATCCTTTAGCTTTGATGGGCATTCAAAAATTTCATCTTTCAGCCAAAAAGAAGAAAAGTGGCTAAAAATTCAAATATCACAGACTAGTTCTAGATCTACTGCTTTCAGAACTAGAGATTCCCAGAAGTGAGCATATTGCTCATATATTTCTTCTTAGTATTATCATGGGGGTTGAGGTTTTTTACTTGATTTGCCATGTGTTCAACCCTGTAATTGGTTAATTGCATTTCTTTATTGGTTATTCCACAAACCACATCTAAAAATCCTAATGCCAGAAGTGGTAAGGTAGTTTCCAAATAAATTCTGGGAAGGAAAAGCTAAAAAGCAGAAGAAAATGCTAGTACCAATCTAGTCCTATGTATTTTCAAGTAATACAACTTCCCCTAATGCAACTGCTATGTTCTGAAAAATTCATTAGGACACTGTAATACTCCTCTACGTGGCAAAATTCCTGTTTGTGACAGCATGGAAATATACAAAATACAGTAAAAGACATTCATATCCAAGTTATGCAATTGTCAACGTGTTCATATTTTAGTCAAAATTCACTAAGTGACGGGAATGTGACATCCCTTTGAACTGATTTCCAGTTATTTTTGTTTGCAAATAGTTTGAAGTCATTAATCAACAGAGCTTCCTTGAACCATTAACAGAACTGCTGCTCTGTTTGGTTGTTTCTCTTTGAAGGGGATTACAAAACCATTTGCTGAAGTTTCAATCCACATGGGTTCCTGCTCTGAATTGCATGCTAAGTTTTGGGATGGAGCAAATTCTTCATCTGGTTTCATGTCAAAACCATCTGAAGTCAGAGAGTTTTGCACAGAACCAATGCAGAGCCATAAATTGTCCAAGTTCAGTGTGGATTGACCCAACTGTGTTTGCTTGAGAAAGGGTGGGAACTGGAGCAAATCCTTGAGGGAAAATGAGCTAAGTTTCAAACAAAACTCAAGACTGTGCAAATTTTACATCATTTCAGGTTTCACAGCCAGCATATTTAGAACTCTTTCCCTATCCTTTTCTCTGGACAATGGGACCTGGCACACAGTGTTCTTCAGAAAGGCTAGCAAAAGATCAACCAAAGAAAGAAAATTTGCCAAGTTTCTCTTGCACAAAGTTCCACATATTTTTACTCCAAAGTATTCATACTTCAGTTGTGTTCACTTCCCTAAACAGACACACATGCAAACTGGTGGACCTGACGTGTCATTTCCCACGTTCAAATCTAGGTCCAGTCACAGAAAACAAAGGAGGATGCCATCGTTTCTTTGGGCAAATGCAAAGCTAGCCAGTGTGCATTGAGACTGAGAAAAAAAATCCTCTGATGTTTAGCAAAAGCATACTCCTGAGGAAAACAAAGTCTTTCCACAGCAGGAAAATAAGCTAGAAAGTCTAATGCTTGTTGGATAAATCAGCTTTGCCAGATTCTCCATTAGCAAACCAGAGCACAGCTTGGTTATATAGTGCTAAAATTATCTTAAGAAATATGTATTCTCAAGAATTATTTATTTGATGTTCTTTATGAGTTCCTCCTTTTCTTTCAGATGTTTTATTGCAAACCAAGAGCTGAAAGTTTTAGAGAGAATATTTGAATTCTATCTCATTTTCCTGAGCTGCTTCATGTGTGCAAAGTATCAATTTCAACTCAGCACAAGAAGCAAAACAAAGCTTTTAGGATTATCTCCTGCTAGAATAATTGGTATAACTGGAAAAAATAGATAAGCTTTGGGGTGTACAAGCAGGACCTTTAAGTGCCAAAAAGCATGTTTAACATTTTCCATTGATAAAAGCCATTATTCATCAAAGTGTGTCCTTCTGCTTCATCAAAGCACCATAAATCTAAAAAAACAAATCCAGCTAGCACTGCCTGTGAACAGATATGTTCAAAGACTGTTTGTTGTCCCTTCAGTGATGACAGGGTAGCCCTGAAAACTGTGTCCATGATTTGATTTTCCAAACACAGAATTCCAGTGCTGTTTGAGAGAGCCTAAGAGCTGTAAGACACCCACATGGGCTGGAGCTGTGTCACACAGGACCTACAAAGGGTCTGATGGGGGCCAAGTGAGCCACAAGAGTGTCTCAAAGGCTCTGGGTTACCACTTTTATTGAGTACACACTGAGTTCCATCAGTGTGCCACAGAAAAAAAACATTGAAGCTGAAACCAGAGTTTATAAGAGAAGAGGCCTGCAGTAGTGGTCATTTACATTTTTTTACCTAGATTGGTTTCATCTGGAATTAAGTTTTAAAATGGCATGAGAGAATGGATATAAATCAAACTTCTCTCCCTTTTTCACAAGCTTTCAATATAGGAAGATGTTATTGAGGTATTGGAAATATGATGGTTAAATTTCCTAGAGAAAGATATGTACAGGGCATTGTATAAACCTGGCTATTGCTCTACCAAAAAAAGCTGGATATTGATGTGAGAGAAAACAGATCTCTTCTGAGTGCTGAGATCCAAACCCAATAGAGTTCTTGGGCTCCCAATGCTTATTTGGGCACCTGACTTTGTATTTAGTCCAAGAGGAATGAACTATTGGTCTTGTGCCTGTGTGCTCTCTGGACAGACCCAGTGCACCTGGATATCTTCACTCAGTAGGAGCAGCAACACAGCAAGTGTCAGTTCCATTTGCTTTTGGGTTTTTTTTCAAAACCTTCTCCAAGACCTGACACTTCCAGGAATAGAAAATACAATCAACATTCTCCTGAAGTTTATAACTGCCTGTGTTGAGTGGTCATGTCACCAGTGGTGATCATCCTAAGCTTTTCCAGAGCTGATCCATGGCTTTAGTGGACTTCTCCACAGCAAGAAATCTCAGGGGTTCTTGTGGATTTGCCAGTGCTTGAGCCTGAGGTGGAGAGTTGGATCCTAAGTGAGTTCCTGTCCAGCTTTATCTGCAGCAGCTATGAAAACTGTATAAAGGCCCACAAATTTTTGCACGATATTCATGGACATGAAAAAGGTACCTGTTACCTGATTGAGCCTCAGCAGTCCTAAGGGATGTTTTGGACTTAGGACAAATTCACTTTTGCAGGGCTTTTCTTTAATATTCTTCTACAACCAAGTCAGAGTTTGTTGCACACCTGCAGGTCTCCCACTGGGCCACTGTCAGGATTGCACAGTATTAAGCCAATCTTGACATTTCACAGTGCCCGCTAATTATACGCACATCTGTTTAAGAGCAATTAGAGGAATGAAAATCCCAGCATCAATATGTTTGATGCATGTGTTTGCTTCTCCTTAGAGTGAGGGTGTGAAAACACTACTTTAAAAATCTGTAATCTTCATTTATCTTCCAAACAAATATAAACGCTCCTGCAGCTCCCCAGGGGAATATCACTGGAATATGGAGGACTCTCAGTGAAAATGAGCAAGCCTGAGGGCAAACTTTTTTTGTAAATGCATTCATGCCTGTTAAAACTGATTTAAGATAAAAATAAAATTTGGAGAAAGCAACCAAACTCAGGTCCAGGCAGAGGTCTTGCACCTGGGATCAGTGGGAAATAACAGTCACTGCAACATCAGCAAATTTTGGGTCATGGAGTCATATAATATCCTCAGTTGGAAGGGACTCCCAAGGATCATCAAGTCCAGCTCCTGCCCTGCCTAAGGCCACCCTGAGAATCCACCATGTGCCTGAGACCCTGTGCACATCTCTTGACACTTGGTCCAGTTCAGAGCTATATGTGGCTGTAGATGGTGTCTCCTCTCACCTCTTGAACCCTGACTCGGGTCCAGCCTCATGTTTCTGGCACTGTGAGTTAACTGTCTTGCTCAGAAACAAATTTGTGAGACTAAAATATTCTATTGTTTATCTATTTTAGCAAAGAAAGCAGTGAGACCAAAAAGGTTACCATTTCATTTATAATTTTCCTCATTCACCATAGATGATCTTGGCAATAAGACCTCTTATGCTATAAGACCAGTTTTCATATTCAAATAAATATCACATTACTACTGACAATAGCATATTACTACTTGGTGGTCTGAAATCCCGTGTCCTGAACCTTTTGTATTAATGTGGATAAGGACTAATGATCCAGAGTCAGTAGTGTCAGTCAGTGTCACAGTCAACTGAGAAGGGGATGCTTTGTCTCTGGTTTTGTTTGAACTTCCAACTCCCACGGGAACTTTGCTCACACTGGGCCCTTTTTGACCCAAATACTTCTTGTCTCCCTTCACATGTCCCTTGTTAAAAGTAGCCAGATAGCCAGTTAAAAGCTATCAGCAAAAGAGTGGGTTCTCCAGACACAACGCTGTCTGTCAGCCTTTGGTCCTGTGAGCAACACCAGCCCAGATTTCATCCCACTGATCTGTCCCTTTTTATCTTGCATTTAAATGTATTTAACAATCAACAGAAACTGCATCAGCCTGTGGTGCCCAGGAGCTGTTTTTTGGGAGAGGATCCAGCTGGTGCAGAGCAGGCAGTGGTTTTGCACCACGGATGGGTGAGCTGCAGTCACAGCAGCCCATTCATCAGAGACATCAGCCCACTGATGGCTCCATTCTCTTCTCAGCCAGATATTCTGGAGTCATGCTGTCTGCCTCCCAGTGCTCAGAGTCCTGGCAAGCCAGTTTATCTCTCTGCACAGATACTTGCAGACCTGCCTGGACTGAAGCTGTGGGGCTCATCAGCACATTAGCAAAGCTGAGAAGGAAATCTTAAATCCTTCATGACCAGGCTCTGGTACTTGAGATGACCTGGGTGGGAGATGGGGGCAGAGGAATCTGACCTTCGTGAGTTACCACCAGTATCAGCAGCACATTGCTCAATCCAGGGGATTTTCCCTGGCACCACTCATACCCCCCAGCTCTGCAGTGCTTTCCTGGGGAAGAAACCCAAGGTGGACTCACTGTATTTTGCCATGCCCCTTAATAAAAGCTCTGCACTGTTCAGGGACACAGCTGAAGTGAAATTCAAGCTGACCCTTACTTTGGCCTGCAGGATAACCAAACTGGGCTTGGCTATCTGATAGTGTAGACAGCAAAGGCTGTTTATTTGTAGGGTTTTGATGAGTACGTGGACAATCAGGTTTCCTGGGAAGCAACACCAAGCCTGCCAGAGTTCAAGAAACATTTGGACAATGCTCTCAGGCCCATGGTGTGATTCCTTGGTTTGATCTGGGCAGGGTCAGAAGTTAGACTCAATGATCCTTGTGAGTCTCTTGCAACTCAGGATATTCTATGATTCTACAAATCAAGGGCAGTCTTTGGCTGCAGCTGCCATGGTGGCAGAGGACAAGAAAAGGAACAGGCTGCAAAGCTGGCACTGTTTCATATGCCATGAAAGCAGCAGAATATCCTTTGCTGGGTCAATGCATTGAAATAAGCAGAGGATCAAACCTGTCCTGCTAATGAGTCAGGTGAAGCCTCTGAGTGCTGTGCTGCTATGCTGAGACCATGAAGTTGGACGTGAGCAAAATTCCTGTCTGGTTAAAATAGGGTGAACTAAAGGACAAAGAAACAGCTCTGTTATTGTCTAGACCTCCAGATCATATCCTTAGAGGCTATGATGCAGTTTATTCAGCAGAGGAAATCAAAACTGCTTGGATAAAATCTTCTTACACATTCCCATGCTCCACTCTCTTGTGAAAGTGTTTTTAGTGTAGCACTACACCACTTTAATTATATGCACTCCTTCAATAAACAAGCATGACTCACACCTCTGCACAGGAGATAAAAGATGTGTGGAAACCATAAAAACACTAAACCAGCATGCAAAGCCAGCAAAGCCATTTATCTTCATAGAATAATGTCTGTCTTGTTCTTCCAGGAAAGCTATGGGACAATTTATGCCTTTAAAAGGCCTCAGCTTGTAAATATATATCTAAAATATCTTTTCTAAAGCTGGTTCTGTAAAACAGTTTTTAAAGGACTGATATGGGGTTTAACAGGGCATTCTAGGTTTTAGCACCCTGTGTGTTGTATTAGCCATACCTTCCTCATGTATAAATATAATGGAAAGGAGGCAGAAGAGCCTCCAACAGAGATGGCAAGCAGAGAGGTGATGACAGGGTGTGTCTTCCTCAGCATGAATCCTAAATTATTAGTGGTGCCATTAGGCAGAGCAATTAGACCCCAGCTCCCTGCTCCCCCTTGTCTTGTCTCACCTTGCATGGAGGTCATTCCTGTTCCTTTGGGCCACCTTTCCCTCTGGAGTCACTAGTTGCACCCCAGCAAATCTTGTCCCCTACCCCATGTCCTGTGGAGCCTCGTGGTGAGGGCTCAGCTTGGCAAACCCATGTCTCCATCCTCCTGGGAAGCCTTTAACCACAAGCCTAGCAAGCCAAGTGAGGCACTGTCACCATCTGGCTTTGATCTAAACTTAGTGCAAAGTCTGGGGACAATCACAGGCACTTGATCTCATTTTTGGGTTGCCTTCCAAGGCAGATATCTCCTTACTCATCCCCAAGTCACAGTGAGATGGGGTTCCCAGAGTAGACATCTCAGTGGCTTTTGGTACTATTTGACAGGATAAAAAGTACCTGAGAGAGTCATCAGAGTCTGTGGTGGACACAGAGAAGTCTTTGTGGGCTGGGTGGCTGAGAACACCACAATCAGAGAATTTTGGGCTCTAATTGTCCAAAAGTTTGAGCTTCCTTTCATGTACACACACACACACTCACAATAGTTGTTATATATTCAGTGATCTGTGGCTGTGCCGAGGGTGACCTCAATTTAAATGTGTCTTTGCAGGTAAAGCATGGTGATGAACAGGGGTGTCCAGGTCAGGGAGAGTTCCTGGATTTCTATGAGGTTCATTACAGGCATCCCTGCATAGAGTTTGTCATTAATCTTTGGCTGTAGCACTCTTATTGCACATCCCACTAAACTGAGATTCACTAGGCATCATATGGTCTGAGTTGAGTCTAATTTAATCTGTTTTAGAAATGCCTGGTGTATTTTACTGGTGTCACCCCAAAGCTGAGCATGCAGCTGAGTCTGCACACGAGGAGGGGAGGGTGATTTGCTGTGACAGGATTCCTGTCCTGGCCAGCAGCAAATCAGTAGCATGATCATTTAATGGGGACATCACATATTCCATGCAGTTCTGACAGAACATAAAAATCACAGGCAGCCACCCAGGCTTGTGTGCTTAAATACCTTCTAGTTATGGAGCTGCTCCAGCTCTGGGATCTTATATGGAGACTTATGCATCACTGGTCAGAGGTGCCCAATTTAGATGCAGAAGTCAGGATTTTATGGCAGTGGTGGAAAGCAAGCCTCTTCAGGAGGTCATTTAGGATGCTGAATTAGGAGGCTGAGCAGGACTGTAGAGAAATGAGTCTCCAGACTGAGGTAAGCAGCCCCTGTGAGATCCCTACCGCACTGACAAAACCCCTATAAACCCCTAATCATCAGTGTTTATAAGAGCTGTGCAGGGAGGCAAGGTCTAAAGCCACACAATTTAATCACTTTAAGATACTCAAAATTTCCATGGTTCATCAGCAAGGTAAATCGAAGCTAATTTATATTTTTAATAGCTGAAAAGTGGAGGCTAAAAGGCATTTTTTAGATATTAAAGTAATAGATATCTCTTTAGTTTGTCAAATGTCCCTACTTTGCTGTTCTCTCTCTGTCAGTAAGCTCAGCTCTGCTCAGCTGCAGCCCACCACCCCTTTATGGTGGATAGAAAAGGGAATCCATTGAGATTGTTAAATAATTTTCTGCTTAAAAGTTGCTTCTACCACTTACTGCACTTTTCTGTCTCGCTGCCAGGCATGTGACCACTACTTTACACATCCCAAGAGATTCAAGCATGATTCTAACTCCTTTTAAGTAAAGAGAAAGCAATGAACAGCTTCTCCCTGCCTTGAATCATACCATGGATCACATCAAAGTGACTTCTGCGCATCCAGTGGTATGCTGGAGAAGAATTGAGAGCTCCTTTATGAGATTTTGTAAAGGCAACACAGAGGGATTAGCATGCCATTAGTAATGCTGTTTGTCACAGTATAATTTATTGAGGCTGATTGGTAATTTCATCAGTCATTGCTGTTGTGCAACACTTAAAAATCTGCAGCATTACACGGAGAAGGCAGTTCAGTGGGCCATAATATCTAGCAAGGGTAAAGGCAAGGGTAAAACTATGTAAAATTGTGAGGCAGTTCTTGTCAGCATTAGAGAACAAGTGTGATTAAGAGCCATCTCTACTGATGAGGATGCTGAAACACAGTAAGAAACTTCAGCACATATTCTTGATGAACACAATACTGCCCTGTGCAGGAAGAAGGAAAAAATCACAAGGGGGGAGTTGAAGTCAGGCTGTGCCTGACTTCCCAACAGGGAGGGGAACATTTTTGAAGGTTGCTTCCTGGTACTTGGTTCTCCAGCCCAAAGGCTGCTAGGAAAATCTACCCACAGGAATAGTAATGACACCTGTGTTGGGATACTTCTTGAAATTAGCTATTTATTCTCTGTGCCCTCTGCCTCCCCATTACCTCACTGTCACAGCAAACCTCAGCTTCTTTCCAAAAGCATTTTAAACTGCTTGACCTTCAAGCACTGCAGCCGAGCAGAGGGTTACTAGCTCTCCCTCAGAGGCTACATGAGCTAAGGATTTTATACTGCAATACCTCTGAAGAAGCTACCTTTCACACACTGAGGAAATAATTAAACCCTGTCAGACTGCAGCACACTGAGTTGTTCTTCTGCAAATGGTGTCATTGTGCCCAGAGCATGGATAAAGGAGAAGGAGGTGTGACCCACATATAATGGCCTGGGGAATGGTCTGGCAGCTCCTAGGATCTCTCAAAACTTCTAATATCTGGGCAGATTTTTCTGTTTAAACTGATACATTTCTATCTTTCTATCTGTCTTTCTTTTGTTTTTATCTTTTTCTCTTTTTGCTTTTTCCTTGTTTGTTTCCTTCTTTCTTCTGCCTCAGTACCTTGCCTTGCCTAGCTAGCCACCTTCCTAATTCAAACACACCCAGCTTACAAAGTTTATATCTGTGAACAACATCTTCACATGCAGAAATAAAGTCACTTCCAAGCTTTGGCATTTTTGCAGGAGTTGAGCCTGAAGTGTTAAAGTACAAACACTTTCTGATCAGCCATTCCCTTGATAACAGATGGCCCAATCTATGCTCCAAGATTGTCTTTAACTCTGTCTGACCCAACATAAAACCAAATGTTCATAAACTGCAGTTCTCCATACCCCAAGATGTCCATTTTTGGCTGTAAATCTGGAGCACATGCTGTTATCTGAGATTTGTAAGTCATGTGCCATACAGGGAGGTGCATTATCTTCTGGGGGGGGGTCTGATCGACACAGGCAGAGCAGAGCATCCGCCAGCAACCTCGGCTCCTCCAGGGAAACTTTCCCTGCCAGTGTTTGCAATGTGATAAAGTCATTTTCCAATTTCCCTGGATAATGCCTCACCTTATACCTTGGGTTAATATAGCAACCCAAGCCACAGGAGTCACATGCATTAAAGGCCACAGGAATCACACTGTGCTTGGGTGGGAAAGGACGCCCTTGTACAACACTGGAATTTTGGTACAAGATCTGCAAGGATGAAAGCTGCTTCTTTCCATTGGCATTAGTGTTGCCTCAAGGGCAGGAGAGCAGAGAAAAAAATGCCAGATGTAGAGCCCATGAAGCTGCTGAAATAACACCTCAAAGTTAATGAATTGTGAGGAGTCAAACCACAGCTCAGATGTCTGGCTGAAAAGACTCTTCCCCAGCATTCACTCAGCTACTAATGGGTTGTGTCACACACTGCTGCTGAGAAAGGAACAGGGAGATATCTCCAACTGGATGCTTGGCACACCCTCATTTAAGGAGGAAAAGGGTTGGATCTGCTCTTTCTGATAAAGCCACAAATCCTGTTAATCAAATGGATGCAAAAAAAGTATTACATTTCTTATAGCACAGTAAACATTTGTCTCAGACTTCAAAATAAAAAAATAAGAGAGAATTTTCTTTGAAGGTGTCCATAAAATAGACAAATGTTCAGGTTTCATTGATGTGAAAAAATGTCTTTTCACAGGCATTATTTTTTGCAGAGCAGGGGGAAGGGGAGCTCCTAATCTGTTTATACTAGGATTAATATTAGGAGTGAGTTAGTTTTTCCAAGGTTCAGCAGAGCATGAGGGGGAAAACAAAACAAAACTTATTTTCAGGAATGTTTACCATTGGGTTCTGGTCATGATTTGTGTTTTGAAACTTGGGAGGCCAGTTTTTGAGCTTCACTGTTAGTGTTTAATTTAAGGATTAGGAATTATTGAGTTAGGTTCATTAAAATAGCTGGGTTTTGTCCTTCAAAAATTTAAGAAAACATGGTGTAAGCCTTGGAGAGAAGGTCTCTTTCTGGGTAACAACAGCCTCATTCAGCTCTAAGCATATGGCTGTCTTTGTTTTAGAGACCTGTGTTAAAATAAGGATAAGGCTCCCCATTCCAGCAGAATCATCAGCTCTGTTCTCAGGGATTTACATAGCTCTGAATAATACTGGTTTAAGCCTTGAGAAATCTACTGAGATCCCAGCATATTAAAACTACTGTTAAGTGTGATGGGAGTAATTTCTTCCCTAAATTTCATGTTCAGTTCCCAGTTTGGAAAGAAGGGAGGGTGAAGCACCAACATCACAGGCAGGATAAGGCTGACAAAGGGCAGCTCTGAACTCTCTGGGCGAGTAGAGGATGAAGATACTGAAATATTAAAAGAAAACCCAAACCAAACCTTGAGGAGGGACCAGTTCCAGGTCTCATCATGAGGACTTCCTCCTGGAAATGCATGAACAGGACAAAGATGCTTGTCCTATTGCAATGGGCTAGTCTGCAAAAGGCAGAATGGATTCCCATGCCCTGGCAGGAGGAGGACAAGGTTCCTCCAGGGCCAAACGTCGCCGCTTGAGCTTCCCAAATGATTTGCAGCAGTCTCTGTGGCCTTTTTCCAAATGCATGGCAGGATCTTTGCACTGCCATTCTCAGCAGGTCCAGTTCTGCCTTCAGCCACTTTAATGTACCAGAATTCAAAGCAGCTGCCCCCTTACAGTGTGGACTAGGACCAGCCCAAACTTGTCTACGTGTGGTTGTGCTCACAAATGTCTATTAATTGAGAACAGTCCTTAGTGGGTTTTCATTTCAAGAAGACTTTTAGAAGTTTGGGTCACTGTAAACAAAACTGTGCTCTCCTCTGTTTTGGGTGTTTTACGGCAACTTGGCTCTTTTTTCCTGCATCCCAACCAGCTGACTGTAGCTGGCAAGAGGACAGTGAATCCATTTTACGATGACTTTCAAAGTCTCAAAATGTGTTTTGGATCTGCCTTGGAGTGAAAACAAAACCTTTTGAACTGTTTTGTACTGTGAAGTCATGTCAAGACCGTTTTTGCCTGGGAAGACTCTGATCTTCCCTCTGTGATGCAGACTGCAAAGACAGCCTTGGCATTGCTGCTGGGTGTCAGGGGCAGCTCAGAGCTCTGGAAGCAGCAGCTCAGTGATGTACAGAAAAACCTGGAAACCTTCAGATATGGCTACAAGACAAGCTGGTTCCTAGACCAGAGAAGATGTGGATGCCCCATCCTTGAAGGGGCTCAAAGCCAGGCTGGATGGGGCTCAGAGCCACCTGATTTAGTGAAAGGTGTCCCTGCACGTAGCATGGAGGTTGGAAGGAGATGATCATTAATGTCAATCCTGTGGTTCTGTGATTCTACCCTGGACAGTTTCTCCTAGGTGGAATAGTTGTTGTGACTTTTCTCAGGAATGCTACAGCTCTTCCTGATGGTGTAAGGTCACAGTGACATTGAATTTCTGTGACAACAAACCAGGCATGGCCAAAGTGGATTTTAATCCTGATTGCCAGCCTCACTTTTCACTTTTACACATACCACCAGCTTGCTGATGTAGATACCACTCTTCTCATCCTTCCATGCTTAGCAGGGGGAGATACACTGTGCAATAACTAAATAAAAACAAAGAACAAAAAAAAGCCTTATCAGGCTTAAAATTGCCTTGTTTTCCTTCCTTGTGTTCTTACATTCTTTCAGCATCTCTGTTTTATTTGTTGTTTAAGAGAGATATACTTACTAAAAAATGCAAGCTCTAGTCCAGAGAATACCAATTCTAAGTTAATTTTTCCAGGAAGAGACCCTGACTATGCCTGATTTGTACTCAGGGGTGTATGTCAGCTGTCACATACTTTCAGACCTGTGAGGAATTACACCAACATTGGATTATAGTGTACTTGATTTTGAAGAAAGGAGAAGCTGTACTACTGTAATCATTATTTAAACCATATCCTTTTGATTTGTTGGATGCCAGGCTACCATTCACACATAGCATATCATGCAGTCAGAAATAAGGGGCCTGCCTTTGAGGGAAAAAAATAAACAACACTTTTTTTTTTCTTTTTCAGATGAATTACTCACTTTTTGCATAAAAACACTATTTCAGCTAGAGAGGGGGAGGAAGAAAATTTGAAAATGTGATCTTTCGAACACAGGGGCTTCCTGTGAAAAATTGCTCCATGTGTCAGGTGCTGTGATAGCACAAAGCTTCTCCCTGAAGAACTTTCAATCTGAAAAAAAAAAAAAACCAGCTAGAAAAAACCATATTTTTAGTATAGATCCTTATATACTCCAAATGGAGAAATAGACCAGTGAGAGAGTGGATATTTTATCAGAAATATGTCACGTTGAAAAGGAAGCCTCTCTGGGAAGGCAGTCAGATTCACTAACCACAAGGTTATCGTTCTTAGTTATTATCTTTTCAAAAGATTTCACATCGTAATTTCTGCCGTTCTGGTTAATACCACAATAAATGGGAAAAACAACCTACTTGTCACATAAATCACTAGAGCAGACCTGCCACCAGTCACCCATAAGGAGGCAGTGCCTGTTTTACATCCTTGATGATGCTCTGAGGCTTATGAAGTCCACGTGGTTCACCCAGGAACTACCTCCACACAACCTTTGCTATCACTTTCTGCCTCACACACCAATTATTTCCACACATTGTGGTAGAGCTCATCTTGCATGCTAGGATTAACTAAGAGTCAGAATCAAACCTGGTACCCAATCAAGCTGGACATCAAGGAGCTGGCAAACACCAAATGCCCAGCAGCCCTTCCAGATGGAGATTAGTTATTTTCCCCTTGCCCATCCATCTCCCTGTTTCCCCATCAAACAGAACTGGGCACCTATGATTTCTTAGCCACAAAGTACGTGGTTTATATTTGAAGAAAGGCATTTGTAAGGAAGATGACAGATTCACGTAAGCATCCAGTGAACTCATACTGTCTTCTTCAATGTTTATATTAACTTATTATGCTCTACTGTTCTCAAATAATTACATAACTATCCACAGTCATTTCAAACAGCCCTTCAACCCACATCAGCCTCATGTATAAACATTGGTGCTTTATACAGTCATTTTGTATGAAATTTGTCTGCAGGGCAACAGTTTGCTGTACTGTATGCCTTTTGTGAGATGACTCAGGCAGCAGTTAAGACTCAAAGTGCTTTTGATTCCCTTGCAAACAGTCTGTCTGCCTTCCCTGCTGTCTGAAGCCCAAGATCTAAGAAGGGGTTGTCCAGTATGGTCTGTGTCCAGAGTCCTGCTAATAAATCAGTGAGCTGCAAACAAACAGATCCCAGGCATCTGGACCCGTCGCTCCATAACTGCAGTCACAAAGTCTTCCATCATGTCTTCTAAACAGGTCCAATTTCAGCTCAAGCACCCATTGTTAATGGCTCAGATGCTGCCAGGTTGCAAGAATATGGTTCTGTGCCCAAGCAGCATTAATTTGTGTCTCATTTGGGATCATTAGCTTGGGCTCAGCCCTGCCCTAACCATAAATGAAGGAAAACACAGCCTATCTGGAAAGATTTGGTGGCTTTATGCCCTTTGAGGAGCAGTCCCATGCAGTAAAATAAAAAAGATCTGAAACTCCAGAAAATTATGCAAAACAACTAAGCTCTCAAAGAGACAAAGACAGCCTCTTTGGAAAAACTTCAGGCACTCTTAAAAGCAAGAGAGCATAGGATGAGTCACTGTCTGACTTCCCACACTGCTTTTGGGCAGGGAAGGTGGAGAAACAGTCCAGCAGAAAAAAAGTGTGTCATCATGACAAGCCTCACAGTGCAGAAAGTGCCCAGGAGACAGTGAATCCCATCAACCAGGAGCAATTAGGCACTGGCTGTAAGGACTGGCAGAAGGCATAAGCACCATGTAATTCGAGTTTAAGACCTTTTTAAACATAGAAGAGAAACCTGAGCCAACATTGTTGGCCTGGGGACAGACAGATTCATGTCCCTCCACCTTCATCCTGAAGTGCTGTGGTTGTATCTCAAAGGGAAGAGGATTTTGCGCAGCACTAGCCCATATTCCCATTTGAGAGGAAAGCAAGGAGGAAAAAATTCTCAGAAAATTTTGCTGATTTCTCTCCAAGTTTGAAGAAATGGACAATTCTGCTGTTCCTCTTACTGGCAGAAGGGGTAGTGGTCTTTGTTCTTTGAAAGGGAGAAAGATGAAAACCTCTCTGCTGTGTAAAGAACATTTTTTAGTAGTTTTCCTCAGTGACACATCCTCTTATTGTATGTACACAAACACACACACATGAACACACAGACACACATTTTCTATTTCATTAAAAAACATTCTGGTAACAATCAGAGGCAGCTCATAAATGTCATATTTCGAAAAGCATAATGCGTGATTCCCTCCTTAGGGCAGTTTTTATGACAAACAGTATACCAATGTTTGTGTATAATTTCTGAGACTATAAAATAACTTTTTATGGTTCTTGGGCTAATATCTGAAAAATAGAGTACATTTTCGTATGAAATTCTTTCACAGTATTTAAAGCACAATATCCTCTGCCAGTCCACCCTCCCTCTCACTTTTCTTTCTATGCAAAACCATGTGACAAAAAGCAAAGTGCTTTTAGGAAACATACCTCTGGCTTAGAGCCAACCTCTCTTTTTATTTTTTTCTTTTTCTTTCTTTTTTTTTTGGTTTTGCCAGTTGAAGCTGACAGATATCTATAGCAAACAGTTAACATATATAAACATGTCAGCTGTAAAACAAATACACTTTGAAAGAAAACAGAGAGCTGGAGTGGTTTATGCTGCAAGACAATGTTGGTGCAATTAGCAGACGCAGGGTGTGGGGTCTTCAGGGCACGTTTGGCAGGTCTATCCAAGGTAGAAGTACCTTTCTTCTTCACTCTGTCAAGTCCCGTGTGGATGGCATGGAAAAAAAAGACAGGCCCCTGGTGTCAGAGCCACCATCTGGTGCAGATGAAAAGAAGGCATCAGCAGTTTTTGATGCTGAGGAGGTGTGCATGAGAGACAGCTGCAAGCACGAGTTCCAGGGATACATTTCCCAGGTCGAATAAGCTAAATCGTCACTGAATTGCAGCCACTTAGAGGCTTGATCCTGCTAAGCTTCTGCAGATGCTGAGCCCTCCTCCCTCTGCTCCAGCCAGGCTTTCCTCTGCTGCTCATTATCGCGTGCCACTTAATGCGATGGTAAACGAGCGGGACTGAATTAATTAGAGATAGGAGAGAAAACCGGTTAGGAAAAACAATTAGCAGTGTGGGCTGGTGCAGTGCTGCAGTCTCACAGCATCCCACTGCTGAGGAGTTACCTCAGCACCAGAGTCACTTATAAGGTCGTGGGATGTTGACCACAGAGGAGTGGATGCACAAGGCTGGGGCAAAACCCAAAGCTTGATGACCAGACAGGGAGGGAAGGGTGTCTTGCTTGGGTCTGCTCCCTGCTCTGCTGAAGGGCACATCCTCTCACTGAGCACTGCCTTTTATTGGGGCAAAGGTGTTCATGGGCCCAGGCTTGTCATTTTCGACATTGCTGTTATCATGAGGAAAATAACAATTTTAGCCTGCCTGTCAAGTCAATGAGTGGGACTGGCATCCTTCAGGGTGGCTTTGGTGTCCAAGATGCCATGAGATGGATCCAGCCTCTGCTGAGCTTATGTCCAGAGGTTCTCCTTCTTGGTGGGCCCTATAAAACAGTCTAGCACAGACCAGACACCAGGGTGGCTCCAGGCCATCAAATCCTAACAATAGATTAAGAATAGACTAAACAGATAATTAAACAGATTAATTCAATTCTCAAACAGACTAGGAGTGCAATTAAATGGACTCTGATTCCCCAGGCTGGGAAAGACACCACTGAAGAGGATATGATAGAGATCGCAAGACTGGAAAATATGAATAGAAGATGACTGTTTGCTGTCTTTTCTAATACAAGAGCCAGAGGACATCAGATGAAACCAGTTAGTAGCAAGTTCAGAGAAAAAAAAAGGAACAAAAGAAGAGCGATTTTCCCCAGTGTGTAGTTAAGAGGGGGAGCTCTTTGCCATAGGGCTGGCACATACAATTGTGGAAGGAAAATCATTTAAAGGCTACTGAAGCCAGAAATGCCTCCCCTGGCTCGGGGCAGGGCTGAGGCTGACAGGGTGTGGAGAGTGCAGTGCAGGACATCACTGGGCACTGGCTGTGCTCACACCTCAGCATCTGTGGGGGGCACAGGCCAGCCCTGCCCTGGAGGGAGGATCAGCTCAGGACCAGGGTCTGTGTCCCACTGAAACAGCGTGAAATTCACATCTCAAATCGCAGCCCAAAAGGTTTTAACCAGCACAGATGCTGTCTGGAGCTGGAGGGAAAGACACACACTCCAGAGTCCTTTGCACACTCCAGCCAGCAGTACCTGAGCACCCTGGAAGCTGAACCTTCTTGAAAAAATTAAATGTGGGGTAAGGAGGGGCTTCTTCCTTCTGATGCCTCCCAGGGACACAGATGAAACCTTTCTTCTTTTGTGACAGGAAGAAAAGAGGGATTAACAGCAGTGATGGGTGAAATTCAAACACTTTGCAGGTTTCGTTCAATTTGGGTAAGTCTAAAACAGATCTGGAATGGAATTTAAGCAATACACAGATTTCAGAAAATGCCTTCCATCAAAGCAATTTCCCACATCTCAGCTTGCTGTCATTTAATGCAAATATAAATAAGGATGAAAGCAAATGTTTTTGACTGCAAGAACATACTTAAGATGTGATTCATCAAAAAGAAACTATTTTGCAGAAAAATAATTTTCAATTACTTTTTAATTTTTACCAGAAAGGTAAGATTTTTGAAAAGCCAATTTCAATTGAGTTTGATTTTTAATTCCTTTTCTTCTTTCCTTCCTTCCTACCTCCCTTTCTGATTCACATTTTTATGCTCATTTTTCCCTCACCCTACTCCATCTACTGCTGGAAAAAAAAAAAAAAAAAACCAAAAAGATTTCTGAACCCTTAGAGAAAACTGCTGCTCACTTAAACCTACCGGGGGAAAAAATAGAAGAAAGAATTTTAAAATGTGAAACTGCATGGAAAACAAAGCTTCTTTATGAATGTCTTTCTACCTAAAATATGGGGGAGAAAAGCACATGCAGGAATACTTTGAAAAGTAGGATGGCTCCACTTTTGCCTTTCCCACTGCAGCCCCAGGAGATTTGATAGGTCACACTCATTGAGGGGCAACTGAGATGTCACCTGCTAAAGGATAATATTAGGGATGCCATGGTTCCTGGTTAGATCTGCTTTTACAGACACACAGGAAGTCGGCAGCAGAAAAGGGATTAAGAACAAGCCTTAAATGAGTGACCTCTCCCACCCTCAAAGCAGCCTCTCTCATTTCTTTCTCCTTCCCAACAGAAAACACATGCTGCTGATGGGGACAGCAAAAGGGAGGGTGACCCCTGAGACCACTGAGCAGACAATGCCATGCAAAGCAGAAGCAGCATTGTGATTTTCTTTTTTTTTTCTTTTTTTTCTTTTTTTTTTTTTTTTCCCTTCAAATATTTTCAGCAATAAAAATGCACCTGATTTCCACACAGCTCCAGTCTGACATGGGACCTGCTAATCCACCAGCAGCTCAGAGAGTCCCCATGGCAGCAAGCAGAGTTTTCTTTTCTGGGCTCTTTTCTGCTCCCCTGCTGCACAGCAGTTCCCTGATGCTGGGGCCAAATCCTGAGCCAGCACATGCAGAGGTGCTGCTGACTGGCACTGGCTGAAGATCAATCTCCTGAGATTAATTGATGACTTTATAGCTCTGGTTTCAGAGGGGATTTTCCAAAGCACCTGGTTGGTACATGTATATTTAACAGAACAGGAGGAACTGCATAGATGGCTTTATCCCCCTCCGTGACGTAGCATAAACAAGTTCAGTCATTTATTTCAATTCATGAGGAAACCACTTTCCAAACAACAGAAATATCCAGAGAAGCTTTCTGCCATTTCAGCAAAGCAGTGTGCTGTGAGCGCTACTGGCACTAAGGTGCTTGAGAAGAGGCTTTAACCCCAAGGCAAACATCTCTGGAAGCTTCATGAGAGCCTAGATCAGGAGACAAGCCAACTGTGGACATCTGTGGGCTCCTTTTGTCCCGGCATCTATTGTATGAGGAATCATGGGCTTCGTAGCTAGAGGAGAGGAAACCCTCACAATGCTCTTTGCTGGAACATGACTGCCTGATGTTTCTGGCTCTTCCAGGTTTATTTTCTCTTATGAAATTTCCTTAAAGAGCAAAATAAAGGGATGGTTGATTTATAGATAGATGAACTCAGCATGATTTCCAATACCCTCCCTGGTTCTTAATACCTGAAGCCTTAGCAACCCTGGATTGGTAAAAGCAGCTTGGACTGGCCACTTGACACCTGCAATAAAACAGGGCACTAACTGGAATTGCATTTCAGCTGCTCACAGATGTCCCTGTCTTCACAGAATCATAGAATCACAGACTGGTTTGGGTTGTGAGGAACCTTAAAGGTCATCTTGTTCCAGCTCCCTGTCATGGGCAGGGACACCTTTCCCTAGACCACTAATAACTGCAGGAGATCATGCAGCCTCTGGCTCGTGGGCAGCCACAGGCCTGTTCCTAGACATGTATGGGCTCTTGTTGGATTTTTTTCAGGAAAATATTAGTTTGTTTTTCTCTCAGGGCAAATCTATTGCCTTTTAGGACTGAATTCTGAGACTCAGAGTTGGAATCTCACTTGAGGCCACCAGCATAATAATTTGTCCATGAGCTTGTGGATGACACTGACAAGGTGCTGCAAGAGACTGGGATGGTTCAGAAAGCTGAATGGTGAGTGCAAGAGAGAAGAGGGACATGTGGCTTTGTGGGACCTCTAGGACCACTAAGCATGATCGCTTGAGCTGCTGAGGAGCCATCATTCCCAAGAAACATTTCCCTGGAGAAATCCAGCTGACATTCTCTCCCCAGCACCAGTCACTGTGCCTGGGCCAAAATATAAATTGATCTAGGACAAGAACACAAAGTGTGCTGTGCTCTTGTTTATTTTACAAGCATAGATGTGACCAACAAGTCTCACCACTGCCCTGAACTCCAGTTCAGCTGAGCTAGAGACAGCAACAGCAGTGGAGAGGAAATGAGCTTGCACGAGTATTCAACTGCTGGTGTCCCCTTTCAGCTGAAATTAATGTCAATGAATGTTGATGCTACAGGTCATTTCCTGTCTCTCCCATTAAATCTGGAATTTCGGTGGCTTTGCCAATGGTAAAGAGAGGTCTGACCAGCTTTCCAGCCAGCTCTTCAGGCTTAGAAGTGCTCTTGTGAGCACTGGAGAGTAATTATGAAGCAGAATGTAACCCATGTCCACAGAAGTTCATAGCAGAGATTGACCGAGGTAGGAAAACCTGCTGCTCTTTGTGGGGGGCTCTTCCTGCATAGCAAGTAGCAAATGTCTTCTACATATTGGCAACCAGATATACAGCAAAACTCTGCTGGCTGCAAATATTAATGCCAGGGACCATTATCCCAGAGTGCTGCCAAAGTCAAAGAGTTGTTCCAATGCCATTACCTTAGAGGCTGGGTTTTGTCCTCTGGGTTATCGTCTAAAGCTGTTCAGACACCATGGACACAGTCACCACAAGGAGAGCCATGCCTTCAGTGTGTGGGTGACAGCTCTGGCCTCAATGAACACATTTTGTCTCAGTGCAAGCGGCAGAACGGTGAATGACCATGAAACACTTCATGGGTAGCTTGGCTTCCTTTTGTAGTCAAGTGCCTGTTTTCTGTGACTCCTCATTCACAACATGTGGGCAGATGAACCAGCACAGCTGGGCAGATTCAATCCTTTGAAGCATCAGCTGTTGCCTTGGGATCTTCAAATACTGCACTCAGGAGTTAATCCAAGATCTGATAAAACAGCTGGGGGGCTGGGAGCTCTCTACAGGACTGCCAAGTGTTGCACTGAGGTTTTTCTGCTGGTGTGGTGCACTTAGTTGTTGTTTTGGGGTAGGAAGACCAAAGGCTGCATCCCAACACCACCATAAATGTGGAGTGGCTACTCCCTGAGCACATGAGCAGCCGTGGAGCTACTCACTGCCTGAAGACTTGGCTAGTCCATCTGGGTATTAACCTTTGCTCAGCTCAACTTCCATGATTTTGCTCCATGCAAATTTGAGGCGTGTTCTCTTCTCACCCTTTTTCTGTTAGTTGCATTCTTCTCTTTTTTTTTTTTTTCATAAAATTTCCTCTGTGCCAGGGGAAAGTGCCTGTAGGTATATTTGGAAATACAACCCAAGGCATTTAACTGAGGCAAGATCAATCCTGTGGCTCTCAAGCTTGCTGGAGAGTAGTTTTGTGGTTTCTGCTCTGAATATTTTCTCTCATATCTCTAGAGGAGCCCATTTCTCCCACATTTCTGTGAAGAAGGCCTCTAATGGCAGCTGGCTAAGTTTGTTTCCAAGTCAGGTGGGGTGAAAACTGCTGCCCCGCAGATGTCACAGGGAGTTCAGTTTGCCTAGGACAGGGAGGCACTTGTGAAAGCACAACAATTTTTTTCCTGATTTCTTTGTTTGCTGTGCCATGGCCCGACAATGAAGGCTGGGATCTCTCTGTGCCAGGCACCACATAAAAAACAGAGGGAGAAACTTTTCTCACCCCAGAGTTTGCAGTCTAAACAGACGAATGCTGCAGGAGGGTGAGCAGAGTTTGGCTTGCAAATATTGTGTTAGCTCCCTGATTTCTTCATGGATGGCTGGGAGGCAGATGTATTGCTTTCTTTGAATAGTTTGGAGGGGTATCCGTGCAAGCCTGGGAGTGGAACAGGATCTTGTCTTTATGGCAAATTTGGCATGGGGAGATGTTCCCAATTAAATTTGTGCATGATCAGATGAGCACTTGCAATCCTAGCAGAAGGATTTCAAACTCAATTGGTTTAATTTGCTGCATACAAAGAATTGTGTTCATTTGAAAATGCTTTTGTTCCAGAATTAGGGCATCTCTGTGTGGAGCTTTTAAGGGACAACTATTCTTTCTTAAATCTATCCCTTCCCTTAATCTAAATTAACTTCCCTGGATAGAAAAGTGTGTGTGTGCGTATGTAACACAGAAGGGGCCAGGGGAAAAGCAGGAAGGGATTAGTTGAAAGGAAAAACAAAGGAAGGGGCAGAGATTCGAAGAGGGGGAGATAAACTGACATTGAGAGGGAAGGAAAATGAAGAGCAGCTGGAGGGACGAGCCCATCAGACCAGGACCTGAGCAGGGGGATCTTCCAGCACATACAGGGCCAGGCAGCCTCCCATGCCAGGCAGGGAGCAAGGGCTGTGGGGTCCTCATCAGGATTTGAATCATGGAGCCCTCGGCTTCTGGAGACACCATTTGCTGCAGAGCTCAGCTCTGGAGTTGTTGTTTGTTGTCTTCAATGAAAAGAAGTGTTTGTGTTGAAGGAAAACATTTTTCCCATAATAGATTAAAGGAACCCCAGCATATTTGGTTCACTAATGCGAGTTGTTGCTTATTACAAATTGTTGCTCATCACACTTCTGTAATCAAAGGCACTGAAGCCAAAAACTTCTTTAAGTTACTGAAAAATAAAGGAAAATAAAAGTTGTTTTTTTTTTTTTTAATAAAAGAAGAAAAAAAGACAGAAAGAAAGAAAGAAAGAAAGAAAAAGGGACCAATATCTTCCTTGTTAAACCAAGTTCATCATTACCACTAAATGGGGCAGGGAAAAGGAAATTCTCCACATTTTGCCCACAACAAGCTGCCAATGCCACATGCAACCTCTATCTCATGAGCAGGAGCCATCCTTCCCCCAGCAGTGTTGTGATGTGGGGCTTTCATGGAGGGGTGATTATATCACCTACACACACAGGCTTCTGTCTGAGTAAACAATACTTCTTACCAGACTGAATTTCTTATGAGCAAAAATTGTGTTTGGTGTGACACAAAAGCACAGTCAAAGTTCAGTTAAAAAAAAAAAAAAAAAAAGGGAGAGATAGAATGGAATAATAATATTTTACTCATTAATTCACTGAGAAACAGAGCAAGAACACCAAGGGCACGTGTCTTCTCCAAAAGCTTAGCAGCACCTTCTTCTCAATACTAATTACTGAATCCTTCAATTTGTTCATGCCCTAAACCATTAGGGTGAGTCTGAGCTCATTGGTGGGAATTTCACCATCAATCTTGATAAAACCAGGCTCAAAAAAGGAGAAAGCCATCTGGGTGCATATCATACAGTAAGAGCTGGTCATACATAGAATCATGGAAAGACTTGGGCTGGAAGGGACCATGAAGGTCACCTGGTAACAACCACCCTGCCACGAGCTACCCACAAGACCAGGTTGTTCCAAGCTCCATCCAACCTGGCCTCAAATATTTCCAGGGATAGGACATCCACAGCTTCTCTGGTCAACAGTTTCAGTGTCCCACCAACATTTGAGGAACATATTTCACCCTAACAGCTAATTTAAATCTCCCCTGTTTTAGTTTGAAACCATTTCCCTTTCTCCTATCACTGTCTGCTCATGCAAAGAATCACTCTCTTTTTTGTAAGCCTACTTCCACTACTGGAATTCCTCAATGGGGCAGGAGGTCTCCCGGTACTTAAAGTACATATAGGGTCTCTGTTTCTGTAAGTGTAAATTAGGTGAGGAAAATCTCAGAGGTTGTTGTGATTCCATGTACAGTCTGACTGGAAAAAGGGTGACACTTTAGACCTGTTCCAGGCATGCACTTCCTCCTTGCTGGTGCTGCACATCCATGATCGGGGCTTGATCCCAGGGCCTGGAGAGCTGTTACAGCTGTTGAACTTTGCTTGCCAGGTACAGAAGGTTTGTATTCCTCTATGGAGGGGTTCCCCTCCTGCACTGTCAGGTAGCACGTGGTCTCCTGGGGCTCCTAATTCATGTTATGTGCAGCCATTCAGACGAGGCTCTTTGAACTTGATCTTACACTTGGCAAAGCTGGGTCTGCTCCAGCTCTCCTGCAGACTTCCTGTGTGGCATTTGGAAATGTGTTTATCCATCCCACACTTAAGTTCTCCTCACCGAAAAAGAAAAAATGGGAATCATGTTCTTATCTCCCAAGGGACTGAGAGGTGAAATTGTTACAGACTGGGAAATGCTGAATGTGAGGGCAGTGAGGTACAGAGATGTCCTCGTGGTCTGTGTGTGATTAGAGGGAGCTGCATGGAGTCAGATGCTCCTGTCACAAAAGCAGATGTGTGAGATGTGCAGCTACATTTTTTAATGTTACTTTTTACCCTGCCTGCATTTTTCTTTTCTTTGTGTAAAATTATGACCTTTTAAATATCAAATGGACTATATATTATTAGAGAACAGTTGCTCGGTTTTTTAAGAGTAACAAATATGTTTTCCATTATATTTTCCAGGTGCATTCTATAAAAGGGGCGTTTATGGTAGAATCATATATATTTCAATAAAGGCTTAGTAGTTTTATGTCAGAAAGAGGTAGCTCTGAAACCAAAACCATACATTTCACCTTCACTGAGATTGCATTTTTGTTTGAAATAGTGTAAACCCTCAAATGGGAACAAAACATATTGGGTATTACACAGGGTTTAGAGAGAGTCACTTAGGAGTTAAGGCTGAAAAAAAATATTGATCTTTTATATGGGATTAGGGAAAGTTGGAAAACGTAATAAAACCCCACAAAAATAGGCAGAGAGTTGCAAAATACTACAAAACCTGGAAATTGATACCCATAGCCTTCACTTTTACTATTTGGAGTCTTACTTGGGAAAATAGTTAATTAAAGCTAAGCCATTGAAATGGTAATTTACAGCCCCGTTTGGAGCAGAAGCCTGGAACAGTGAATTCTGGAGCAAGGCTGTGCATCACAGAGTTTCAGCTCAAAACTGCTGTAGAGACGCTGCTGCAAAAGCTCTGTTTCTGCTGTCTTGTGTCTATTAATCAGCATCTCTGTGTATACACAATGGTTTGAACCATTTTACAAATACTTGTAGGAGGAGATGTTGCCAAGACCTATCTTGATACTGCAACCATAAATAAAGTGTCTCAACACGGAGCTCTGAATTTAAAACAAACTGCTTGAAGAAGGTGAGGACAAACATTTTTTATGAAATATGAACAAGCTTCAGTCTTGAGCCAAACACAGAAGGAGTCTTTGAAATTGAAAAATCTGAAGAACAGGGGGAGATGTTGGGTTCTATCCATCTTGTGTGACTCCTGCAAGTGTTTTCCACTATCACAGATTTATTCAAGTGTGTTTCATCATTTTATTAAATCTGCCTCATCCTTGCTATCCTTGAGATTTCCAGGAGAACATTTAAAAAGTAGTTAAGCTCTGTCAGGGGGTGTTTTGTTCTCAGATCCTCTCCCAGGAAGGGAAACAAGTGATACTTATTGAGAACATCCCCAGCAAGACCAAAAATATTCCTTTCCAGAGAGAATGCAAAGTCTTACAAGTCTGAGAAAGAAATTCCCACAAGCAAAGAGACTTGTGCATCAATTATTTCATGCACATTTGCTGTGTGATTTTTGCATTTTCCCCTGCAGCTCCTGGAAGGGGCTGTTTGCAGACGTGAGAGAACTCCAGAGGTGATCAGGCACGATGGAAGTCTCTGTGTCCATTGACAGACAGATTCTCCAGGATGATCAAACCAGTCAGCACACAGCATCAGTCTTGAAATAACTCAAGATACACTCTCAGAATCGTGTCAAGCAGGAGATGAGGTGAGCACAGCAGCCACTACCTTATGCAATTACCTCACCCTGGGGAATCAAAACCAGCATCCCTGATGTTTATAAACCAGAGCCAACCCTGGCACATCTACACCGTCTGTAAGGAGCAGATCCTGAAATAAATTATTCCCTCAGTCACAATGAGCCTTTTTTAAAATTATTGTTATGAAAAGTGATAAGATCCTCTCCAAACAGGAGCCCAGGAGCAATCCACCATGGATTTGGTGACAGTGAGAGCAGAGACCTGGAGGCAAATAAAACCAAGGGCATAGATATATATATTTTAGCATAATTGGGCTACATATTTCCTTCTGATGCTGCTCTGTGCTCATTCTCTCTGCTGATTTTCAGCTGAACTGAGCACTGGCTTTTGGAATAGTTTGTTATTCCACATCTGCAGAAATATTGCACAACATTAACTTTCAGCAGCCTTGAGCCAGCGTGTCCTTTGTGTGCCTGGTGCGTTCTTCTGGCCTTGAACCGTGACAGTAAATAATGAAGTTCTGTTGACTCAGTGTTTATTCCTGATAAATCTCAACCCCCACCCCCCTGCTTTTCTTCATGCCTAATACCTAAATGTGTTCTCAAAACCTTTGGCCAAGTCACATCCAAACAAAACATCTCTTTACTGTTATATTTGCCCCAATTCTCTGTGTATTTCTATGAAAACAGCCACGAGTTTGTATCATTGCAAGAGGTAGGACAGGTGCTCTGTTGGGCATCTTTCAGTGCTGGACACACACCTTTGTGTCTCATCTTTGCCTTTTTCTTGATTTCCTCAAATACTGTTAAAATTGGAAGAACTTTCACTTAGAATCTAGGGAAGTTGCACCATCTAGTTCCTACTGAATTCACCTTCTATATAGCTCTGAGTGATGAAAAAGGGTGTTTTAGCATAAAAATCTATGTTGCTAGATGAAGAGGGAGGTCTTTGAAAGGGATAGGCTGGGAGTCCCTGTGCTGCCTGGAGGCAGCTGGGCTGGACTGCACAGCAGCAGGGCTGAAGAGGGGGCACCAGGGAGGAACACCGTGCGCTCACACCAGTGTAACTGGGACCAGTCTGGCCACCAGCAGCCACTGGAGCACAGGAACAGGGAAGTTCACATCTTGTCTAAAGGATAAAAATAAGGATAAAAGCTTTTCCTGGATTTTAGGTTCAGTGCTGGAGGTGCTGCACAAACCCTTGGTCTGCTGGGGCTGCTTTGAATCTATGACTTGAAAAAGAAACAAGAACAGTCTGACCAGAACTAATTCAAATTTCTGCACTATTTGATCCAGACCAGCATTTTCTTCTGGGATCGCCCCAAATTAGGCAGGAAATAGATTAATTCTGAATTTCCACATTCCTCATCAGCCTTTAGTGTTGAGTTCCTCTCTGTCAGTCTTCTCCAAGCACTTCCAGCTATGAGCTGACATGCTTCTGCAAGATGTTTCAGCTTTGACCAAGCCTCCTTTCTGTGAGCAGAGGAGAGGGATCATTACAGCCAGCTCTGGCTGCAGTTTTTGACTCCCCACAGGACAAATGCTGATACCCTTTCCCTATGTTCTCTACCACCCTTGCAAAAATCAGGGTATGAATCAAGCCTGTGCTATT
Source organism: Onychostruthus taczanowskii (assembly GCF_017590055.1). Lineage (NCBI taxonomy): Eukaryota > Metazoa > Chordata > Aves > Passeriformes > Passeridae > Onychostruthus > Onychostruthus taczanowskii. The sequence continues at coordinate 22,705,516 of NW_024499239.1, read as the reverse complement.
TTGGACTTATTTCATTGCTTGAAATAGTCAGAACTATCAAAGATATTTGAGTTATTTTCCTTCATCTTCTTCCCGTGAAAAAGATTGTTCCTCCCTTAAAATATGAGAGAAGATTCTGAGTCCAGCACAGATTTGCCTGGCTGTGATTTATATTGAGTGCTGCACATGCACTTTTTAAAGTAGGTTTAAAAATTACATTCCCTAATAGAGATTAAATATTGATTACCTAAGTAATAGCTCTGTCTGCGATAAGAAATAGATGTGTAACAACCTCCACACATCAGTCACTCACATTCTGAGGAAATAGCATACCAAATGAAATTTAGGAATTTTGAAAATTCTTTTCTTAAACCATCCCCTTCTTCTTCTATATAGATGCATATAAATATATGCACATCTATTTTTATATCTGTATATATATGTATATAACTGCTTTGAGTTTCCCTGGAAAGCTGGCTAGCTCCTCAGTTTTCATTTCACTTCCTCCTGATTGCTTGGCATTACAGCAGTGATGTTAGTGCACCTTTCCCCATAACCTGTCATTCTATGTGTCCTTATTGATTTTGAAAGTGGGTGATCCTCTGTCATGCAAAAGTGGGGCTTGCCCCTTGGCGTGCTGGTGGCCTGACATGAGCGTGTCCCCTGCCAGTGGCAGGGCTGCGTCAGTGGTGTGGCAGCGCCATCAGTGCCAGGTCATGCAAGGAAGGGGAAGGACAGGGAGTGTGTGGTGTGATATGACCAGAGTGCCACAAACAGTCCTGGCGCGCAGCACTTTGGGTGTGTCTACAAGGAAGGGGAAGGACAGGGAGTGTGTGGTGTGATATGACCAGAGTGTTTTGTGCCACAAACAGTCCTGGCGTGCAGCACTTTGGGTGTGTCTGCTTTGTGGCATTGAAGAGCTGGAAAGGAGCACCTCCTCTTGGAGGGGAAGATGAAGACTCTTCACCCTTTCACTCAGTTCTTCAGTATGGGCCATCCTGATCCAGTGAGTGCCATCCCTGCCTGTGGCAGGGCATCTAGTTTGGAACTAGATGATCTTTGGGGTCCCTCCCAACCCAGTTCTGTGTGTGATTCTAGGTATGACAGCTCTTCCTGTGTGACATGCACCCTGGTGGGCTTCTGCCTTGGCTGCCACACTGAGCCCAGACCCCAGGGTCGCTGATCACTCACAGCCTGGATGCCAGTGGCAGAATGGGACCTTTGCCTCTTGTTTGCCACTGAGCTGCCTGGGCCATGGCCTTGGCTGGTGTCAGCTCTGTGGCACCCAGAGCTGTTCAGCCCAGAGCTCTTCCTGAGCTCATGTCCTTGCAGCATTGCCAACACTGCTGCCTGACTTTAAACAGGAGACTGCTTTGCCAAATTGTATTGCAGCACTTTGGTTATCTACTCAATTTGCTGGGAAAAGATAGTAATTTTCCCTGACCTTCCCCTTCTGAGATAGCATCAAAGCAAGGTTAGATGTTAGATAAAGCCCAAGGACACGTGGGTCCCTGCCTGCAGAGTGCACAGCATCTTTGGAGCATGTGAACATAGCACAGAAACTGAAAAAATGTCTGCAAGAGCAGCACCTGTCTGATTACTCTGTTCAGATTTCCTGAATCATGGGAAGATTAGTCCTTTTCATTTCTGTAGGGTATCTCCTTTGACTCTTGCTGCAGTCAGAGTGTAACATGAGCTTAAATTGCTCAAACCAGATTTTTCTTTTGCAGATGTTTTATTTGAAGTTTTCCTCATTTAGATGGAGGGGTGCAGAAGACAACAGCCACCCTCATTCCTGCAGAGATCCCACTTTGGGTTTCCAAGGCCTAACATCACTTTTCTGAGGCCAGAGAGTTGTTCATAAGGGAGTTGTCCATTGCTGACTCTCTGCAAGGCCTCTCATGCCCATCTTCCTACCAAAGAGTTGTGGATCCATTTCCAGAAGCTCACTAATAATTAACTCATCTGCATCATTCCCAAAGAGATTACCATTGTCACGCTGTCCTGTAGGCAAATAATCTCTAACAAGAAAATCATTCTAAATAAAACAAACACAGCAGGAGGTTTTCAGAGGTAAAACATCTACTTGGTACCTGGCTCCCTTTCATCTTCTGCAGGAATGGAGCCTCCAGCTGGCACAAATCCCCAGGCAGGCAACAGTGTGAGCATCCTGCCAGGAGACACTGAATTGCACTCAAATTGTGCAAGCCCGGCCAGTGGGCTGAAAATCCTTCACTGTGCTGCCAAATGCTTTGGCCTGAGCTGGGGTAGTAACATGGTCCTCCTCAGCACTTGTCAAAAACAATTTATCTGGCAGCAAGGAGCTCAAAGCAGCTCAGAAATAGCAGTTAAGTTTCAGCAAGACCCTCTAAATTTGAGTGAGACCCAGGCTACAGAAGGAGTTTGTCAAGGCCATACAGCAAATACATGTGGTTGCATCAGAGGAGCTCTTTCTGAGCCCTGCCATACTTGGGGGGGGCGAAAGACACAGAGAAAACACAGAATATAGTGAAGTAGGCAATCAGGGTTAAAATTAGCCTTCTGCTCTCAGTGCCTGTGACTGTACCTACAAAACTTTCAGAGCAGCCACAACTCCTATAAAACATCACGTTGGCCTTTGTTTTGGCTGGCACGTTTGAGACAAAAGTTTTTGAGGCCCTTGCTAGGAGGATAGAATGGGACTGCAGCAGCATCTACTAATTCAAGGACATTTTATACCACCAAAAGTCATTAATCACATGATGCAAGCTCCCACAAACCAAATGAGAGTGTGCCTCTGTCCTGCAGGCATCTTACAGACCCCATGTGGAGGACTCTGACTGAGGCCATGAATCCCTACAGAGTCTGCAAAATAATGCAAAAATCCATGTAAGCACAAACTTGTACACAATGGGTGTGTTTTCAAAAGCCAGGCACAGAGTGTGAGCTGGAGATGAAATAACAGCCTTTCAGCTCAGTATGCCTGCACATATGTTGACTTGCTGTGACTGTAGCAGTTTAATGTGGCACTGTTTGTACCAGTGTGCATTTATGTCTAGGAAATTTTTATTTTTTCACACCCCTCAGAGCCATTGCAGGCCCCTCAGGAGAGCTTTGAGTGTGTCACAACCACCTTTGGAGCACCCACAGCATGTGTTGAGGCCAGTGGTCTTTGATGGTCTGCAGGAAAATGTCGCTGCACCAAACAGGCACAAGGCAGTAGTGGTTCAAAAAATCCTCCTTTTGTTATCTGATGCTCTAAAGCATGTGATAAACACCTCCAACTGAACTTTGATCAAAACTAGCAGGAGAAAGGAACTTCTCTCTGGTCAGATGTCTAAAAAGTAATGTTTCATTAACATATTAGCTCTGTCCTAGTTCATTAAAAGCACACATTCATCTTCATTTTATTAAACCCTTCCATGGCACTACATCTGGGTTATGAATCAGTCATCTGATCTGCCCATTTCCTTGCTTTTAATATTTGAAAACCACCATTAAAAAGTCATATAAGCAGAAATTTCAATCTCAGATAATTATCAGTATCTATTAATTGCTTTTCAGCTGGCATATTGTGCGCCAGGTGAAACATTAATAAAATAGACATTTATTGAATTGTCCTAAAAAAGTGCAGTTATTGGGGAAAATCTTTATATTTCCAGAAGGACTCAAACACCAGGTTTGTTGGCTGTTTCAAGTGCTAGTTATAATACTGAGTTAAATTTTATGCATGTTTTTAGTTAAAAAAGAGGGTTCTGTGGAAAGCATGGATTATTGTGAAAAGGTTCTTAATAAAAAAGCACATATTCTATTAAGGGAAATAGATTAATTGCAATGCTTTTAATGTATCTCTTTGTCCTTGCAACAGCTACTAGATGCTGTTGGAACTGATGAATTTTTTTTTAAAAAAATAGTTGTATTGTTCATATTTTTAATTTAAATCTAGTCAGACTGAAAACATTACTGGAAGAAGAAGTTCAGCATGAGAAAGAAACTGAGTTTTCTTTGTATTTTAAAGTGCACTCAGACAGCATCAAACATAAGCAAACATAAACCATAAGGAGTGAACAGAAGTTTGACTTTTTAGAAGTATGGAAATTAATCAGGAGGAGGAAAACAGAAATTGTGACCAATCTGCAATTGCTGAAAATGCTTTTTATTCTGATGTGTGTGTATCACATGCCCTGATTCTCCTCTCCTTGACACAGTTGTAAATTGGAAGTGGGTTTTGTGGGAATTCGCCTGTTACAGCCTGAGAACGAGACTCAGAGACCCGAACAGATTGCAACAAATAGATCCTCTCACATGTACATTGGTAGGAATTTTCTAAATGTGCTTCATTTTGAAGCAATCTGTATTACCAGAAGCCTAGATTTGTGTTATCTAATTAGGTCCTATCACACATGGAGGAACTTCTCAGCCCTGGGCACCTCTCCGAGGGTCACCCAGTGACAATTGCCCAAACTGGGAGAGAGCCAGTGCAACAAAGAAGACAGTGAGGGTTCAGCTGAAAATAGCAAAAGGAAAGATTGACCAGGGATGTATCAATTCCAGAGAGAAGCTTTGCCCTCAAGGAAATATTGTGAGATAGATCCCGTCTGAAGGCAACAGTCCCTTCTTCATTTATGTCTACTGAGAATTTGGCCATTCTACCTGTTGATTTTGGGGCCAGAACTCTGATGGCAATGCTTTACACTTTAAATCATGGCAGTGACGAGTAGGAGCAGATTAAAGGCGTCAGGATTTGGCCTTTTGTAGATTAATAAAGGCATGCTGAATGGGAATTTTGTCTTTGTGATTTTCTTGGAAGGGGACGAATAAAGTGCTTTGATCTAGAAAGGGGAGTGTGAAAGGTCACTGGCTAAGCATGTGTGCTAGCCAGTGCCCTGAGCCATCCAACATGATTAGCATAAATTAGAATCTGACTGCCCAGCTTTATTCATCTTTATTGATGTCTATATAGTTGCAAAGGCAGAGGGACTCTAACAATCCCAGCCAGCACAGAGAACCAACTGGGGCATGTGAAAATCCATAAAATGTTCAGTATTTCCAAGTGGAAGCAAATATATGAGTGTTATTAATGCACAAACCACATAATTTTAAAACCTGGGTTTTGTTTGGACCTGGATCCAGACTTTGGAAGCTTGTCTGAAGTTCCAAAACTACTTGTGCTTGCAAAATTGCAGCCAAGGTTTCTGAGTTTATCATGAGATTTTTTTCCCCATTGTTTCTAGCCCTGGCTGAACCAGTGACAGTTGTTATCAATGCCCAGCTGCAGACCTACCAGTATAATATGTGCACGTTCCCTCAGGCAAACTGACACACTGACTACAGTCCTGGGAAAACAGAAGCTCTACAAAACTGGACAAAATAGGCTTATGCCATGTTCAAAATTTCTGCTTCAAGGTCACTTTGGGAAGAAAAGACCTATAAGCTCTCCCCCTAACCCCTACAAATGAGAAAAGACATTTGGTGTATAGATTTGTGACAGCAGGAAGAGATACATTCAGTTTTGTGCTGGCTCAGAGCATCTATGTCAGTCCACCAACCAGTTTTACAAAATCCTCCATCAACTCTCCTACATCTGTGTCTTTTTTAACACCAAGCTACCAGGACTTCGTGGCTCCATCCCCAGAAACACGGGCCATGGGGTTGAGAGATCTCCAACGTGTTACTCAAGCTGACAACTGTCATTTCACCTCCCCTTGGAAAATGAAGTTTTCCTCTTCCAAAAATATGGTAATGTAAGAGAGAATGAGCACAAGCATAAGCAATAAGAGAGAATCTTTCATTTCTGACTACTTGATTATCTCTCTTGGATGAACAGTAGGTGATATTCAGGGTTCAGTGATTTGCAGAAAAATGCAGCTTTTGAAAGCAAAATATAATCAGAATGACATCCAAATTACATGTCTGTGTTAAGGAAGTTCCTATGGTCAAGGCTCAGCTATGTAAAAAGCATGTCCCAAATGACAATCCCTAAGCCAAAAATCTCAAGGTCAAACCCATCATTTTGATCATTTACCCTGACTTCTTAAGAAATAAACCTTAACAAGCAATTCCTGCCTGAAGTCTGTAATGCTTGGCATGTACACACTGCAAAAAGCAATGATTCTGAGTTGAAGATCCCAAATGATGGCAGAGTCCGACATTTATGTTGGCATTTTCTTCTAATAGCTAATAATTGTCATTGCTCAAACCAAGGATGTTGTTTCTGTAGTTGTACAATTAGGGAGCAAATGTTGTCACCACTGTAAAGAGCTTGACACAAGAACACAGTTAACTTGTAGCTGCCAGTTCTTCAATCATGCTGATTTTCCTTTTCCCACTGGAGAAATTTTTCCTAAATGGACAGTGAAATAATGTTGTTACTGTAGGTGCCAAATAGAACCTAAACCGAGTATTCAAATGGGCTTTTGTTTTTAAAAGTAAAGAAAAAAATATATATATTTACAACACATGCCTTTTGTTTCTCTTTAAACTGGAAACACAGTATGTAATTTTCAGGAACCACAGTGCCTCTATTTTTTCCGACCACAAATTAACCGTAGTTCAGTGCAGTGAAATGCAGTAAGACTGATGGAATGTTCTGCCTAAGGGATGACTTACCCCTAACAAAAATTATGCTTTGCTTCCTATTTGTTGTGTTCAATAATATTGCCTCTCTAAATACTTTTGGTTCAGTACTGACACCAAATGAAGAGGAAAGCCTCCAGAATGTACAGACGCGCAGGATTATGTTTCGTTTGTCTTTGTTCGTTGTCCTAATTCAAACCAGTCACCCAACCGCTGACTTATGACTCGAGGAGACATACTGAGGGGTTTTTTTCAGATGTATTTCACAAAACCACCCAAACTCAAAGAGCAAATTTCTGTCCTCAGCTACACCCCTGCAAGAGCAGTAAAGTTTGCACATGTGCAATGGCGTGGTTTGCAAAAAATCCTGCACGTCACCTTTTTAGTTTGTTATGTTTGAAAATACAAATTATTTACTCCAGACATGCCTGACCAGTTTTTGCAAGAGGCCAATAAACAAAATATAGATACTTTGTACATCTACCAGTAGATGAGTAGATTTTTTTTGGCCCTGATTAGAAATCTACTCTTTGAGCATTTGTTTGCTCCCCTGGTTGCTTTAGTGTCAAAACTTTCTCACTAAACATGGAGAAGAGCAATAAAATTGGGCTTTTCTCCTACACCCTCCACTCTAAATTGCATATATGCAATGAGAAATAGTTCAAAATTCTTTCCAGATGTTAATTAAAAATCTCAATATCCATTAGAATTAGCCCTTGGTACATATTTATACCCATAGCAGATGAATGTGTGAGAACATTAACAAAGTACTGAAAAAAAATCCCTATTCTCCATTAGAAGATCTTCCCCAATTCCCTTGGCAGAATTAGTGGCTGAGTGCATCAACTGCCTGCCATGTTTCTGAGGGCTGGTGTGAACCTGGAATTCTGCTGCATGCAAATAGCTCCCCGGAGATTAATGGGAGTATTCAAGCAGGCAAATATCGTGCACACTGGGTGGCAGGATCAGGCCAGCAGTTAGCGCATCCCTCACAGTTACAGTGACTTTTCTTCAGATTTAGCAACTGTGATTGCTACAAAATTTCAATTAAATTTTCTCACTTGTATCCCAAAAGAACAGAGACTCAATATTACAGCAACCATAATTAGGAAGGACTTAAGAAAACTAGTCCTACTATGTGCAATGTCCCATTGCTGGCAAAAAGAATGGTGCATATTATCATTTTATCACTGCCTGGTTTTAGCCACTTTATTTAAAATTTGATTGAAACTCTAATAAGGATTTGCTCTATAAATCCTTACCTGCTCAAGTCTCTCTAAGTTAGAGCAGTGAGCATATTTTGCCTTAAACTGTAAAGAATGAAAGTTTGCAGGGAAATATTTTAGCTGTCAGCAATAGATCTAAAGAAGGAATTAATTCAAGAACTCTTGTGAGGAATTTATCTAATGTTAATCATCTGAAAGTAGGAATCTAGTCTAAACTTGCTGTCTCAGATGCCTCAGTGTCCAGAGGATGAACAATTCCATCTCAAAACAACTGTCGAAGTTAAGTAAAGTAATTACTCCCAGAAATGTGGTCTTTTATTTTTTTTCCTGCAGGGAGCTCCAAAATGAACAGATAGGACCAGGCATCTAGGTTTTAGATGGCCAGCATCCAGCTGGATTATCTTCTGCTCAGTGTCCATTCAGTATCTCAAGCCTTTCCTGGAGTTTTCATCACAGAAGCAGCTCTATCAGCAAGCAGTGCAATTTGCATTGGTGGCATGGCCTGGCATGCTGGGATGAGCTGTGCTGATACAGATCTTGCTGTGTATATGTTGTACATCTGTACACACACAGTCAACATCCCAAGTGCTGTCTCAGCCTCTTTCCTTGGTTAGCCTGAATAAAATATATGTTTTTGTGATGAAATCCAGACTAACCTCTGTTCGATATTCAACTTTGATTGTAATCTTGAAGATTCAGGCTGATCTTGCTCCCAGAGAGTGCATTTTGATAATGCCTCAGCTGCATGGCTGGCCCATTTCCAGTAATAAAAGAGCAGTTCTGGTTGAGTTGTGTCTACAGTGCTGGATTCATCCTGATCAAAGGTCAGAGGAGACTCCTGCTCTTAATTCTCTCTTCTGTGTGAATAGCTCCTGAAATCCCTCTAACAGGTAACATAATATCAGGAAGCCTTCCATAAAACTTCAAGAGAATCTCAGTTTAGAGCTAAAGTCTGAAACCCACATGGATCTCAGCCCTGATGAGGATCTCACACAGATCTCAAGCCTGATCTCAACCAGCCCTAAGCTCCCAGGCAGCAGTCATACACAGTTAGGACATAACATGGTCCTCAGAAAAATTCACTGAGTCACTGCTGTGGCATTTTCTTTAGATGTTGGGTCACTGCCCTGAAAAAATATTGAGTCCCTACCCTATCTGACAATATTTACTGCTGTACCTTGGTTGAGATATCCAAGCAGAAGGGAGTTTTTTACTGTGTTTCCCACCAGCCTGGCTCCATTTCCCAGAAACCCGTGTTTCTGAAATTCAAGCAAGTTGGCATTGCCTCCATTTTCCTCTTCTTTCATATATGAGTTTTTTTCTGTATCCATCAGGACTAGAAACATTTATTTTAATTTTTTTTATGCTTATGCCAAGCTCAAATTAAGTCAGAAGTGTCCACCACTGGGAAAAATGGGTGGGAACCCTACCCTGTAGAAGGAGTTGCACCGATGTCCTGACCCAAGGACTGCACTCCTCTGGAACAAACCAGATTGATCTGACAGAGTGTCATGGACTGGACAAGAGATGCCTAGAAATAAACAAAAAAATAGGTCAAAATATAGTGATATTTTACTCCAAACACTTTCCAAGCAAGAGGGATTTGTGGTTCCTGAACCCAGTGCAAGTCCTCTGGTGATTCGTAGTCTTCTTTGCCATGGTAAGGTATCTGCCCAGTAAAATATTGACCAGAGTCTTGAAAAAGAAAAAAATAAAATCAATCCCCAGTGTCCTCTGACACTGCAGAACTTAAAAACCCACAAATGATGGACCACCTCAGCCTGTTTCAAACACGTCCCAGGTGCTTTCATGTGGTCTCCTTGTAGGAGGGGATGGATGACAAACAGTAGTTTCCTCATCTCTTTTCAATCACAATTTTATCTTTATATCTACTGACTGTTTTGTCCTTTTTTTTTTTTTTCTGGATAAAGAGCCTTATTCTGATTACCTTTTTGTAATTAGTGCACATACATTAATCCAGACTTCTGAAAATATCCGTTACCCTCTCTGGATCTTCTTTTCAGCTCTGCTGTGGTTTTTTTTTTCTGAGGCAGGGAAATGCACACTGTGCAAAGGTGCTGGACACTATGGATTGATCGAGGAAAAATAGTACTTTCTTTTCTGTCCTCTATTCCTTCCATAATAATGAAGCATTGAACTGATATTTCTCATTGAGCTATCTCTTATAACCCCAGATATCAAATCTGTGTCATAACTCAGCTTTGACCTCACTGGATATATGATGCTGAGCCTGTGCATAGCAGCCCAGATTACACAGGTTTATTTAAGAATGGGCAATGTGAAATTGCCTTTAATTGCCCTCCATGAGTACTATGGACAGCTGCAGCCTTTTGCTCTGAAGTGCAATCAAAGCAAACCTGCTCTGAAATAAATATTTCCCCTGGCCAGACATGGAGGAGAGACTGAAAAGTTATTGGAGTCTCCTCTGCTGCCTTGTACCTCCATGACTTTCACCTGCAGCTGTGCTGCTATGGACCCAGTGGCTGCTGAGCCCTGGGAAGCAGCCTCAATGCTGACTGCATTCATGCACAGCTCTGGTCCCCACAGGCTAGAGACAAGACAGCATAGGTCAGGACAGCCAGATATCTGGGATGGAATCTCTCAAAGCCTATATGAACATATCAGCTGTGGAGAAAAGAAAAGCAGAGGTCTGAGTGCAAGGTCCAACCCCTCACAGGTCAGATTTGTTGGAGCTCTGTGTTGGAGAGAGCTGCCTGCCATCTCTCCTGGTGGGGTTCATGCCCCACTTCTACAGCCAGGTCCTACATAACCCCTAACTCACTTTATTCCCCTCTCTGTGCTGCAGTCTCACTCTTTAAGTGCTTCCATGAACTCACTCGCTGCTTTAACCAGGATTCCCACCAGGCTCCTGCATCACACTTCTGATCTGCTGAGGAAGGGAGCTGGGAGCTGGGAGGAGAACAGCAGAGCAGTGCTCCTCTGTTTTTCCTGGATGTCTTTCATTCACCCTCAGCTGAGTTTTCTCCCCATTCAGAATAACTAGCATTTTTTGGGGCACATTTCTCCTCACAAATCTCAAGGAGGCGGAAGCACTGCAGAGCTGCCGCTGCACTAAAGAGCACGTTATTCCAAAGCTAAGATCTTATTACAATTCCCTTACTACAGCAACACATTTTTTCCACTCCTTTTCAAAACCTCAAATGTTATTATGGCGTCAATGGTAAAGAAGTTTCGGCTTGCTTGGATTTCAGTCTCCTGGCCTTGGATGGAGGGGAAACATTATTTCTCTAAATACATGAACCCTTGTGCACACACACACTTGCATGCTCCTAGACCCCAATCTTGCAGTAGGATCTGCTCAAGCACAGCCTTCTGCCTGTCTGGAGCTGTGTTGAATGTAAATCAAGCACATCTGACAGATCAGACTCTTTTAATGCAGTGCTTTGGTAATGTTGCTGCTAATGTGATCCAGGAAAACAGCAGCATGGATCAAACACAGCCAGGCAACTGTCCCAGTGTTGTGGCAAAGAAGATAAAGTTAGGAGAGACCCAAATGATGCTGCAGGGACCCTGTACATATCCAGGTCTCTACTTTCAGCCTGGTGGGGGAAAATGTGGTTTGTGCTCCCCACTGCAAGGTGGGAGGTGGGAAGTGATGGGAGGTGGAAACCCAGATCTCTTGCTGCTGCAGCTCTAAGCAATCAGATTCCACCATGGCACAGGGACACAGAAAAGCACCTGCTGGCATGCTTCCTCAGCCCCCTGGGCTTCTACTCTCTCATATGTAAGATGGGGAGGAGCTGAGTGGCACAGAAATTGGTGCTGGATTTTGGGGAGATTGTGGTGTTGCTGTTGTCTCATTGGGCTCAGTTTTGTGTCCTGCCTGCAGCCTGGCCACATTCCATGGTGACTGAATGGGTTTGTCCTTTCTCACAAGACCAGCACAAAACCCCAGCCCTCCTTGATGACTTCCTCAGTACCAAACACACATGGTGCTGTCTCTGACACCAAAGAATCTGGTCACCTTCTTGCCTTCAAACACATTTTTTCCTTCAGCAGCCCAGGGATAGGATGGTCTATTTATCACACTTGAAAACAAGGCATGGAGCATAGCCAGGTTACTAATGTTTAGGTGCCTGAAGATGCAGATATGCATCTGGTGGAATTGTGAAGCATGTGGAGGCACTTCTCTACCACTGAGCTTGAGCCAGGTCCCACAGTGGGTCTGGGCTATATGCAGGAGGAATTGGGCAGACTTTATAACAGACTCTGTTGATCAGACTGTCAAACTCCCGTATACACTCCAAGAACAGCTTGTTTCCCACCAGTGAAAATTGTTGTTCTCGCACTGTTGTTTCACAAGTTCTGTTTCCAGCAATGCCTGATCACAGATAAGAGAAATGCAATCTCAATATGTACATCTTGGGCTTTGTTTATCCAGGACCAGCCATTGTGGTGACAAGAATGACATTTCACTTTCTTCTCCGCAGCTTCATTTTCTTCCACCCAGACTTGAGCTCACAACAACACTGCAAACCACTGGAATGGGGATAGGATAATCCCCTGATCTGAAATCAAATTCAGTCTTGCCACATGGACAGGTACTGATATGATTCAAAAACAAATCTGCATTTCTTGCAGTTTGCACTCTACTAATGGCTTCCTGTAGGCTCTTGGCATTGCCTAACACCTCTCAAAAAACAGTAACTGGGCCTAGCACTTCCTTCTCAGCTTCAAAGCATCTGAGATGCCTTGCCAGAGCAGAGGGCATGAATGAGATGCCTGGGAGTTGTTCTCTCCATGACTGCCATAACAATGATAATGTCACCAGAGGATTCAGTGGTGTGGCATTAAATCTGTGACTGGGCAAGGATACCTTTGGTACCAACAATTCTGGAGCCCTAAGTGATGAGTGCTTGCATAAGGAGCACCTGCATTTTGGAATCTCAACCAGAGTTACCATTTTGCAAATTAAATGAAGGAGAATGACCAGACCCTGGTTTCCCCACTCTGAAGGTTTGGGAGATTGGCTGGAGCCTACAGAGAGGGGTGACTCTTTGGGTAAGATCTGAATTTCATCTCACACAGGTTAAACAGAATCTGGAGATGAAGGAAAGATAAACCAAAATCTTGTCTTTTGAGCTAATTTTCATTGTTCCTGTGAGCTTCACAGTTGGATATAGCACTCCAAAGTAATAACTGATGGAGTGATCTTTGCAAGGATGGGAACTCTCTGGTGAATTGGAAATTATTTATGTGACTTGTGAAAATCAGTGCCAACCTGAGGTGTAATAACTCAGACACAGGACGGAAGCCAGAGTTAAAATAAACCTATAAGGCAGGTATAAACTGTCATCCAGCATGGCCAAGCAGCTTCAGTGTCCTACTCCCCACCACGAAAATTAACCTGATTAAAGGCAGCAAAAACAGTGCAAAGCAAGAGAGTTAAGTTGCAGCTACCTTGGAAGAAAGGCTGGACAGCAATTGTTTAATTCCCAGCCCCTTGACCTGATTTCTAACAACAGGAGGCAAAAAACAGTGAAAGCTGATATACCTTTTATCATAAAAAACAGGGTCTCTTTTTGCTTCTCTGATTTAGGGGTTGCAAACAGGAGCAGGTGGGAAGAGAGCAGCTTTTGTTCAGCTGCAGGTTGCATAAGTCAGCCACAGTGAGCCTCTCTGTGCCTCCCTGGGACCAAAGAGTGAGCGTGACACTGGGGTGGAGGTCCCTACCTCATGCCCCCCTTACCCTAGAAGAGCAGCATCCCCCAGCCTCTCTGTATTTTTCTGGTTCTTTACTGTGTGGTCTCTGGGCACTTTTGGTGCGTAGATCCTTTGGTCAAGTATCATGTTCTTAGGCCATGTGACTGCTCCAGGACTTCCTTCTAGTGGTGATGTCTCCTGGGAGAGACCCAAGCCACCAAAACTTCCCCCAGGCACCCACCTCTGTGACAAAGCTTGCATTTAGCCTGGAATTAAACCTTGAACCCCTGTAATCTGGGAAGCTACAATGGTCCTCAGAGGTCAGGACATCCCTCCTCCAAACCTAACCCTCTGACCGGGCAGAGCAGGCTAAAAGCAAGCCTGAGAAAGACAGGAAAGAAGTGAAGACCTCTAGAGCAAAAGCACATTTGAGGGTCTCTGAGTGGTATTCCTTCTTGTCCCCTTTTTAATTGTTGCCAAAATTCTCTTAGTTAAATCTCTTCTGCCAGGCTCGAGCCTTGATGTTGGTCTGCAATACCTGGCCATCTGCTTTGTCTGACCTCCTGCCACGTAGACCATCCCTCTCTGAGCAAAGAAAACTATCTCTGCTGTCCTGCCAGGCATATTTTAACAAATCCAGCATACTGGGAGAGAATATCTCCTTACACCATGCAAAGTACCTGAGAAGTCTGCAAGCCTCAAGGGGCATTGCACGGGGAAAGGAGAGAGAGAGGTTGGTTTCCCCAGCTGAACCTCAGAACTAATCCCCAGAGGGAAAAATCCCTCTGTAGCCCTCATGAGGGCTGTTGTTGGCAAACTTTGCACAAACAAGACTCCAGCAGACACTGCCACAAGGGTGCTCAGTGTTTCCCCCAGCCCGTGTCTCTTGTCGGCTGAGGAGTGATGCGATATTTGAATGTGAATGGCGGGCGCTTGTTGGCCAAGAAATGGGCATTAATCACCTCTGAACCGCAGCTCCAGCAGTTTCCAGGCTCTCTGCAGAGCTGCCCAAGAGTAAGGAGGGGAAAAGTGGACTCAGAGGCCAGCCCTTGGCACAGCAGAGGTGATTGTGGCAGGGGGAAATGGCTGCAGCAATCAGCCAAGGGGAATTAGGTTCAAAGGCTCTCCAAGACCTTTAGGATTCCTCTCCTTCCTATTATTGCTTGTGACAGAGTTGATAAAGCACCCCAGAAAAACCACCAGGCAGCCATCAGCAGACGTCAATCTTTCTAATCTCGGTTTTGGCCTTGCTTGATGGAGACCAGGTTGGCCATGGAATACAAATGAAGAACACGTGAGTTTTGGGAAGAACTAAATCCAGGCAGCAAGCCGTGTCAGAGGAATAATAACTCAGCCAAACAGACATGTATCAGACCTGGCTTCCACAGCACAGTCTCAAACTGGATTTCTAGTAAATATAAATCAGTTCAGCTCCACTTAAACATAGGATTCTACATACCAGAAAAAGCTAGCCAAGATGTCAGAGACAGCTTAGTGCTTCTGCCACCAACGATAGCCCATGGATTTCAAATGCTGCTGGGCAATGCAGGCATCTACCTGACAGTCAGATACCCAAACCCCTTGTTAGTAAAGCCCTCTGGGTCATGGATACCAGCTAACTTCCAGGCTTCTTTCTCCTGAGGAGAGTTTTCATCATATGGCCCACTTCAGGGAGGGACACTGGTCCTTATCTCTGCCTCTCTGCTGTGGTCACACTGTGGTTTGCCAGTGGCTTCCATTTGGTCTTCCTGACAGAGACCACAGCCTCTTGGTTTTTCGAAAACTCAGCTAAGCTCCTATGCATCAACAAAAAACATGCAGGTGAATTAAGAGCTTGAAGTGTTTCATCAGTTCATTCTAAAATATTACTAACCTTCCTTTAAAAATAGGAATCTTCTGTAAGGTAAGGAAGCCCAACTCCTACCAGAGCAGGTTTTTATTACAGGCAGACTTAAAGCATAAGTCTTTAATAAGGCTGCATACAGCTAGGACTAATACAGTCATGTCTCAATGGAGCTGCTTCCCAGATGCTGACAAATCAGACAACTTCTTCTTTGGCTCAGAGATCCTATCGAAGTAGTAAAAGTGCTTCCACATGTTCATTATGTAGTGCAGGGTTGCTGTGTGGTTGTTAATGTGTTTGCTGTGCAGAGCAGAGACCCTGGCCTGCCTAAAACACAGGTCTCCCCTCACTGCTCAGTTTCTGTCTCCCTCAGCATGGCCTCTGATGTGGAGAGAGAAAAGACACCATTTTCTACCCCATGAAATGAGTCAGATTCTTAAATCACTTCCATCATTTTGTAATCCTTAGATTTAGGGTATACAATATTCTAAGTTAAGCAGAAAGGGTCTGCAAAGGTTAAAGATAATAAATCAGAAGACAGGAAAAAAAGACTAAAAAAAATTACAGGAAAGGCTATATAGGACTTGAAATAACCATTTGATGGTGCTGAACAGAGTGGGTTTGGTGACAGTTTGATGGAAAGAAGTATTAAATGAGAATGTGCATCTAAACTCACTCCTCTGTGGTTGGGGTTTTTTTGTTTGTTTTTTTTTTCAGCACAAATGTGGCAGTAACTCACCAGCAAATGTACCTTGTACAATGGTGACAACTCAGTCCCAGCTTATGGCTGGCTTGGCTTTGTTCAGGGCTTGTGATAAAAAAACTGATAGGAAAGCTGACCTTAGTTATTCTTATTTCTGACTGCAACTTCCTTCATCAGCCTGGACAAGCCCAGTAACCTCTGCACCCCAGTTTCCTCCTAAGCCGTGCACCTGTGCAATAATGGAGTTTTAATGCAAGCACTGCTGCTGCCCCAAGTTGAAACATGAGCATGAGAGGTGGCAAAAGCATGGTCTGAGCCCAGGAAGGCTTTTCCATGTAAAAGATGTGGGGTACCTGCAATGCTGGTGTGACCACTGTCTTGCAGCTGTGGCCGTGGCTGAGAAGATGGGCACCACGACTTGGGAGGCTGGATCTGCTCCTGAGGTTTCATGCAGCCTCTGCTCAAGCAGTGACTGCTAAGAGAGGGAAAAAGGCAGATACAGAGAAGCCATGTAAAAAATAAACAAATCTGACCCCCTGTGACAGAGAGCAGGATTTGCATGGAGGTGTGTTTACCAGAGAGGCTCACCCTGTTCCCATCACGTTTATTTGCAAAGTGAAGGTGAAGCTATTGAAATAACAGCCTGATGTAGAGTGCATCAAAATCAATGGAAAGACTGACCCAGTGCTCAGCAGTACTTGGCTTAAGTCATAAAAATGTCCTGCTCAGAGTGCCGTTTTACTTCTCTGTTTTACAGCATTTCCCAGACAGAAATGGTGTCCATCCTTCACACACCACTGGATGAGAGAGGGAAAGCTGTACATGGCTAAACAAAGGAATTTGTTGGGAGGGCAGAGAAGTGTTTCAGGCTGACCCAATTGGTAACTTCAGGTCAACACTGTGTGTTAAGAGTCAATGAATAGCTTGGCTGGGAAAAAGAAAATGGAACAATAGTTGTTCAGGTATATTAAAAATAAAATCTCTCATTTCAAAAAGGTCTTTAGATGAATACCTGTGTTTGCCTTACTTTAAAGGTTAAATATAATATCAGGAAATTAACATTTAGTTTGGGGTCGGATTTTGAATCAGTTTGACTCTGCTTTGGATGAACTTCATCCAATTTTTTTTTTTTTTAAGTGTTTCATTTCACTGTGAAAACTACAAAGCCAGTTCTGTTTCAGGACTACTCCAACTTATATTTTCTGTTCCGAGCTTTTGGTTCTGTGGCAACACTAGAAAAGCAGCTATTCAGAACATCTTAATTATAGATTAAACCACACTCGCCTCAGTGCCAGTAATGAGGAGATAACTTCTTGGACCATACTGACTGGCAGTACAGAAGAAAGCCAGTGCTGTGCATTTGAAATTTATTAACATTCTCTTATAAATTCATTTCTCCTGCTCCTCTGCTGTTTTCCCAAACATCAATACAGTGGAATAAAAGCACCACAACTGTACAGAGCAAGACAGTGGAAGTTTTGGAAATACAACACACACAACCCCTTCCAGGCAGAAAGCAAAAGCCAAAGAAACACTGACTGAGCAGACCTATATGCACATTCTTTCTTAGAAACTCTCAATATCTGACTGCAGCCCCTCATTTCCCAGCCATCAACTGCTCCTTTCGGGGTTTATATTAACATACTGATACACACACAAATCCTAGAAATGAAAAAGATGCAATTGCCTTGCTAAACTTTTAATCCTGTACACATCCTCAGCCTCCCAGTGTGTGTGCAAAGGTTTTCTGCACACAGTAATCAGCAGTACCAGCACATCGGGCACCTCCATTCAGAGCTGCCTCCTGTGTCTGTGATGCTCTCTGTGAAGGCAGGACCCTGCCAAACCCACCAGTAACAAAGCCCATAAAGGATCAGTTACTTGTCAGCTGGCAAAGGCAGAACAGGTTTTCAGCTCTATTTTTCCATGCAAAAATAGCCGTGTTTTTAAAAAATAAAAGATAAGCACACTGACATGGGCAATGTGAGAACAGACTCTGGTAATCTCCATTGCATGTATGGATGCTCAAGACACAGGCTGGGACAAATGACAGCACAGGGCTGCAGCAGTGACTTGATTTTTTTAGTAGCTTCATTTGTAATCAGAAAAGGTATTATAGAAAAAGATATTTATTCAACTGTGAAACTACTGCCATATTAAAAAAAGAAAACCTGACAGATCTATGTAGTGTTAATTTTTTTTTTGTGTGTGTTGGTTTGTGGATATGTTGAACATGACTCTTGCCATCCATAACTGCTAGAGCATTAAGGTCTGGATGCACAATGTGTTTTGGAAGAGATATGATCCTTTAGGCTCAGGAAGGTCTAATTACCAAGCTGAGAAGGACATTTTATCCACAGCAGGTCAGTACATAATTGCTTTCTTTAGGAGCAGTCAGCGCTGGTTGCATTGGACCCAATGGCCAGATGCCCTGACCACTGGGCTAGCACAGACAGGTCTGATTCAGTCTGGCAGTGATCCCACTGCATATGCTCACCTCTTCTGGAGCAGAGTATCCCTATTAATAAAATTTTTTCTATACATTTTTTGTGGGAATTTCTTTGGGGGCACTATTATTCTTTGGACTTTGCAGGGAAAAAAAAAAAAACACCCTCCCTTCTGGATGATTTTTCAAAGTTTATTAAGAACATAATTGGAATCCTTCTATACTAAAAAATATTTCACCAGAGATTGATAAGGGTGTGCAGACTAAGGATAAAGGCAAATTTAATCACTGCTTTTATTATTCTGTTTTCCTGAGTAGGGTAATTTCCCATCATCCTGAGTGGTCTGAACAGCCACAAGCTCGAAATAGTGATGATGGAATTTCCTGGGAACAAATTAATGTGGAGGCACTGGGATACTACAGTAATAGTGTGCTAAAGGAATGTGCCTTTTACCACACGCCTCCTTGGTACTGATATATATTTTGGCTAACACCAAGCGTCACTTGCAAAATGTGCACCATGTTGTGGCCTGTGTTTTTCTGGCCTCTCCCAGACCGAAGTGGGGAGCCCTATTTCATGTTAGTCACTCCTGATCGTGGTCCTGCAGCTCTTTCCCATGCAGGCAGAGCTCCCACTGATTTCCAGACGGGCATGTACAAGTGAGGGCTGCTGGATCTGTCCCTAACGTAGTAAAAATAGACAGTTACTTGGTTGTTTTCATTAAAAAGAGAGGAAGGAGAGCATTATATAACAGGCGGGTTTTTGGGGGGACTGCTGGTTTATTTAAAACCTCCAGTGATAGTTGCTTTCCCTGACTGGAATTGGCTCTGCAACAGGGCAGGAAAGCTGGGATCTTGCCATTGCTGGAGAGCAATGCTCTTTTCTTTATTAGCAGACAATAAGCCACATTCAAGACATGCTAAAGAGCTGGAAGACAAGCAGGCAAAGCAGAGAAATTCAAAGTGAGGGCTGGTGCTTGGGAGCCTGGTGTTTGCATTTGCCTGGGAGGTAGAGGCAGACAGCACTGAAGATGCAGCAGCTCTTTGCCAGTGCTCTCAATGCTAGCAGAAATCTGGTGGCACCACTGGGTTGGTTTAATTGGCATCTGTGCAAATTGCCTGCCTGTAGTAGACAGAAATCCTGCAGGACTGGGGCAACTGGATGAGTGCAGCAGGCAGGGCACACCTGAGAGGAGATGGCATTTTTTAGGGCAGTGAGGGGAATTTTAAGGACCTCACAGCAAGTGAGGAGAAGGGGTGCACAGGGGGTAGAGGTTCTGCTACTGGGAGTTTGGCCCCTGTGCCACATTAGAAAGAGGGATTTCAATGCTTGCAACTTCTGTTCTGGCTCTGGGCACCATCAGCTCTCTCCTCATGCAGACAGGTCTCACCTGCCCAAAGGATATGGCCACATGAGCAGGCCAAAAGCTGCTGTCTCTGGTAAGAGAAAATGCCTGAAGAGAGTGGGAGCTGAACTTATCTACTACATCCCTAAGCCATCTCCTGGCTGGCACCTGTCCTGATCCATGTCTTTTTGGGAGACACATGGAAAGGCACAGCTCTCCAAATACTTGGAGGAGGTTCCTCACCCGTGGCCTCCCAGTAGAGCTCCACGTGCTGTGGGACATGGGAGCAGGTCTGAGGCATGGCCATGGAAGGGTGCTGGCACACCCTGAGCTGGCTGCAGGCCTCCCAAAGGATGCCAGCCCTCTGATGACACCACACTGGGTGTCCTCAAAAGTCCTCAGAGTGAATTATTTTGCATTTTGCATGTGTTGATTCCAGGCCTAGTTTTCCTATTGTTTTCAGCAGAATTTGTTTTTGGCCACAACGCACTGAATCAACATAGTGTTGAGTCTGGCAAGTCAAGAGAACTACGACACCTGATTAGGAAAAGGCATTTTTAAAAAATTATTCTCTGCCTGCAAAATTTACATGTAGAGTTGGATGTAAAAGGACAAAATGTCACTTCTGTGGGACTTCAGTAAATCCTGATATGCTTTGCAGAGCACTTGGTTGTAGACTCCAAAAATAGACCCAATTCTGAGTGAAATACAGAATATTCTCACTGTGAACAATAGGTTGTGTTCATCCCAATTTTATCACAATATTGGGGTTCACAACATGCAAAGACAAGAAGTATCAGAGTCCTGGTGAAGGCCATCTGAAAAGCCTCATTTCAGAACAATCACAAAATTAAAAAAAAAACACAGGAAAAAAAGTAAGAAAAAATATTTCAGTAGTGAGACACTAATTTTCAACATTGAGCCAAGGGGCATTTCTCACATGTAGTTTCAAATGAAAAAAAAAAAAAAAAGAGAATTGTTGGCACAGCCTTTTCTCCAGTGGTTCCAGAGGAGTAATTAAACAGGAGCCACTTGGAGCCAGCTCGGGGGAAAGCATACACTGTGATCTTGGAGTACGAAGGACTGTGTGCCTGCCTGCTTGCCTCTTTGTGTGTGTGCACATTGAGGCTTTTTCATTTTTTAATCATATTTGTGCATTATTTTCCTGTGTGTCCATGGCACCTTATTTCAATGAACAGTTTGAAAGGCATATGCTGTTGAGCAAAGCGGAGAGAAAATCTCCTGATCTTTTTTTCTCTTGTCTCAGTGAACATGCCATTTTTGATGCTTTTCCTAGGACTTCTGTGACCTATGCTTTACACCACCTGGCTGGTTTAATTCATGAATCCTCTATTAATATGACAGGCTCTGCAAAGGTGACTAAAATGTTAAGGAGACAGATGTCATCAATATCTCTCAAGGGTAAATACTTGAATTTTGCTCCCTTTTTGTGTGGCTGGTCTCTGTTCTGATCTTGGCACCGTGGCTGAGCCACTGAGACTAATTCATTTTTGTTTCTCCCTCAGATGCTCTGGATGAATGCTAATCATAATTTTAACAGTTCTCTGTGCTTTCCTCAAGTGTCAAAGCCTTTCTTTTCTGCCACTCCTGGTGGAGAAACCCCATCTTACACAAATGAGCAATGTAGTTGCAAGCATCCCTGTAACTCATAAGAAGACACAGGCTGCTTTCTATTACTAGCAGAGCACAATTTGTCCTTCAGGCAAGAAAACAATTATTTGCTAAGGGTATTGCTAGCTCCATGCTGAGTCAGCTCAGCATCTTGCTCTCATAGAGACCTCACCTGGAAAAATACCTCAGGGTCTGATGTGGCTGTCCTAGTGGTGACTAAAGTGGAGGCTGGACTAAGCAGAAGCAGATCTGAGGTAGATACAGCACAGGGAAGGGAGAAAGGGTCCCAGTGGCACAACTAGATTGTTTAAACAACAAATGGTCATCACCAGAGGGGCTAAGGAGAGGATGATGGTCTTTGAGGTGGTCTCAGCATTAAGTGGGAGATACCAAGAGCAAACTCAATATTTTTCCTGTGCTTAGAAAGCAGCAAAAGCAAGGAAATTAGTAAACTTCTTCTCTTAATTTCCCTGCAAGTTGCTTAGTGCTTTGGACCATATTAAACTGCCCGAACTGAGCCCATGTAAGAAACCAGATGTCAGGCCCAGATCCAGCCACGCTGTTGGCTCTGGGACACAGCTCATATCTGAGTTCAAGATGCACATCGTGGGCCTGTTCTGGCCTGAGCATGCTGCACTTCTCCTCCAGACAAAGCCCCATATCTACGCTGTCCACATCATATTTATCCTTAGGAGACCGAACCAGGAAGATTGTTTAATCTTTGGAAAAAAACTCTTTTGCAAACGGGCATTGTGCTGGTCTCATCTCTCCTTTCACACTCCTTCCCAAGGCAGTTACTTGTCTGCTGTAATTTACTCTTTAATGCAGCACTTTCCTATTCTGTGAGACAACAATCATGAAGCATTTAAATTCCAATTGAGTAGGGCTGGAGTGCAGAGGGGCTGCGGCTTGTGCAGAGGGGACAATGGGAACCTGAGACAGGGGACACCAGTTCAAGGCCCCCCAGGAAGGAAGGCTACAAGCTTCTCCCTCACATTCCCATCTCCCTAGAGATGTAAATCAAGAAAAAGAAGGGAGGGGAAGAGGAGGAGGGGGGTGTTTATAGAAAGAAAAGGGAAAATGGATTGAGTTGTGCTGAATTCTAAGACAAGGATCAGCTACACAAGAGAACTATTGAATAGCTGTGAAATCTGGAATTGAGCCATCAAAAAAGCTGCTGAGCTGCATGTGAATCAGGTTGATTGTTTTTGAGAAGCACCTGATTTTTTTTTTTTTTTTTTTTTTTTTGCCCCTCTCTCTCTCCCAGGCTCCGTGCTTAGCCTTGGAATTTGAACATGACTGCTGATGTGCTAAACTGCTTTTCCTTGAGATAGAGACATTTTAGGGACCAGGAAGGGAGGGAGGGCGGGGGAGCGTCTCTCTGGATGTGAAGGCCGTGGTACTGGGATTGTGGGCTGACAGGTTCCCCATTGCTCTGGGGAATGGCATCCAGGGGTTCCCACTGCTGGCAGAGACCAAGCAGGAAAAGCAAAAAGCTCTAACTCCCTGGGACAAGGAGGTCCAAGGGCTGCTGGCTGCCCTGTAGCTAGGCTGCAAGTACATTTTGCCAGCTCTTCACTGGGTTTGTGCTGTCAGGAATTCATATGTCCTATCTTGTCTCCCAGGACAGAGACAGTACCTATTTCCTGCTGAGTGATCCCTGCTGGACCTTGGGAAAATGAATTGCAAAGCCCAAATTTAATACTACACAAATCAGCACACTGTCTGATTTTCTCATGTGCAGTGGTAGAGTTATAATTCCCTCTGCAGCATTCACTAGTGAGGGAAGCAAAGCACAGGGATGCTGTTTTCCCAAAGAGAACTATGATTCCAGAGTGGCCTAAAAAAGCACACTGAAAGAAAGAAAAAAATAATAATAGCAGGGCTGCTTTGAAAAATGTAGCAGTTTGCCTAGGGTTATGGATGAGTTGGGATTGCAAGAGTGAAATCTTGCCTTTCCTCATTTGGTATGTCTGAGAACCGTCTCTGTTCTAATTTATTATTATTGTATTGCATTATTGTGTAATTTTATTGCATTAAAAATCATGTGAATAGCACCATGGTGCTCTGCAACACAGAGCCACTGCTCCAAGGAGCCTGGTTAAACTGCTTCCAGATTTGACTCAAGAGACCTACACTCTATTACCTTATGCACAAAACATCTGCATTGTTTTATTGTTGTTTGTTTACTAAGCACTGAGGGTAAGCACTGTGCTGGGAGAATTTACAAAGTCTGGACATTTCTGTCACACTTGAGCTCTTCTGCAATGGGATGGGCTCACGTGGCCTTTTCCTTCTTCCCTCTGTCATGGTACCCTAGCTCAGCCCAACCCAACAGCCTCTCTACCCCTCTAGAAGAAGTTGACTCAGTTTCCTCCCAAGCCTTGGAGGGATGTTCAGACCCTGCAGACCATCTTTGCCTGTAGACCAGCCTTGTCCTGCTCATGTTGGTCACACCAATGGCTGAGAAGCCCTGGGTACCTTGGAGCAGCCCTGGGGTCGGTCTCAGTGCCACCTTCCCCCCCAAGAGTGTGTCTCTGGAGCCCCCACACAGCAGGATGAGCTTCGACAGCAGCTGGCTGCCACAGCAGCCCAAAACAGCCGGGATGCTGATGTGCTGGTGTCTTCAGCGACACTGGACACCCCCAAATGGGCCTGGTGCAGGTCTGGAGACAGAAGGGCAAGAGGGAGCCCAGCACACCCTGCTCAGGCAGCCCTGACCCCCGATGGGAAAAGGCTCAGTCCTAAGGGGGCTCTTTCTTTCCTTTCAAAGGAGAAGACGCTCTCGTGGGATGAAATATGCACCTAGAGGGGAGGGATGGAAACGCTCCAGCGTCCCCTCTCAGCCCCCAACCTGCTTCTGTTCTCTCGATACCCAGGCAGAGCCCAGCACCCCAAGGTGCTGCCCTGAGGAAAAGCTCCCACCGTCGGCAGAGCTCCATCCCGCCGGGTGAGGCACTCTGAGGGGATCCTGGCGGGGTGAGGTGACTCGGCTCCGGCGGAGGTCAGGGGCAGCGGGAGGGCAGGCTTTGTGCACAGGCCGCTGCTGCCCGGGGAGGCCCCGGCCATTCACACCGGGCCTGGCTATGGCCCCTTGAAGTTAATGAAAAGGCTCTCCGGGATGTCAGGGGGTTTGGGGCTGAGCCCTCGCTGTGCGAATGGGATCCACATCCTCTTTAACTCAGCAGCACGGCAAGCTCTGGGAGCACCCAGAGACGCCCAGGCTGAGCACTCTTGGATAGGTGCAGGAAGCATCTTCCCATACCAGTTGCTAAAGCACCTCAGGTTATTTTCCTTTTTTTTTTTTTTTTTTTAGGGGAAAAATAATTAACCTTCACCTCAGGTCCCAACTCGCATAACCACAGATGAGATTCTACTAATAATTTGCTTGCTTAAGTGACTCATAATAAACACTGTTAGTTTACTTTTGCTTTGGGAGCAGCTGATCTTTGGAACAAACCGCCCACAGGCGTACAATCATGTCACCCATTTGCTGATTTAACCCCCTGGGTGCTCACACATCTGCAGACCCTGCTAAGCTGCTGCTTGTAGGAAAACCTGGAGTCTGGCAGATTTTGTCATCAAACGTAAAATAATATCCAGGAAGGATGAGATCTCTTCACCTGTTTCAGACTGAGATGCCTTTGCTCAGGTTGGTGGCCCCCTCATAAGGCTCCAGGGATGAGGGTGAAGGCGGGGACTCCCTGCTCCATCCAAAACTGCTGACCAGCTATTTATTTGCATTTTCTGAGGTAGCATATTTTCCATATGACAAGTTCTCCTGAGAATCCTTTTATCCACTAATTATAGATGAGCATGCTGAGCCTTGATTCCCCCTCGGGGCAGCCTGAATCTCAGCAGTGCCGATAGGGTGTTCAGAAGGCACCAAGGCTCACCGTGACCCCGTGCTGGGCACAGGATCCTAATGGGACACCACAAAACTAATGCCGGTCTCAGGAGGACACATTGTTGGTGTAAATAAAAAGAGCCAGGGTCTGTTTTCACAGAGTTAACCTCTTTTCCCTCCAAAGCACAGGGTGGGGTGCTGTCCCTCACTGCCTGCACAGAGAGCCCTGGCTCTGTGCTTTGCCTGAACATGGCTGAGGTGCACAGATCAAGATCAGGAGGAGCCCCACAGCAATTTCATGACCCCTCATGCAATGCAGAAATGACAAGCACACACTAGCCTGGGTGTGCAGCTGCCTGTGCCAACAGTGAAACCTCCTCTCCTCTGCAGAGTGTGACCCGGGCACGCCTGGTGTCATGGCCGTGGTGAGGAGGGACTGTGCCCTGCTCTGCAGGTGGAGATAACCCAGCCTGAACCAACAGAAGGGCTTCCCCAAGGTCATACTGAAAGCCTGACAGAGCATGCCCTGTAATGTAATTTAAACATCAAAACCCCGTCCATGGAGCAGGCAATTGCTCCTGTGCTGTGTGCTTATGTCCCTTTGCCCTCTGTGCTTGGTGCTCAATGCAAGGAAGGTTTGCAAGAGCAGCAAATTGGCCTCAGGCTGCTGAACAGCAGTTTACTGTGGAGCTCTCAGACTAGTACATTTTTTGGAAGATAATTTTATTTCTCTTCATCCCCAGCTTATGGTTTCAGCTAAGCAAAAACCTGCTTGACCTAATTTCTCCACCTTGCTGATCAAAGGTCATGTTTACCAGGATTATTTCTGTCTTCATTGTAGGCACAGCTGGTAAACAACATGGAGATTTTACAGTATTTAACTTTCTGATAGATTTATGGAGGCTCCCTGCCTGACTTCCTTTGCTTGTTTCAAAGCTATTGCACTCACCCTTCAGATGATTCCATACACTGAGTACCTTCAGGCCCAAAACCCAAGCTGAGCGAGAGAAAAGAGCTGTGTGTCAGCAATTATTCACCCTCCCTCCCCACAGCCAGCCCCAAATCTCCACTCTGGCTCATCTGCCTCCCACAGAGTGCTCATGTTAGGTCAGGAACAGCCCAGCCCTGCCCAGGTGCAGTGATGGGCACTGCCAGGCTGCCAGCTGCAAGCAAAGCAGAGGAGAGCTCCTACCAGCTTCCCTGGACTAGAAGCTGCATAACCTCCACAAGGCAGTATGAAAAATCTCTTCTTCCATAGGGACAATGTTGAAGGTGTGGCTCACAACCCCTCTCTGCCTCTAGGCTTCAATCTGAGAGGAAAAAGAATGAAAAAAAAAAAAAAAAAAAAAAAAAAGGTTTGCTGGTCCAGCAGTTACCTTAAGAGTTTTGCACCCTTGGGAGTTGTAATACACTGCTGGGAGAACACAGGAATGTATCTCCATCCAACACCTGGCCTTCTCGCAGTGCAGTGGGGGTTGGAAGGGTTCAGGCTGGATTTTCCAAGTTGCAAAGCCTCCCATTATTTGGATTTGAGGGACAGTTTCTTCTGTCCCCCAGTTAAACAGCTCCAGTGATAGCAGAGGACAACAGCCCAGCTCTGGGGCTCCAGCCCTACCTGTGCCTGGTAACACCTGGGGGCAGGAGCAGAGGGTGTCCCTGTGCACACCAGGTGTGCTCCAGTGTCCCTTAGCAGGGGGACAACAGGGACCACCCCTCTTCCCAGATGAGGATTCTTTCCCCATCCTTCCCCAAATAAAACCCTGGCTTCTGAAGCACCTTCCTCAAAGCAGTGTTTGCATCACCAGTTGCTCAGGCAGGGCACTTTGAGAGCTTCTGCTTTTGCCAGAGTGTTCATGCCAGCAAAGAGATTATCCAAATCCTCTCTCCTGAGGAGTCAAGCTGCTCTACATGCAGTTACTGCCTCTGTACTGTGGTATTGATCCACAAGCAAAGCCAGTGACTCACAAGGAAATATTATTTCACCTACCAAACAATGGTCTAAATATATAGTATTCAGTATATTTTATCTTCTTTCCATCAGCCTCCACAGGGTTACATATCTTATTCAAACACCATGAAGTCATACTTCCCTGGTACAACCATTTTCAATTATTTCTTGAACAATGGAGGTTGGAATGGACTGAGTCCTGCTATGGTCAATCATTTCTTCTTTTTCTAATTGAGTTAGCAAACGGTAGTTTTGGTGTATAGAGGTAAGAACTTGTTAGTTACTGCTTTGTAAATGTTTTGGACCAGATTCCCAAAAAAAAGGGCATTGCTCCTTCTTCAGAGGCATTACCTTCAGTAAAAGTAGTCAATGGAAGGCTTTACTTGCCCTCTTGCCCTGGGGAAAAGATCCAGGCCTGTACTTTTTTACATGCTTTAAGTTTGGTTACATTTGTAATGTGATGTAGTTAAAGACTATGCAGAAAAGCTCTGGAAATATCAGCCTATCTGCTTGAGGTTTCCAGGAACCTCAAAGCAAGCTCTAACCAGAGCATAAAGCAGAATCCAGACCCACCCTAGATTTCCTAAAAGTGCCACCACCAATAAGATGGGCAAGAAGTTACTCTGCACTACCTGAGATAATTTTGTCACCCTCCCATGCCCTCATCCATCCTCCAGCAGCTGAGGAATAGCTGAACTGGCAGCTCAGGTGGTAGGTGTGTGCCAGAACCAGATTTCCAGTTTCAGAGAGAGAGAACTTAAATGAGACGCATGAAAAAAGTTTGTCTTCTTTTTTTTTTTTTTTTTTTTTTTAAAAAAATCCCCTCAGAAAATTCTGGCCAGTGATGAAAAAAACAGGCTTTTTTATTAGAAAATTCTGAAGCTTTCTGAAGAGCATAGCAGCCAAAAAGTATTGCCATTACTTCAAGATAGGAGTAAAGTATTTAAAAGCAAAAATATTTATAAGTGTGAGTTAAATTCTTGGCTTTCAATAATCTACTGATTGCAATGGTACGACAGGAGATGGGGCCTATTTGCTTCAGGAGACTGCCCTGGCTTTTACAAGGAAATGGTGTAAATGAAGTTAAGCTGTAATTTGTGGATAATTGAGTGATCAGTGACAAATGTCCCTGTGACACACAACAAACTGTCATGGAAAAAGTATGCTGCTACAGCAACATGTCACATGTGGTCTTAAACTGATTATTCTAAATCATCCAGTGTCTCTTCTCAGTGTTTGCTTAAATTAAAAAGAAAAAATTCCCAAATTTGACCCTTACAAAGTTTAATTTAAAATAAAATTAAATAAAAAAATAAATAAAGGGCATCCAGAGACAAGTCAGAGAAAATTTTGCTGCCGACTCAAGTGGACTCTAGCCAGGTGGCTGAACTGACCACTAACATGGATAAAGTGAGATGCCCACCCTCTTCTCTTGCAGAAATGTCATGCAAACAAATATTTTCAGGTCAAAAACCCCGATGTGTAAAATAATAACCCAGTGTGGAGAGCTGGTGTCGCAGCTCCAATTTTCACTCCTAGGCTGAGGGTAGCCTATAATCACAAACCTGAGCCTCCCCAAATATGCTCTTTCTGGAACATTGTACCGCAGAAAATTAATTGCATTCCAGCTCCAGGGAGCATTAGCACTTCTCTGAATTCAGGGCCAGCCTAAGGAGCTGCTGTGCCCTAGGCAAAGAATCCAGCCCCCTCCTGGCCTTTGCCCCTTCCTCCGCAGGGCTGAAAAGGAAAAATTGTAATAAATCACAGCCTTTAGAGACACCTACTAAACACTGACTAGAATATAAATGTATAAATTAAATAGGAACTGAACGTAGTCATCTCAGCCCTCGATTGTGGCTTTTCTTCCCTTCCCACTTTCATTTCTTCTTCCCTTTCTTTCACCTTTGTTTCACACATTCTCCTCTCCCTAACCCCTCCCCCTCGCCTCCCTCAGTTTTTCCCCTTCTTTGTTGTCTTTTACTTTCTAGCCTCTTTCCAAGACTGTCCTTTCTCACCCTTTCTGTTCATCACTCCCTATTGGTAGTTAGATCTCTTTCCTTCTTCCTCAGCACTTTTTTTGACTCTTTTCTCTTCCCCAAGAATGTCCTGAAGATAAGAAAACAGCCCTCTGCAGAGCAATCTGTATCTTTCAGAGATTGCATCCTTATCATTATTTCCCCTACAAAGAGCAGTTCCCACTTAAGATACCTTGTAAGTTTTCTCAGGACTGACATTTAGGTATAAAAGAATCCAGAATCACTGGTTTCCTTTGGAAAGTTTGGCACGTATGTGGTGCTTTCTTTAGACAATACTTAGGAGCAAACCTGTTACCCTTGTGCAGATTTCTGTGGCTGTGGAAGGTTTAAGCATGCAGGTAGTTAAAAAACAATCTGTCTTGGCACAGAGGCTTAGTTCTGGCCAATTTATACACTGTTATTCTAACAAGTCTGAGTTACTGTGAGTCATGTAGAGTGCAAGGAGTAAAAAAACTAATTCATGATCCTACCAGATTCTCTATTCACAAGTTTTATCACATTAACCATCTAAATCTCTCTAACATGATATAACACCCCCAATGGGGATGAATTATGTCAATATAAAGTTGCTTATACTGCTCCAATTACTCTGTCAGGGGAAGGGAAGGAAACACGTACAGAAGGTCCCTTTATGCTGAGGTGCCTGATTCTGCCTGAGCAGCTGCAGCTCTGAAAAGTCACACTGCTGGTCAGTGCAGCTCTGGCAGTACAGAAACTATCTGTAATAACCTGAATATGAGAAAGAAAAACTATTTTGTGAATGAACAGTTCTGCAGCAGAGAAGCTGTGCGGTTTTTCTGGGATCCTGTGGTATCCTGTTGACATCTGAAGCATTTTATCTTTGTTACAACACCTTTCCAAGGGAAGCATTTTTCTTGCTGTGTTTCCCATGAACTCCCTCCCCAGTATGCCTTTTTCTCTCCTGCTGACTGCAGCTTGCTCTGTGAGTCCTCAGGATTTATGTTGCAGAGGCACTGCTGGAAATAAGGAGGCAATTTCTGCTGCAGTTGGTGTCAGGCTTAGCTGTTGGTGTCACAGCTCTGCTCCTGCATCCCTGGCTGTGTTGAGGGTGTCTCCATGGAGGAGTATATGGAAGTCTGGGAAATCTGGCATTGGCGTTTCCCCTTGCTCCATAACCATATATACAAAACATCATTGGTTTTCCTGCACCAGCTCTCCAGCAAACTTCCCAGGATGATGACTTGGCAAGTGTGGGCTCTTCTGGTCATGGAAGCTGAGAAATATTCCAGGAGCTGCTGTGGAGATATATCAGAAATCTCAAGAAGATAAATAAAGCGTTCATATTTGATTATTGATCAGGTTTTCCCTGGTAGGGTGAGGCACAGTAAGCATCTCAGCTCAGTGTCATGGAGCTCAGTGCAAACTGATCCTGCCAGGAGTGGGGCTGTGACTGAACTTCAGACATATCTCTGCAGCTC
The DNA here is from genome assembly GCF_017590055.1 of Onychostruthus taczanowskii. NCBI lineage: Eukaryota > Metazoa > Chordata > Aves > Passeriformes > Passeridae > Onychostruthus > Onychostruthus taczanowskii. The sequence continues at coordinate 22,674,831 of NW_024499239.1, read as the reverse complement.
TTATTAGCTGTGGTCAGCTGCACCTGGAGGGCTGATGGACACCCACTCCCTCATTTACTAATTTGTATGGATAGTATCAGATGTATGTTCCTGACAGGTTGTAAGCACATGGCCAAAGATCCAGTGTGACATGCTGTGCCTCAGGAGAAGTGTGCTCTAACTTCCAACGTGACTGACCATATGCTCCTCCTCCCTTAAACTGCTCTGCAGAACCTTTTCTCTGGCTCCAAATGAACTTCTTGAGGCTGGTGATGGTGGTTACCTCCAAAGGCTCGCCACAGACTAGCAGTGCATTCAGACAAACCAGTGCAACACCACCCGACGTATGGGATTTCTCCGATTTGTCGGGGATAAAAAGAGTGATCTTATCAGCTTCATAGAATCACAGATTTGTAAGGGATTTTTAAAGGTCTCTAATCCAACTGCCCTGCCATGAGCAGAATCATCTTTATCTAGATGAGGTTCATCTTCCAGGGTAGTCCTGCTGTCTTTGATCCCTGCCCCATTGGAGTCACCAGGACATTCTGGCATCACTTTAGGTGAGTAGAGCTGCTCTTCTGACCAGAGTTAAATCCAAATAGAGCATTGCTACTGAAAACAGAGAGGCTTGTTTAAAGTATTGAAAGCATCTTAATTCCTCATCTCTGTTCCTCAGATGGAATTTAATGTTCTGAGAAAATGTGCATATTTTCTCACCAGAAGAATAAACTTAATTGATCCTTTCATTTTTAACTCTCTGCCCGGTGGCAATCGGTCACCTCTTTGCAATAATAGCTGCAAAGAAAATAATCTTTGCTGGATCAGATGAAAAGGTGCAGAAAAAGTCACAGAATTAACTGGCAGAGCAATCTGGTTGTTGCCCTAACATATGGAAATAATAAGTGCCAACCAGATAGAGCCTGAACACTGAGCTTTCATTTTGTTATTCTGAGCACAATAATAAATATTTTTATAACTACATGTAAAGAGCAAAAGCAAATAGAGTTAATATGTAAAAATATACATTTTGCTTCATTATGTGTAATAATACATATTGATTTCATTACAATATTTTTGTTAAGATCAGTTTGCCTGGGAATAGTAGTCTATTCCTAAAGCACAGCCTGACTATTTCAACCCATCTTTCTGAGGTGTTGTGCTAGTATAAAATGAAAGGGAAATATTAACTAGGCTGTATTATAAAGAGTTATACACCAGTTTCGTGGGGGAGGGGAGGAATTTGGAAAAATGTGAACTATAAACATTTTTATTTTTACAGTTGAACGTCTGTCTGACTTTCAGTCATGGACTACTATGAGCATGAAAGAAGAAATAGAGAGGGAAATGGCAGCAGTGCTCCAACTGTGAAATGTTCCAAGCAGTAACACACCAGGCTGCTTTGTGGCATCTCTGCAGCCCCTGTAAGATGAGGGCGAGGGCACAGCTACAAACCTGGAGCTCAGACCCCACAGAAACTTGGAGCCAGTACAACCACAGAAAAGTACAACATTTTGCAGCACTGCCGAGGCACAAGCAGAGGTGGAGTCACCCTTCCCCAGGGCTGGCATTGTAGGGATTCTGCCAGTCCTGCCCAGCACCTCCACTCACCCAAACACTGGGTGTCCCACCCTTACCCTGTGTATCTCTTGTGATGCCTGAGGACCACAAAGGCCTGAATTTTGACAAACAGGTGCCTTTTGCAGCCCAGCACTGGAGAATGATGTTGCAAGCAGGTGTGTCACTGGGAGTCCCAGTTCACGTCTCTGCCCCCTTACCATCTGAGGTAATCCAATTTATCACTGCCCCACTCTGCAAGGCTGGCAACTGAGCAGCTGACAGACTCCAAATGTCCAGCCACATTTCATACAGCACTAAGGAAAAGCTGTGAAAAAAACTGTCACAGTCCCTTAGGATAAAGACATGGAATTTTACGGGCCCCATGGAGGGTAGCTGCTGTTTGCTTTTATTATTCATGACCTGGTTTAGTCCAGGAGGGAAAGTGATATTTATGTGGATCTTGGGGGAATTCATGCAATAAAAAGATAGAAAACAGCAAAGCCCAAAACCAGGCAGCCTTCTCACCATTCCTTAAGGTGCAAAGACTGCAGTGCCTGCAATGATTTTGCTGACACTGAAGCTGAACTCACCTCCTTCTGCATCCACATTCTGAGAGCTTCATTTCCCACTCCAAAAAAGAACAACCCCCTCGACCAACTCCAAGTTTCTTTGGCTCCATGCTCATACAACAGCCCATCTGTCTGTTTGAACTACAACAGGCAAATGGTCCCACCAGTGTCATATCCCTCTATTGATTTTGGTCTGGGTGATGACACTGAGGTCAAAGATCAGCCTATATGTACATTATGCAGACTGTGAGGAATGCTGACATGAGGTGCTTGCAGCAGCAAGAAAGTCAAACCAGAGAGCTCATTCAAAATGTTGGACAGCAGATCTTGGCTTTGCACACATTAGTGCTGGCTGCATATAGGAAACTTAAGCTTTTATATCCAGCAAGTCTATTCTATCAAGTATCACTTAGGCTGTGGGCTGATTTGCTACATTTCTGTACAAGTGATTTAGCAGATATGGATTCTTTTTAAGAAATGTGCTTATTTGTTTAAAAACCTGCTATCATGTTGTGGATTTCGACTGAAGTGAACTTTTTTTTTTTTTTTAATCTAGTGAGTGGGTGAGTTTGGCGAATTTTTTTAAAATCTAATGAGTAGGTGTATGTATTGCAAAATATTTCTGAAAGTAGGCAAAAAAAATTGTAACAGCAAATTTCAGTGCTCCAAACTCTGGATAAATGAAGTGATATGTCAGCATTTGTTTTCTTAAGGGAGCAAATAAATTTTGCCTCCTAAAAGGGCAAAATAACATGTAGGGTTCCATTTGTAACAGTCCTACAACTAGTGAAAAAACTCTGCTAAGCAATGGATGTCCCTGAAAAAAGTGTGATATTCCCAAAGAATGTTGTTTAAATGGTGAGCCAGAATGGGAAGGGGTTGACTCTGAAAGGGGAGAAATTAGGGATGACTCAAAGAACAGAAACTCAGGGATGTAGTGCTGGGCCCATGAGGCTGGAAAGAAATTCAACACTGAATTCATTGCAGCTTTAGTTTCATCCTAGATTTTTTCCCAGAGTTCTGTCTGAATGCCTGGTATCTGCCAAACTGGGTTGAAAACCATGAATGGGGCAGTGTAGTCCCTGTGTTTTTGTCTCAGCTAGAATTCCACTTCCATTGCACTGGTTTTAATTCCAATTTGAGAGTAAACAAAACACAACCAAGCATCTCAGGAATTTCCAAAATGGCTCATTCAAAGAATGGGTGAGGATGCGATATGGTTATTTTGGGAAAAGATGCTCTCACAATGTCTGAAGAGCTGATGACCTCAAGGAGACTTTATGAGTTGGATGCCATAATGTGAAACTTTGGCCTTTTTTTTTTTTTTTTTTTTTTTTTTTTGTGATTGTTGATGGAATTGGATTTTAATTCCATCAGTGAGGACAGCTGCTTACAAAATGCATTGTGAAAAAAGCACTTTTCTTTTAATTTAGTCCTGAGAATACGCAGAACCTTTCTGATCACTCCTATTGCTAAGGACAGGTAGCGTAAAACGACCAAGAAAAGGACAGTGGCAATACAGATCTCTGTAATACAAAGGACAGTGGCAATAAAGTTCTACCACCCTTCCTTCTGCCTAAAATATACCCCTTTTTTTTTTCCTTTCAGTTTTCCTTTGTTTGGAAGTTCTGTGGCTGTTTGCTGTTTCTTGTCTTCCTGCTGCAGTTTCTTCCTGACCTCTTTCTGTTGTGACTAGCTCTTCTCTGGGCCCATGCAAACACTCCATATTCTCATGCCCTGGCTCGTTTCATGGTGTTTCATGTTGTTCTCAAAGGTCTGCCCTGAAGTCAAGTCATTGTGCAAGATGCAGGTTTTGCTTAAGAGCAGGCTAAAGACTAACAACAGAAAATACCTTCTGAGAAAGATGAAGAACCTCAGCTATTTTTATTTTCATCACCTTCAAACGACATCACATCCAAATGTCTGCTTGACATAATGGGACTGAATCAACACAGAATTTTGGCTCTCCTTCCTTATTCCACTCTAGTTTTATATCTCCTTTTAAATAATCTTATTCCATGTCTCTCCACAAAGATACCTCTTTTGGAACCATTCAGCTCCATGGCCTCATGCCATGTTTTGTTTGCTCTGTATTATACTACTCTTGTGCAAACTTTCTTTGGTGGAGGGATTTGCTGGGCTTTGGCAAAGCTCTGTTTCTGCACGACTTCCATGACTGGGAAGCTCTGTAAATAAATACTCATGAACACCTTTGCAAATTGTGAGATGGATAATGTCTTCCCATGCATTTGATGTAAGGACACCAGTTCTTTGCCAGAGACTTAGGGATAGGACTTGATAATCTTAAAGGCCTCTTCCAGCCTAAATGATTCTATGATTCTATGACAACTGAAGTTAGTGGAAATGCATCCATTAACAGCATCTAAGAGATGAGGCAGATGATTTAGTTAACTTTTCTTGGATGGTCAGAGGGTGCCAATTAAAGGCAATCTCGCTTGGTCTTTGTTTTTCTAAAGCTGCCTAATAAACCACATTGTTTATTGGTTTCTTCAAATCTTGTTTGAGGAGGCTTTAAGTCCTACATGCTGGAGTTTTCTGGCCCACTTATGTGTTTTTGACAAGGAAGATGGTGTCCAGCAGACCCCATTCTCAACTGTAATCAAATCCCTGAAGCCCAGTAAATGTGGGGATGATTTTGCATCAGCTGAGTCATCGTTCCAGAGTCATAGAAGAGGGATGCAGCAATGGACAAGAGGGGCTATGTGGAAGCCAATGTCAAATCTCCCAATGATCTCCTCAGAGCCAAGACTTCACCCAAATGGATGTGTGACCTCCTTCTAGGGCCACACGTATCCTGCAGCATTTAGCAGATTAATGAAACCCCATCCCCGGGCTGCCATAAAACACATTTGTGGTCACGCATGCAGCTCTTGGGACAGGCTTTATCTCCTCTCATTGTTTGCTGTGTGTGTTTTAACACAGAGCCTCAGGACACAGCTTGGCTGTGCTACAGCATTTTGAATAAAGCCATCCCCTAAGCCAACCACAGCTAAGAAGCTGTAATTCTCATAGAGACACCATGTACTTTTTATGCTCCTTAACTCAACTGTAGTCACAAATCCCTGTTTGTACTGGCAGATCCTGTGAAAATAGGCTTTAGGAGGTACTTGAAAAAACTGTACTTCTGTGATGTTTAGCTGCATTGCCTGGTCTTGCCTGCCTACTTAGAGTAGCCCTGCATAGCTTGCCTAAAAAAAAACCCACAAACTTTTCAGAACTTGCAATTCACATTATACAGCATTCTGTGAAGCCTGTAATTAAAACAAAAAAGACATCACATATTAAAAATCAGCTCTGCAATAATCTTCTGAGAACAACCTGCCTACATACCAGTAGCTGGTCATTCTTGCCACTTGCACATCTCTTTCAGCACATGACATTAGAGTTATAAAGTAGTTTGGGTTGGAAGGGACCTTCAAGGTCATCTCATTCCACAACCCCTGCAATGGGCAAGGACACCTTCCACTAGACCAGGTTACTCAGAGTCCCATCCAGCCTGGCCCTGAGCACCTCCATGGATGGGGAGTCCACAGCCTCTCTGGGCAACAACATTGCTAGCCACCATGTAAAAAAGAGCTCTTTAAAGCTTCTTGCTGAGACTCACAATGGGGCTAAACACAATTCAACCCGCATTAAATTTCAGTAAAATTGATTATTTTTGTGAAGTCCCCAAACTCTAAGCCAGAGTGATCCAAGCCACTTCAAAGACATGATCTCTGCCCAAAGGAGCTTTCAACCACACAGAAGCCCTGGAGGTGGGGCACTGGGGCAGCCAGGGAGACAAAGGGCAGCCGAACAGCATCAAGAGCTCCCAACACTACAGGACAGGTCTTTATGCATGCTGTTCTTGTAGCTCACTGAATAGATTTATAGTCCTGCTTGGGTAATTTATTGTCGACTAATTAGATATAAGATTAATTAAGTAACTTGCTGGCCCTTAATTACAAATTTTGTGCCTTAATTTATTGTAATTTCTTCTAAATAATGACTATGCTTAAATAATGCTGATTTTTATTATGGTAGGGTGCACGTACAATGAGCTTGACTCTATGTTGTGCCTCTTTCACACGGCTCCCAGGGCATAACAGGGTCTTAAAGTGAGCACAAACATAATTTCTGCCCTCCAAGGCGCCTTTATAGTACCAGTGAGCCGTGATTCACCGTGAGTCAGCAGCAAGCCACTGTAAAGGCCATGACTTGCACAGCTGCTGAGAAATTGGGATCAAAGGAGCCAGCCTTGGACTCCCATGAGCCTGCCCTTAGACAGGGGAGCCCCGAGGGCAGGCAGTTGGTGTTTGTGTCGCACAGCCCACTTGAGCAAGTGGGGGTTGCTCCAGCCTTCATTATTGACCTGATTTTGCCTGCCAGCTCCCTCTCCCAGTTATTGCTTGGCTTTGTGTTGCCTTCTGCAAGCCTGGGGCAGAGCAACCAGAGTGTAAACCAGAGCTGGGGCAGGGGCTCAGAAAAAAGGATATGAAACGTTGGCAGGAGTAGGATGGCTCTGGACAGGGTGAGGGTTGGATGCTGAAGTGTGCAGGAGGAGTGGCAGCCTGGACCAAGGTGAAGAAAGGGGGTCTGAAACACCTGATCTGCTGAGAATTTTAGACTTTCTTTGACTTTCTTTGCCTTTCTTTGCCTTTCTTTGAAAGGAACAGACCCTCAAGAGAACACTGCATTTAATTGATAGAACTCAACACTGACCCACAAATCCCGGGGGGCATCCTGACAGCTGTCTGGGGTAAAACATTGTTGGTTGCAGCTGCAGCAATCAGAGTTGAAGTAAAGAGCTTTGTTTATGGATGTGTTGATTTTCTTCCCCTCTTCCCTTTCCTCTGCTGAAAACTAGTTGCCTAATGGAAGGGGGAATCAGTACAAAATCTCTTTCCCAGCACTCTTTCCAGCTCCATGGATTCAGCTTTCTCAGTGTGACAACATGTGACAGTAGCATCAGCTTTAACCAAAAATCTCAGTCGTTACTCTACAACAGGTCCTATAAGTCTTGCAGTCTGCTCTATTTCTCATGAGATTTGCATGTTTTTTTTTTTTTTCCCAAAGGAAAACCCTTTTACCCTTGGCCTTTGTGAGGTGAAGGAAATGTGCAAACCTCATCACCTACAGATTCAGAAGTTTGGTCCAGGTATATTGTATTTCTTTTCACTTTTTAAGCTTGCCACTCAGAAGCAAAGAAGTGATGGATGAGTCATCTGAATCCTTGCCCATAATCCTGACCACTGAAGGAATGACAAAAATCACTATTTTGACTCCTTGGTCTCTGAAATACTCACCCACTCTGTTATTGAGGGGTTTGTCTGGACCCAGCCTGTGCACATCCATAACTACTTAATGAGAGGGATTCAGCAGAGATTGTGACCACCAGACACCCTGCAGAACCCTTTTCCTCTGCTTGGCAATCCCTTGGAAGTGAGTTTGGATCTGAATTTATGACACAGGTTAATATCCGGGTATCAGCCCAGTGGAAGCAATGCTGCATAAGGATATGATCTAACCCTGGAGTTCCCTGTTTGGATTAATATTTATGAAACCTATAACCCCAGCTTAAACTTTGAGCTCTGGGACAGGAATCATGTTTTCCAGAAGCACAGCAGAGCCACATAAATGTCAGAGGGATGAAGATAAGATTTTAGCAATGTCCCTGGTGCTGGGATTTAAGTTTTTGCAACTGAAATAGAGCAGGGAGCATCCACGGCCAGGTTCAGCCTGGAGAAAGAGCCGTCCTCTGCAGCCCCAGCCACAAGAGCAGGAGCCATGCCAAGGCAAGGGGCTGTTAATTCCAACAGGACTACCTTCAGAAAGGATCCTGTTGAGAAATCTGTCTCTAAAATTATCTTGACCCTCTGCCATACGCGCGCACACACTTTTTACAGGGATATGAAATGAATCTTCTCTTTATCCGTCCCCTTGTGAAATATAAACAATTCTTGATGGATTTGCAGCTTACACTAGTAACTGACAGCCTGCTAGCTTCTGGCATGATTACTTACAGTCTGGCAAGCATGAGACGACTGTGATGCCTACAATGTGCACTCCCCAAAACGTGGTATTTTTCAGTGTTGCTGAAGATCAGATCTTCAGATCTGCTCAGTTCTTATCTAAGCGGCAAAACAACTGGCCAGAGAGCCAGCAAATTCTGTTTTGAGACTGATATCTGCTGAAAACTTGGCCTGAATGGGTGTATTAAAAGGGGCAGATCTCCTCTGAAATGTTAGTCTAAGCTGTGTGTGCTGAGCACTTGGAAAGCAAGCCCTGAATGTGCACTTGTGCAAGCTGGGTTTTTCTATATGAACAGTTAAGCAGATCCTGCCTATGTCCCATTCCAGGGAGTTGGATGCCTTGATGGGATTCTTTCTGAGTGAGTCTAGATCACAAATCGATGGAGCACTGACTAAGCACAGCAAATAAAATTCCTTATTTGCTCACATAAAAGCTGCATTCAAAAAGTAGGGCACCACCGTTGCATAAAACTACTCTCAGCCAGCTAGCAAGCTCACCTCCATGCCAGACAGAACTTGGAAACTTGCTCAATTTTAAAGCAGATCCTGCCCAGAGCAGTAAAAAGCTTTTGTAGGTGTAAAGGCGCCCATTGGCACCAGCCATGTGAGGAATAGACCTACTTCAAAGAACTTTTTGGAAACAAAGGTGACCTGAGAATTCAGGTGCCCACTCTGAGCACTCTGCCCACCCATCTGGCAGAGGTGAGGCTGCATCAACCTTTGCTCAGACAGCAAACACCCCTGTGGGACCATGCAGCACAAATTCACCAGTGACACAGGGAAGCATGAGAGAGTAGGACTTCTTTATCAAACATAAAGGTTGGGCTTTGGCTGCCTGTGGCCATGTAGGTCAGATCTGCTGCTGGAAGATGCCAGGCAGGCAAGGGGGCCACAGCCTGGAGACATGCAATGGGTTCTTGTCCTTACAAAGGTGAGATGATATGCTCTCCCAGTAAGTGGTCACTGACATGATCACCAGGCTGTCACCACCACCTCTGGGAATAGTTTGCCTCATTGTTTGGGAAAGAAACCCACACAAAATATGTGCTTGGGGGAAAAAAACCAAAACAGCCCACAAATATTTATGTCATGAAGCGGAGCATACCTTCTGCTCTCACCTGACCTACAAAAGATTACAGGCTCTACACCAGCTTAGCACCTGAGTTTATAACAAAGTGAAGCCATTAAAGAAAACCATGAGCAGCTGAAGCAAGAGAAAAGGAGAGAATCCCTTCCTCTGAGAGAGAAGAAAAATAAATTTTGCTCTGTCTCCTGAAAAAAGGTGGGCAAGGGAACTTGTCTATAGTATGTGTGTAGCTTGCATTGAAAATAGGAATTAAATTCAAGATCAAGGACAGCAACTGGATTTTTTGCTCAGACCCAGGGCTGTCTGCTTAAGGTCTGTCTGTTACAGAAGAAAACTTTCTGCAGGCAGAGCTGGCAAAGTCTGCAAGTACCAGAAATACACTAGAGATGCAGCTTTGAAAGGTAGTCCATGAGCTGCTCTGAAAATTCTGTTAAAGAAAACAGCTCTCCCAGAGGACACCATCAGTGCAGCACTTCCATAATCATCACACACAAAGCCCTGACTGCCCCTTGCCTGTGCCATCTCACTCATAAGCAAAATAACTTATTTTCTCTGTGTTTTGGGGGGTTTATTTGCTGGCACATTGTGTCTATTATCAGTAGGAACATATGGGCTGCAATAATTTTTAAAATGGCTTGTGAGTCACCTGAACACTTTCTGTGTGCCCACATCATCCCCACGCACCAAAAGCCTTTTGGGCGCCATGGTAGAAGCACACCACAGGTGCCCTATTGTTCCAGCCCTGTAAGAAAGGAAAAGAAACACTGAGCAGTTTAGGAACAGTTAATAAATGGGAGAATTTTCTTTTCTACATTGCTGGTTGGCACTTTATGTACAGCCCGGGGTGCTTTGACTCCTCTGTCAGAGGATCCAGCTCAGCACTGCTGTTGTGATCACGCATCAGGACAGGCTCTGGCCCAAGTTGGAGTTTGGGTATGGAGTTTGGGTACAAGCCACTTAAGGCTGGCTGGGAGCACATGGTTCTTTGGTAAGGACTCAGTGCCATGGGTCCATGCCAAGCCCTGATGATGCAATTCTCTCCTAGCCCTCAGTCTTTTTGTAATCATAAGTGATTTTTGTATTGGAAACTTTCAAAACAGTTGCCTAGCTCAGTCGACGTTACAAAACTCCAATAACTGAAATCATGGGATCCTAGAAATTGAGGGCAGAACAAACCACTGTGAAATTTCCCTGTATCTCTCACATGCAACCTGCTCCAGAAAAGGAGATGTCATAAGCCTGTTTCTTCTAATTTTAAATGTTTGAACTTTTCCTAATATCTGCTCAAAAGGCATGGGGAGAAATTACTATATCCCATTATAGCTCTCTGGTGCTTCAGATAAAATTGTTTTTTTCTTACTAAGCAGGACAAACAAAAGCCGGTTTGTGCTCATGCAGGGAGAAAGAAAATGTGAGTGCCTTCAGCATCTGCCTGCAAGATACTTGCCCTCTATTCCCATGTTCCCAGAAAATCATGTCCATGGACTGTGCCATGCTTTACAAAAGGCAGTTGTTTTCTTTCCTTCCTTCCTATGTTTTCTGAAATTGGGCATTGTCATTTCTAAGCAGCATGGCTCATGAACAAGATACATGAACCCAGGTAGTGACCTTTTTTATATTATTTTCTCTTTACAGAGGGATAATTAGCAAAGCTTTTAAGTCAGGAACGCACAATATTTCCTGATCCCTACATCAGAGCTGTTTCTGGAGGAGCAGGAAAAGACATCTTTATTATATTGCCATGGCAGTCTGAACACCTGATTGTCTGTGTTTCATTTCTGGTTCCAATCTGACCTAGTAATTTTGTCTTGAATTAAAAAAAAAAAAAAAAAAAAAAAAAAAACCAAACCAACCAACAAACAAACAAAAAATCAAAACCAAACCCTCCTGAAAACCCCACTCTAGAGACTACTCCTCATTTTGTGCCAAGTCAAAATAGTGGTTTCAGCTGGTGGCAAGTGGTGGCAGTTGCCTGTGATTACCTGCATCCCTACAAGAGGGGCCCCATTTTGAGTGGAGGTATTACAATCTAAAAGTATTAAACCCACTTGTCATCTTCCAAATTTGACTGCATTTTCCAATACCACTTCCAAGAGGTCCCTTAATGTGTCCTCCCCTGGACACTCCCTCCTGGGAGATGTGATCCACAAACATACATGCAGCTGCCATACACAGTCTTGCAGTGGAGCAACTGGAAGGTAGAGACCATTCCTAATCCCAGAAAGATTTTCTCTTCCACCTCTGTCAACCTCACACTTCCAGCATGAATCATTTGTGAAAAAGAGCAGCTCTTGTTTTATAGATCTCAAATTGTTCCTTTCACAATTGCATCCAGGTTTGTGGATAACATTATGGTAATTCCAGCAATATGTTACATTCAGTCATTAGACCTTATTTGTCTTCTAAGGGGGAAATGACAAAGTTGAGTGCTTTTTATCAGACAAATGTGACATCCCAGCATCACTTTGTCTAGCAAGCTGTCAATTTGCAGCAATTGAGAACAACTTTCTACCCTGTAACTCCTAACAGTTCAACCAACATATGCTGCAGAACTTCATCTTGTTTGCAAAAACTCTGTGTTTGCATCCTGTAACCTTACTCTCAGTCTCTCCAGTTACAAATGTCATTGTCAACAAAAGAATTGCTGCACACACCTCCACTTGCCTTCCAGGACTACTGAGCCATGACTGATAAGACAGTCCTGGATTGTTCCCATCTAAGAGCAGTTTTACATAACAGTGCCTGAGTCCTCTCCATATCTTCCACAACATGTTAAGTTGTAAAAATATGGTGCATGAAACATTTGGCTGGAATATAGGGAGTATTTTCCAGGGTCTCTATGAGTCCATCTTTATTTGTGGTTTCTTAAATTCAACATGACCCTAAAAACTAGAGGGCAACTTGACACCTCTGAAATATTGCAAAATGCCAGCAACTCTGGTATGCCAGAGCCCAGGAACTTTGTGAGTAATGGCTGTCAAGCTCTGGCCATTGTTCTCAGTGGAGAAGTATTGTCTTTTGATTGATTTGGGGTTTTTTAGGTGTAGGGATCAAAATCGTTTTGGCATTACTTGCTGCTCAGGCTGCCAGGCCCATAAACAGAAACATTGCTGGCACAAGCCAGGCCAACAGTGTGATTTTTCTGAGCCTGGGAGAAATCTCCTTCCAGTAGGAGAGAAATAGAGAATCTTTTATTGCCTTGGCATTCAAAACACACCTAGGCTGACAGGTCAGGGAAGAAGGAATAAGTACCCCTGAGCTTAGCTCAACAGGGTTTGAGCAAAGAGAACATCTGTGACAGGGATGTGGCACTTGGGGACATGGGCTAGTGGTGAACATGGTGGTGCTGGGTCAATGATCTTAGAGGTCTTCCCCAACCTTAGTGATTATATTATTCTGTGAATGCATCCTTATGAGCAGACTTCCCACATGTAACCTAAGGGTCAATGCACACTGTTCCCTGAGCCAGCTTGCCCAGCTAAGACTGAAAACAGAGATCTGCCTTCCCCCTGCAGCCTCTTGGGAAAACTAGGAGCAGCCAGATTAATACAAAGCTGTAGGAGCTGCCAAAAATGTGGGTATTGCTATTTAAACCTTAATTCAGTTATAATCCTCATCACTCCCTCAACCACCTGCCTTCCTTTTAACCAACACCTCTGTCTGCTGCACCCATTAAAAGTGTGTCCATGCCAATAAGCCTTGAAGCCGAACAGCCCCTGGTGGTTTTTGTGACTAGATTGTCCCCTAGAAGCCATAAGCAGGCCGATGCAATTAGATGTCAGCACCCACTGCCTTAATGTGTAGGAGCTGTGCTTCACACCGTTAGAGCAAATTCGCACCCAATTTGCATCCTGACCCCTTGCAGCCCTGCTATCTAAGGGTGTCCTTTTCTCATGATAAATGTGTAAGTAATTACATGCTGAGGAGGCTGGTTGTACGGGCAGCTTGGTGGGGCTTTGAGCTATGCTTATCAGATTTTTTTTTTTTTGTGTCTTTTTCAAAGAAAAGACATAAAAAGTGAAACATGAGCTGATGTGACTGGTTTTATATGCTGTGAAGCAGAGGCCTTGAACAGTTTAATATTTACCACCATCAATCAGCCCTTTCTCCCCAGCTGAGAATACATTTGGACTCAGCTCACTGAAACTGCTGTTTTTGCCAAATTAAAAAAAAAGTCAAACCCAACAAACAGAAGATATTTTGTACTGTTTCCTGAGATCTGTTAGCCAGTAAATACATTTTATTCTAAAATGCATTTTCCTTTGTTAGCAGCACAAACTATTCTGTGTAGAAGAGTTTCTAGAAAAGACACAATGAGTATTTTTGTATGTGATGGAGCCTTAAGTCATGAAAACCTATCACACATATCACTGGATTTAAACAGGAGGATTTAAAGTATTTTTAAAGAAATGCAAATATTTTGTTTGGTTTTATTTTATCGCCCCAGTGAACTCAGTTGGTTGGAGCATGGTGCTAATAACACCCAAGTTGTAGGTTTGATCTTCATAAGGGTGATTCACTTAAGAGTTGGATTAGATGATCTTTGTGGGTCCCTTCCAACTCGGAATATTCTATGAAATCTATGTATGTCTGTATGACCACAAATATTAAAGTTCCAAAGCCTGAAAAAAAAAAGAGGAAAATCGTGGAAGGAGATAAGAACAGCGTCTCTGCAGTTATATTTTCTAATGACATTTGTTACCTCACACAAGAGAAATGCCTCAGTTTTTCCCAAAAAACACACTGGACTTCAAAAAGGAAAAAGTTGCTTTATACAATGGGGCTGGATGGCAAAAAGAAACTGAATCATTTCCAAGTGTGACCAGTTAGAAACAAAATACACCATATGGCATACATCAGCGACATGGGGGTTTGTTGTACTGTGAAGTTTTTATTGCTGTGGGTTTTGGTTGTCTGCATGACACATGAAATGACAGAAAGACAGAAGCTCCATAGGCTCTGACCAGCAAGAACCATTCAGACTTCATAGCCACACTCAGAGTTGTAGACCAAGAGCAAAAATGAACGTGTGGGAAGAAGAGCTTTTCTCAACACAAAAAAAAAAACACCAAACACCCGTAAACAAAATAACAACAACAAAAAGAGCAAAATTTTGAAAGGTTTCAGAAGTCTTACAATAAAAAGAGTGTATTCTGTGTAACTGCTTAGCTATTATTGCTTACTTCAGTAGTCAGTTTTGTGCAAAGGCCATTCCTGCTCTCCAGAGATTGTTGCCAAAATATATGAGATGAGACGAGATAACTGGGGTGGAAAAGCCTCATTTTACGGAGCCTTGAGGCAGCGGGAGAGACTGAAACCTAGATCAGAGAACTTATTTGTGTGACTAAATATCCTTCTAGAAACAGGCTTTAAAGATTTGTCTGCTCTTGCACAGAGATCTGCAATAAGGTTGGACTCTCCTGAGAGTCTCTGTCCAGGAGAAGAAAGTGGAAATTTCCTGGTGTTCTCTGCCTTTTAAAGCATCTCTGTTTTGAATGTCCTTCTACATCTTGCAACAGCTTCAAGTCATCACCTCCTTGAAACCTATGAAATCTGGTCTCTAAGCAGTCTGGGAGAGTATATACTCCTAATTTCTCCTAATTAGGGGATTGCTGAAGAAGGTCAAGCCAAAACAGAAATTCTGCAACTCCTTGCTTGTATCTCCCACCTCCTGTTGTCCACAGCCTGGATCCTGCTCATGTTCTCTCGTATCATCTGAAGGAGTATTAATTAATTAATAAGTATTCTTTGTGTCTAAGATCAATTAGGTGGTACAGACAAAGCTTTTCCTCTGCAACTCTCTCTAGCTCCTGAGGAGAGCATCTCTTGCCTTTTTCAGGGAGCATCTTTTTTTAATTAAGATTTTTTTATTGAACTGCTCAGAAAATCAGAATTACAGAGCTTCAAAAATACAATTAGCATAATGTAACAGTAACATCACTAATGAGGACTGGTATGCATTCACCCAAAGGGGCATGACTTCACAGAGCACAATAGCAGCTTCTTTCTGTAAAACCAAAAAGACCCAACCCGGGCAACCATCGCCTTTGTGCTGCACAAGATGAGATCTGCCTCCACATCCTGGTCTCCCTCCACACAGGGATGCTGGAGCTCTTGAAAATGTATGATTGGCCTACAAACAACATGACACAGCATCAAAGGGAAGTAGTAGAGAACAAACTTCAGACATGACAGCGAAGTAAATTACTTTAAAATATAACCACTCCCTCTGGCTGTTTCAAAACTGATGAAGAACTGCACCTAAAAACCAACCAAGAGACCACAGAAAGAGTGCAGATTTCCTGTGATACAGAAGGGTTACATCAGGCATAGCTCAAGTGACAGATATTCATAAACATAGCAAATTTCTGACTGAAGGTAGGGATTGTCAGTCAAAGAGAACTGTAAACTGTGCCCTGTGCTCCCTTGCAAACATGCCTTAAAAAAGTGAATAATTTAGCCATGGACACCACTGTGTTTCAGGTGGACAAGCCCCAGTATTGTTGGCTGGAAATCCTGTCATTATTTGTTTTCCATCATTGTTTAGGGTTGGGTTTCTTTGAGATGATAAGTGTTTTAAAATTAGAGTAGTATCACATATATAATGCCTCAATGCATGCTCTCCAGCATTTTAACAGGTTTACTTGTAAGAAATCCTGCTTCTGGTACAGATATTTCTGCATGTAGTACCAGAACTGTGGATTTTTACAGAGAGTATTAAGGCACAAGAACATAGGCCCCTATTCAGAGCTTGTGTTTAGCTTGGAGTATTCACACTCAACCAACATTTAACCACATGGGCTGAAGAAGGTTGGAGAATTTCCTAGCCCAAGCAGTGCTCTGTAACTGCTCATGCAGGAATATTCAACAGATTAGATTTATGCAAGCTCTGCACACATTTTAGAACAGATCTTGTAGTCAGCAGACTTTCCAAACTGACCTCTGCAACTCCCCCTGCTTAACTTTATCCAATTCTTTCAGAGTTTTCCTGGGGCATCTAGAATATTGTTTATCTGGAGTGAATCCACTGAAAGCTTACCAGTGTGTCTTTAGCTGGAATTTGACAAAGAAATGAGTGATTTTTTCTTAACTTCTCCTTACATACAGTACCATGCCTGTGCTTCCCTTACAGAGCTGTGGGTCACTTTATTGGTGCCTGGTGATGGCACTGGTGCTGACCGCTAAACATTGTGTTTGTCCATCAGCTTCATCAAAAAAACAAACCATGGCACTAAGTGCCACATCCCACTGTTTCTTGAATGCTTCCACTCCACCACTTCATTGGGCAGCCCATTCCAAGGCTTAACAACTCTTCCAGTGAAGAGATTCTTCCTGATGTCCAGCCTGAACCTCCCCTGGCACATCTTGAGGCTGTTTCCTCTTGTCCTGTCACTGCTCCCCATCTGGCTACAACCTCCTTGACCTCCTTTCAGGTAACTGTAGAAAGAGATAAGATCTACCCTGAGCCTCCTTTTCTCTGAGTAAACAACCCCATTTAGCACTGGAAAAGGCAAACTGTACTCTTAGACCCACCCAGTCTGGGTTAATATTTTGTGAGACTGGCTTCTGCTACAAAATTTTGGTTGCCACCAATCATTATTTAAAAGTCCAACTAGATTATTGGGAGCTCAGAAATAAATTCTGTGAGGACCAGACTCAAAATTACAATCCTCAGCCTTTGCAGGGTCACAAACTCCTGCTGGGAGAAAGTATGATAGGGGCCATTACAGAAAATAGCATCAAAAATTGCCTGATACCTGCCTGGTTTTCCTTATGACAAAGGTCAGAGTGTTGTCCAGCCTGCTGGAATTGCTCAGCTGATGGTTTTTGATGCCTTTCACAAGTTTTGGCTGCGTAGCTTTCACTGGCTCATCTTTTGAGGTTCACTCAGTGTTGCACCCAGAACAACTGATTGAGAGATTGTGCAGGAAATTGTGAAAGCTGCTCTGGAGCAGGATACGTGCTCACCGTGCTAAAGTGAAAAAGTGCAGGGGTTGGAAGCCACAAACAGAGCTGTGTATACAAAATTCATTTTCTGGCTACTCCCTTGGACTGAGAACAGCTAATCTTAACAAAACAAAAGCAGACAGGCAAGAGACATGGTCCAGAAAGGCACAGTCAACCTGACTTATCAAACAACTGTGTTTACCTTTTGACACTGTTTTATTCCATTAACAATTACTGATCTAAGACAGTTCTGCTAGGGTATTGGAAATCTTTTCAGCTCCAGGGGAAAAAGTGTATTCTCTTAACAGTTTTGTTAGCTCAACAATTTATTCTTTATTTATATTGGCTTTGATGTGAGAGAAGAAAGTGAAAAAGAATGTAGAAAGTGGGCAGTTTCATAATATAAGTATATTTATCAAGTGAAAGGCTTAGGAGAGGAGGAAAAACTGTAATGTGAAACACTGCAAAAACACAATTAGGAACGTAAGTATGAAATTACGCAGTCTAACCTGATTTCAACCTTTGCTTGCCTGGTATGAAGGTAAAGGTTTTAATGGCATTTCTAAAAAAATAAATACCTGCTTTTATGACCTAAAACTCAATCAGGAAACTGCACCAGCAACTGGCATCACTGCGAGGCGGAAGTCACAGCATGCAGGAGACGTGATGTCTCAACATTTTTAACTGCTGAAATGTGCCTGAGATCAGCAGAATCTCCCAAAGGGTGTTAGGATTAAATTTATCTGAGGAGGAAGGACTAGGGGAAGGGCAAGGATGAAACATTTTGAGAATATTTCTATGGTCCAGTCATCAGTCTGTGGATTGAGTACCATCATTAATATCCTGCAGAACCTGTGAGCTCAGAGCAAATCTGCTCTCTCTGTCCCATTCTCATCTCAGAGCCAGGATCTCTGAGTATATATTATTTTTACATCAGTCTTATATTTATTTCTGCTTAGTGTGCCAAAGCAGCCCAGCTGGCCTCACCTTAAGGAGGAGAAGAGTGACATGTACCCAAAGGCTTCTCTACACGAGGAAGTTGCACAGGGTGACAAACCTCTCTTGTGAGCACACTCCCCTTCTGTCTCAAATAACATTCCTTTCTTCCCAGCTTGGCTCAAGCCAAGATGAAAAATGTTCTGTGGCACTTGAACAAACTTTTGCAGACAGCTGTTTGACACCAACAATTGCACGGTGAGGCTGCTGGGGAGAGGAGAAGCCCAGGAGTCCCTCAGAGGGACGTCAGGCAGCCCATGTGGAGGAGGACACGCAGCCTGTGTCTTCCAGAGCCTCTAAAACTCCTCCCTGGACCCATCTGGCCTCTCTCATTTCTCTGCACAGATGTGGAAACTCTTGCACACAGCATCGAGGGACCTGGATCCTCCTAGCTGACAGAGCTTGCTTGATCTCCTCTCTAATAGGAAATATATGTCATGCTAAGCATTTGGATTGGTTTGGACTCAGTCTGGCTTCTCCCCTCCTTTCTCAGAGAAATTCTCCTTGTCTAAATGTGTACAGAGTTGCAGATGGTCATTCACAAGCTTTGCATGCTTGGGAAAGAAATAATGCATTGCACCTATGATGGTAAAAGGTTTTATTTCTTGGAAAGCTCCTCCTTTGTAAATGGAAAGGGGAGGATAAGAGAAGCCCTCAGTGGTTTCCTGTCCAGGGTCCAACTCCTGTCCAGAGAACAGATGTAGTAAGGAGAAAAGAATAGAAAGGTCTTGCTTGGGTTATTTTTTGTGTTATTACCTGATGTGGGGTAATTTCTGGGATTCCCTCAAATGACCCTTCCCTTTCTCTGGTCCCTGTCAGGGATCACAAACTGGGACATCCCACCTGGAATGCCGGTGGTGGTGATGGGTTGTGCACAGCCCTGCACAGACCCTGCTGTTTGCTGGCTGAACCAGGACATTGCCCACACCTATAAAATGGGTGAAATAAGGACCACGTTTTCCATAGGCAGCCTTAGATGAGCCATCTAGAGACACTGATCAGGCAGGAATTTGCATGCACAAACTGGACAAGTGTGTCTGATTTAACTATCTCTAGATGTCTTTCATATGTGCAGGTAGGGAAATGCATGTTTTCACTGTTTCAGAGGTTGGTTTGAAAGAAAGAAAACCTACCTTTTTGGATATCTAGCAGAAAATATTTTAGTTTACAGAGTTGCTGAGAAAGATTGCAACAAAATGTCTCTCAGCTTACTCAGTCTAGAAGGGAGGACAATCCAGTCCAAACTCTTTTCCCATGATCCTTTTTCTTTTTCATGAGAGACTCTTCTCAGGCAGCAGGATATCAGAAATCCTATGTGGCAGACAAAAAGTTCTGTTTCACCTCTAAGTTTCTTACCCAGTTGTTTTCAATGGGGGAGTCTGCTTTCAATGGGGGAGGATGCAGGTAGTGAATATTTTAGGAAGTGGAGCATTGCTGCTGATATTCTTTCTTATTTCAGGAGAGAACAGGACAAAGTGTGCAATGTTAAGTTAAATTAAATTGTATGGTCACTCTCTCCAAGGAGAACAGCTTTTTAAAAAGCTTCTAATTGTTTCAGGCTACCTACCCTTTACAAGAGAGAATTATTATAGTATTGATATTTCACCATGAAATGGTGCTGCCAGATATCAACAGCTCAGGGAACAGTTAATTATAATTTTGTACAGCTGTTCATAAAACCATAAAAATCTGCTGTCCTCCTCCTAAAAAGAAAAAAAGAAAATTAAATTCTTGGCATCAGTCCTTTGGGGAGAATAGTTAACAAGTGTTCAAAATACTCACAACTGGAAAGCCAATTCTTCATCTTCCTTTTGTGAAGTAAAAATGCATTTCCTCTGGTGTATGCAGCCACATAAGAAACTCCCTGGTTAAAATAAAAACTGGAGTGGATTAGAAAATAACCTTGTGTCGAAGTATTCACAAGCTTCAAAACAAGAAGGATCTGGCCATGCTGCTGTTCTCTGTGAACACCTCAGTGTCCATCATGCTCTTCCTTTACTGGCAGTCAGTGCTGTGGTCCACTCACCTGGCAGGTGCTCAGGACACCTGGAGCTGGAAACAGCACTGGAATGGATATGGCAGGATCCACACCTTGTAGGCTTCCCTAGAAATAGGACCTGGGACAGTGTGGGTGCTAAATGAATGTGGAGAGAGATTTTTCCAGAAGCCTGATGGCTCCTGCAAGGTTTACTAGAACAAAGCCCATGCTGAGGTTGGGTAAGCAGCTGGTGACAGCACATGGCTGCAAGGGAGGATGGCAAGAGCACTGGAAAATGCAGCCCAGAGACATGAGTAAGTGCTTGGCAAGATGCAGCGTGCTGCTCTATACCAGACACTGCTGCTAGAGAATCCTCAAGCATCCCCCTGCCCAACACCTTTGCATGTGATAAAATGCACAAACACACTGGCTAAAATCTGTTCCCTTGATAGCTTGATTGAAAAGCTTAGCAGTAATAAAAATAAAAATAAATTAATAATAATAAGAAAGACTTAAGTCCTGAGCATCTCTTTTGCGGATAACTCTTTGCTAGAGGTGATTTATCCAAGTAATGAGCCACACCCCG
This sequence comes from Onychostruthus taczanowskii, assembly GCF_017590055.1. Taxonomy (NCBI): domain Eukaryota; kingdom Metazoa; phylum Chordata; class Aves; order Passeriformes; family Passeridae; genus Onychostruthus; species Onychostruthus taczanowskii. Next base: position 22,654,100 of record NW_024499239.1, on the reverse strand, counting down.
GTCTCCACTGTACTTCAACATTTTCAGAATATAAAGCAGCAGGCATGGTGAGAAACGGAACAAGCAATGTAAAAAACAGAAAATAAGGCAGAAAGTTGCAATTTATCTTCGTCAGCGCAATTGCATGGAATTGAAAAGCAATTTCAGCATACCCAAAATATATTAACAGTCTTAGAGAGTCCAGACATAAAAGCAAGACATTTTCCAAACTTCAAATGGATCCAATGTTTCCTAGCAGGAGGGAATTGTTTTAGCATGTAGCTTTATAATTAGATGTTGGAAAAACTTAGTGGTGGAGTAGATCCCACCCTGACTTACGCTGAAGAAACTTCACTTTAAAGTACAAAAATAACTCTGGGTGGAGATGGCCTTACCAAAGCACAGAATTTAGCCCAGCATCTTTGAAGGTCGTGCACCTACATGATCAGAAACTCTCCTGCCCTGAATGGGAAATGGTCGATAAAATTCCTCAGAACTGGAGTCAATTAAGGTTAATTTAGTTCAGTGTTTCTTGCAATAAATGGATGTAAATGAGGCATCCCCAGTGGAGACAGATTTATGGCAGGCAAAACAGCTATAAAATTAAAAACAACAGGAAAACTAAGCTGGTCTCTGATAAGAAGGTGTGAGCTAATTATGAACTTCCAGCTAGCACATGAAAGTAACACATTTAACCCCAACAGATAGCAAATGTCTCATCTGGAAATTTATGGTAATTGGCAGGTGAGACTTGCTGTGGGAAGAAAAAAAGAGAGGTGGTGCAGGGGTTCATTGCATTAGTCTGTGTTACACAGGACAGGATGTAATTTAATCCTGTTTCTTATCAAACTTTCCCTAGTGGCTCCTTCTACCCCATCACAAGGTTTCTCTTCCACTTATGAGTCAGTTCCCTAATCCACTTAATCTCCCTCATTTTCCAAGTTCAGGTTTTGCTGAGCTTCCTTAGGCTTGCTGTAGAAACAAAATTCAGATGGGATGGAAGAGGGGAAATTTAAAAAGAAATCACATAGCTATGAAAATCACATGGCCTGGGGTGTTGTCTCCTCCATTTCTCTGAAAAAAACTTGGGTTTGAAGCTTTCGTTGACTTTCAATAGGCTTTCAATGTCATTAGTGGCATTTAGTCCGAGGAAGCATGTTTCACTTGAGGGGCACCAACCAAGTTAGTAGAACATAAGGGCCAGCAAAGGTCTGTGTGGCCCTGCAGCCACATGGGACAGCCATAAAGAGAAAGAAGTGGGAGGGAGATAAGCCTATACCAATGCCTGCTTTCTCTCCCAGGTCCTGGTCTCTGTTCAGGATGGCATGACATTTTCTTGCTTCTTACAAGCCCACAGGCATCACTCACTCAGACTTGGGGACACTAGTTGTTCCCCCAAACCACAATTCTTTTTGTCCATAGCATTTCGATTACAAGGGAATAACCTCTGAGCCCATCTGTTCTTACCAAATAATCAGTTATGGGAATATATTCATTGCATGGGGACAAGAGGGCAAACCTGCCCAGCTCTGACCCTCTGCAAACATATTTTACTCTAGTAGAGTCTGAAGCAAATGAGACAGGTCCATTATTAGTTTAATAGTAAGAGTCCCAAAGGCAAGGAGGTCGACTTTTTGCAAAAGAGAACACCAACATTTCAACAGCCACAGAGGTTTCAGATTTCCTAGAAACTGCATGAGATACACAGCATCATCTGGGCTCATCTCTGGTCTTGCCTCAAGGTCCAAGCATGGTGGGAACAGATTTTGTGAGCTTTGAATCAGACACCAAAGGATCAAAGCTGAGGGAGGTTGCAAGGAGTGGTGAGTAAGGATGGTGCTCATGGCTAGCACAACACTGGGTGAGTTGCAGAACATTGTGGACAGAAGAAGATTGTAGACAATCCCCTGAACCATCTGGCATTGCCTTCTCCTCCAGATGGCCGTACCCACAGCACAGCAAGCTGGTTTCCCAGCTACACTGGGAGATGAGGAAGGAAAGAGCCCTCCCAGAGGGAAACAGGACAGTGGGTGGGGGAGAGGGACCATGTACCATGCTGGAGACCAGAGTAGATAAGTCCCTGCAGCAGATGCTGAGCCTGCAACTCAATGCATGCTTGACGATTTCCCCACAAAGAGCCTGAGGATCTCCAAGCAAGGGATTGGCTCAGGTGGGACCACATGGTATCCACAAGCAAAGTAAATGAGCACATTTGTGTTGAATGGGATATGAACCAGTAGGAGCAGGAAAACAGCACACAGTACCTGTGTGGGTGTACTAAAGGCTGCAGATGAGACCCAGAGATGTGGAGATGTGCAAGCGAGACATCATATTTTCTCCATGGTGAAGTTTTATTATTTCGGGTTTTACTCTTTTTGGTGTTGCAACAGGAAGCCAAACAAATGTCTCTGAGCCAAGAGTCCCTTTGGACAGGTGAGGACTTCTGAGGGAGTTTGCATTGCCTCCATTGGCAGCTGACAAACTGAGGCCACTCAGGTACCAAAGAACTTCCCAAAATTTTCCACAGCTCCACCTGACCACAGGTATAGAATCTGCAGACCAGTGCCATACAGTCTGGAGAAATCACAGAGCAGTGTTTAAAGCTGCATCTTACCACCATTTGTCACCTCTCAGCCCTGTGTGGGACAGGACTAATATTGTGAACAGCAGGGGTGGATGGTGACAGCCTGTGGGACTGGCTGGAGCCCAGCAGAAAGGGCAAATGCATGTTTGGCTCCTCAGCTCCACTACACACCCGTGAAGGATCCTTCTGAGACTGTAAAAGCAGCCACTGCTCCTGGTGTTCGTTGATGCAGGTCCCTCTTGTGCTGCCACTGGAAGTCTCGGCAGAGACCGGGGAGTTTATTAAAAAAGGTGAGTAATTATGCAGAGCAGTTCTCATATCCACCACACCGTGTGTGTGCAGACTGTAACCTTTCTGGAAGTTTCTGCAGCACACCCTTCAGCAGCTTATAACATAACAGGTACCCAGAGACCTGCACCAGGGAGCACTTGCTGATTGCACCAAGAGCTGCTAAACAGCTCTCTGACAATGACCATTTAAAGAGCAGTTTCCTTTCCATCCTTCTCTTTCCTTGCCTAATTTATTAGTGTGAGGTCATTTTGATTATTAACCTGAGCCCTTTTCTTTCTATGGGCAAGTGCTTCCACCCTCACACTGCACGTTTGCACGCTGCCTCTCTGAACATTTTATTACTTGATTTTCCTGTTTGATTTCCCAGGGTACTTCAGTTCCTGTTCTGAGATATGGCGTGTTCTGAGACTTGGTTAAAGACTTGCAGATCTCCAAATCTTCAGGGATAGATTCTTTTCCTCCTTCTCAGTAGCTGACAGATGGTTATTCTTCAGCAAATAAAATCTAAATTGTGTGAGTCTGCTCTGCTGCAGAAGTAAGTTCTTAATAAGCTCCTTGCTGTGATGGAAGGAAATAGAGGGAAAAGCAACATCTCCAAAGTAGGGGTATTTAGAATTAAAAATAGACTCCATGTATCCATTTGACAGAATTGCACAGCAAAATTTCTCATCCCAAGGGGACTTAAATGGCACAGAGGCCTGGTTTTGGCTCTCTCCAAAAGGATCAGTCACATCCATAGCAAAATTTCATAAGTGGCAGCTGTGTTCTGAACCAGTGCCGTTTGATGTGCCAAATTCTCCTCATGCAGGATCCCATGTGTGAATGTTCATGAAGGGAAAAATGAATCTTCACCCAGCCAGGCTGATGCAGCCACAGTTAGGCCTGCCAGGGCTGTGGAAGTGGGTGCCCAACAGGTCCAACAGAAGCATCTAGGCTGAGCTGAATTTATGAGGCAGAAGCTGACTCAGAGCAAGCACAAAGGGCTTCCCATCTGCCTGACCTGTGAGCTCATGCCATTCTCTGGTCCCTCTTTGTTAACATATCCATCACTCTGAATTGGTTTAATAAAAAACTTAAAAACCCCACTATGATCTTTTTCTTAATAATCCCATCCTGGAAACCTCTTGATTCCCTTCTTCACATTGTGTGGCTGCTCTGGCTCTGCTTAGTCTCAATTCTGATCAGGTTAGCATTGGTGTGGGCCAATTTCTGCACCAAGGTCTGGACTGAATTCTCTGGCATCATCAGGGTTAACATAGATATCTCAGCCCAGCCCTTTCTATCATAAATCCAGGGGGTTTAGCAAATATGGTGAGAGGTGGGTCTTGATTAGCATTGCTGCAGCAATGGACTGGACTGGCCCAGTAGGTAATTGTGCTCCTCACCAGACAGCTCCTACCTGTTCCTGAAATGCTGACCCAACCAAGGTTTCCAGTCTTCAGGTTTTTCTCCTTCTCAGTCCTAAGGTAAAGTAAGAAACATGGTTGAGAGAAATATAAACACTCATCTTGCTGTAAAGAGCCACCATTCAGGTTGTCACCTGAATCCCATGGGAGAGACCCTTGGTACTCTGGCATTTGAGAGCTGCTTAAAATTGTCTTCATTGCTGTTCTTTAGGTGTAGACGGTGACTGGACTGACATCAGACAGCTATCTGGCAGCCCATGAGATTTTAATCACCATATCAACTGATTAAGAAAATAACTGCCTAAAACCAGCCTGATATTAATCTTTGATTGTATCTTAATTATTCAAACCAAATAATTCAGATGACTTAGAAAAAACAATGCACCTTGGATACAGAGAACAGAAGTAGGAAAAATAATCCACTATCCTCTGCTGCCATTCTGCCCAATTTTCTGGAGTTCAGGACACCTCCCAGAAGGATCTCCAGCCTCTGCAAGTCCCAACAATGAACCTAATATGAGCTCCAGGAGGAACAAAGGGGTCAAAAGCTGCTCCCATTGGACAGCCCTGAGGGAGAAGTTTGTACAAGCTGTGGTCCTGCTCTGAAAGTTAAAAAATGCAGCAAGAAAATCCCACTCTTTGAGGCAATTACATTACTTATCTACCCAGCAGTCTCTGAGCATCTTTTAAATCACTTTTAATATATCTATCTTCACAACTACCCTGCAAGATAAGGGTGATACCATCACCCTTGTTTTACAGATAGAAAGCCAGGGCACAGACAGAACACTGCTGCCTAACCACTTTTATTAGTGAGCTTACCTCTGGCAGTGCCTGGTTATGTCTTACTCAGTGTTCAGCCCTTTGAACAGCTGCTCCTGAAGGCTCATAAAGGCTGCTGAGCTGCCACAGAACAAGCATACCAGGAGGTTTGTCTGGTTGCATCACTGTGGTCCTCACTGCACTAATGCAGGTACAACTAAAGACCCTGAGCACGCAGGAAATGTGCATTCATCTAAAACTGGAACATTCAAAACTGGAACATTCAAAACCAGATGTTGGTTCACTTTATTCATGAGCAGTCATAATTCATGTTGGAGAGAACAGGTTGTACACCTCAGAGAGGTAATTTTATTTCAGACTCTAGCTTCTCTAATGAGTAGTATAAAGCATGGTTTTGGTTGTGCACCCTCTGTTCCTCAGACAGGGAACTTCTGGCAGTTCCATACTTTCTGAAAATGTGTTTGTTTTCAGAATGCACTGAAAACCTGCTTGCCATGTTGTGGCACATAACTTTGACATCACTGAGAAAGTAATCTCTTCTGTTTCCATTCCCATTAAGTGGTTATGTACCTTTGTGAAGCCAGCCCTCTCTAGCCCTGCTCTCCTGATTCTTTAGCTTAGTTATTTCTTATGCAGTTCATGTCAAGCTTTGGTCCAAGCACTCTGCCAGGCCTATGCTTACATACTACATCCATCAAAAAAGTCCAGTTGGCTCCTGACGTGCTTTATTCCAGCCATGTACACAACCCACTGGGCCACCCTTCTGACTGACGAAAAACCACCTAAAATCCAACTTTGATCAGAACAAAAGCAGTATTTTCATCCCTCCTGTGCAGCCACAAGCTGGCTGCTGCTTTCAGATGGAGATGCCTTCCTTCATGTGGATAGCAGTCCCTGCCTTGCAGCAGCAGCCTGCTGGAGGTGGTGTGAAGGTCTGTGTTGCCTTTGCACCACGTGGGCTAAAATCTGAGGAGACACAGAATCACGTGCTAGGTGGCCTGTGCCCATGTGATAGGCCATCAAATATTTTCCTGTTGCTCATTTTTTCTTTCTTTCTTTCCTTTCTCCTCCTTCTTATCTGCTGGTACACGACACCTGCTAGGAGATGTTGGCCTGGAGCCAGCAGGAGGAGGGAGCAGCTGAAAGTTGCCTGGCTGACTTTCTCCTCGCAGAGCTCTCGGCAAGTTTTGCACCGACAATGGACAAAGTTCTGTTTCTTGCTTTCAAAAGGCAAAGAAGAGTGGGTGGGATAGCAGGGCTCTGCTGTACAGCTTTCCCCACAATCCCAACTTTATGGGAGGGTAACACAGATAAGTCTTGAGTTCTTTTAATATGGGACAGAGAGCCAAAATTCAGTCATCCAACAGCACGGCAGGTGCTAAGAGCCACACAGACTGCCAGGGTCTCCTGTACTACAAACAAGTAAAATCTTTGATTTCAAGCTCTGGCTATTTTGCTCAAATACCCCTTGTTTACCAAGTGCTGAATGGCACTCAGCATTTACAGATGTAAAGCCCCTAACTGGGAAGGTCATTAAAATTGGCGGGAAGATTGGGTAAAATCTGAGAAAATCCACAGGGGAGCCCAGCTAATTAATTATGGTTTTGTAATGCACCTAAAAGAACAATGTCCAGAGTTCTGAGCTGTTTGAAGAGGCTGTTTAAAAGCAAATTAAATCAGAATATCTACTGTAAATGTACAATTGAGCTGCATGCTAAACACTAAGGCAAACTTGTTTACCCTGCTCCTGAGCGCTCTTGAGCAGGGTAGGTTTGAACATTTGAACACAAGTGTTACTGGGTTAGGAGAGGCTGACAGAGACAAGGCCAGCAAGGGAAGAGCAAAAACATCCAGCGGGGGGAAAAAAAGTAGTGAAATACTGCAGCAAAGAATGAAAAACAAATAGAGGCAAAAAAGGGAAAACCAAAATAGATGAGATAGAACTGAGTCCACTCATGACCCTCTACAAAATTTGTATCTCTATCTCTGGAAAATTCTTTGTGAGGTGAGATTGTTATGTTTTCGAAGAGAAGCTGCAGGAGCCTGCTGCTGGGCAGGCTGGAGTTCCCATTCAGAGGTGGGTTGGTGGAACCAGAGCAAGTGCTGGTGGTCTGTGTTCTGTGGGCAGGCTCTGCCGTGGCAGATCTGCATCTGCCACCTGGGGACCATCTGCCTGCAGCCCAGCAAGGGCTTAGCAGTGACCCACCTAGGATTTGGGGGAAATGGCTAGTCTGTGGTGAGCCCATCAGAGGGCTTCAAGCCACCACTACAGCCAGCCCTTTTTCAGGCTGGACCATCCCACTGGAGGAAGCATCTGCCTCCCATCTGCTCCCTCCTGCCTGCAAAGACGTATTCTCCATAAGCCAAAGATTTTGCCTTCAGTCAAAAAGCTGCATTTTGGAGTGGACCACAACCCCTGGGCTCCCCATGGCTCAAAGCTTGATTCCTGCAGTGAATGTGGCTTTTTCATCTGAGAGCATAACCAGTTATGTTTGGCAACTCCAGTTCTTTCAGGAGGGAGAAAAATATAGCTCTGTCTGCTGGTAATCTCATCGTAATTTGGCACAACCTGCTCAAAACTCTCCAAAAGGTTGTGGCACGTGGTGCCAGACAGGTATAGCTGGCTCTTGGAAAGCACGTGTGTGTAAGAACGTGTAGCACCTGCTTTGTCTAAACTGCTCAGTGCACAGGGAGCAGTGGGCCTGGAGGACTTCAAAAGGTGTCAGAGGCTGTGTGTGCATTCCTGTGCATGGCTCAGATGACACCAAGTGAAGAGAGAAACCATTATGTAACTTAGAAGATTGTATTAAGCAATAAATTGAGCACACGCAAAAAAAAAAAAAAAAAAAATTTTAAAAAAAATTTAGAAAGATGTTCCAGCCAATTGCTTCAGCATGAAAGATGAGATTTGTAAGATTAGTGAGATCTCCTATCTGCCAGATCTTGCTGAGCATTACACCATGCAATGGAGTTGGGTTAACCCTGTGTGTTATTATGACTCAGCTTAGGGGAGAGGTAGGGCAGGGCAAGGCAAACTTTACTATCAGCATCTCTTGGAAATTGAGCTATATTTACAACACCTGATAAATGCCTGCTGTCTTTGACTAACACCAAACATTGCAATACACAGCTCACCAGAAAGGGACTGGACTGGCAGCTAGATTGTTTAATTAAGATCAAATTACCAGAGGGCTAGATCTGGTTCTCAAGATGTAACTCAGAGATTATTAGCAAGAAATGAGTTTCAATATAAAAATAGCAGCTGCCACCAGGTACAACACGTAGCAGCTGGCAGGAGAAGCAAAGTGTTTGCAGCACTGTGCTTTGCCAGCTACTGCCTGTCACCAGCCTGTCATGGCTGTGTGCTTGCCCAGGGGCAGCCAGGCAGGGCAAAGGAGCAGAGAGCAGGAATAGGTGCTGTCCCCAGCTCCCACAAGTGCAAGGTGGTTTTCCTCCTGTTCTCATATCAAAGGGGCCATACTTGGGAATGGGTGGCCCTTGTGCCTCTGCCCTGAGAGGTCAGACCAGCCCTGTCTCCAGATGGGAACCAGCATGCTGACATGGAAAGTCGCTTCATCTCTCCCAGTAAAGGGACAATTGGGTAAACTGATCCCATGCTGCACATCCCCTCTCAGGAGAGGGGGTAACAGAGCTAGGATTTGGGCAACCCTAGGAGTCCCTCCAGGCTTGTCATGAATGGCTTTTATGCATCAACAGCAACAGATATTGGTTACAAGCACAGGAATAAGGAAACTCCAGTGCCTTGGAGCTCTGCATCATTTTTATTTTCTTTTTCTGTGAAGGTGTGAGCCTACATTGCCAAAATCCCATCCCCTTTTGGACACACTGAAAGGTTAAGTGGCATTCCTCTCAGACAGCAGGACTTCTGGCATGCCTCTCTCTCTTGGCAGCCCATATCCTTCAGTTTTATTTACTTTTGCAATGTGTTTCTTTCTGTCGAATGTGAATAAATTTGACCAGTGGATGGAGGTGCTACGAGGGAGGGTCAGACAGAGACAGAGACATGACTGTGTCGTTTGTTTGAGCTTCATCTTCACAAGGAACCAGACTAAGATCCACCCACTAATGAAATATGCCCTGCTCCTGCTTATCTGGTGACACACCAGAGTGTCTCTCAGCTTCCTGGTGCATTAAACTTCATTTAATAAAAAACCTGCCTACAACCTGGTGCCACCTCTGCAGTTCCTTCTCTGAGATTGCTGCACATAAAGCATTTCAAAAGTGGAATTTAAACTTAGGGTCCCTGACTTAAGGACCCACACTTCACCTAGTTGTACCCACAAGTAAGCATCCCTGCAGCTCCAAGCAAAGCCAACAGGAGCTGCAGTATTTTAGGCACGTTGGGTTATGGCAGCATTTTTTAATGAACTGTTGGTTCTTTTGAGCCTTGAGTTTCTTCATCATAGCTCAGTGCTCAGGAAAGACGGAAGAAAGAGAAGTGTGTTGGTCTAAGGCTGAAACAACTAATTTATGTACTTACACTGTGACTTAAGAAAGTTCTGCTCTAAGTGAGTTTATTAAGTGGAGTCAGGATGTCTGACAGCTAGCAGAGCCTCTGCAAATAAGACAAGGCTGTTGGTAGTAAAAAGTAGGAATCCAGTTAAAAAATAGCTCCTCCGGTTACAAGACTACTTGAAATATTGTACTCTGGAAATGTTTGTGTTTTAAGCTGTTTTAGTGTACAGTATAAGTCATTGACTTGTTGGGGTTTTTTCTTGGTTTTGTTGTTAAATCTAGGAGGGGAAATGTTTTCCTCCACTCACTGGATAGCAGCCATGAATCCGTAATGACCGACAATGTTTCAAAAGTACGTGTGTGTTTAATCTGCATTGAAAGCCATGTTTATATTCTTTCTGGGGGTTAAGGAAGTTTTAACATTGGTGCTGTTAGTGAAGTGCAAAGTGCTGTGGCAAGGAGGTGAAGATCTGCCACGTGTGGATGCTCTGCATCCCCACACAAGGTACCAGCTCAGCCCACACAACTGACAGGCAGGTTTGCTCTGCATCAGCCTTTGTGACCTTGGCTAATGACCCAAATTTACCTCATCCTGGTTAGGTAGATTCCTCATCTCAGCCCAATCCAGTTGTATCACTTGTTTCTTTCTGTTTTGAAGAAGAAAATGCAGGACCTCCATTCCAGCGGGTCAAAACCAAACTCTTGTGCAGGCAGTGAGGAGATCTCAGCTGCTGGAGGAAATCATTAACCCTTTGAACTTGTGCTCTACAGTGCTTCCTGAGCAGCATCCTAGACCAATGTGTTATCTGAGAATAAAGGTGCTTATTTTACTGATTGCTTTATGAATGTATTGTAGTTAAGTCTACAGCGATTATGTTGGATCACCTATGGAGGCAATTTCCTTTGTTCAGGGGAAACTGAAGTACAGAATGAAGACCATACAGAGGTTAAAGTGCTAAATTGACATTTGGGAGACCTTAGTTCAATTTCTTCCACAGACTTCCTTGGACAAACCACAAAGTCTCCCACTTTTACCGTTTCCAAAATGAATGTGGAAATTTCATCAGATTTGCCTTGTGGGGCAGCAAGCAAAGCATGAAGAAAGCTAAAGTGGTGGGGCTACATAAGTACCTCTCAGAGAGATCCAGGTGGATGTGCACAAAGAGCTTAATTTTGTGATCTTCATCTGCTTTGCAGGAATGTAGATTGGGAGGAGCTGTGCTGATGCAGAAGAAGAGTGAGACTCACAGTCACTCACAAAGGTAAAGCCCCACAATGAGGTCCCCTGATTCTTGAAGCCTACTTGAAGCAGCAGATTATTTTCCCTGATTCCCCCGCCTTCAATTACTCCAGCCACTTTTCCTGGTGACCAGGCAAGCAGAATATTCAGCTCAGCCCATCCACTGTTATTTTCTCTGCTCTAACTCTGCCATCACTACCTTTGGAGTCTCTAGGGAGGGCAGCAATAGCAGTGACATCTTCACACCTGCTCTACAGGTTTCATGTGTACATAATGTACCATTCACAATTAATCACTTCAATTAAAAAATGAGGAAAAAACACCAAAAACTTTCAAAAATCTTTTGGGCTTCAAAAGTTTAAGGAAATTATCACTTTTTTTGGCTACATAAGCTTCACAGTACTTCTCTATTTGGGTGGAACAGGATAATCCCCAAAAGACACACCCAAGTAATTCCAGTATTTCTGCTAATGTGTGTATACTTCACTTCTGTAACCTGAACTAGCATGTTCCCAGCTAGCTCAGGTATTTCTGCATGGCACTTCATGGAATAAACACATCCCAGTTGCCCCTAGGCCAGTGTCCTGTCTTATGACTGTCATTTACACCAACTGAAAGCATTTCCTTTTTCCTTCCACCTCAGTTTTGCCCTGGTCCTGCTGGAGTTGGTATTCTGGGTGATGGAGGGATAGAGCAAAGGGTAAAGGGACTGTGTAAGAAGAGAGGCTAAAAAGAAGCTTCCAAAATCCCATAGAAATATAAGAAAGCAAGATAGAGGAACATACATATGGATTGAAAAGGGATTAGGATGCTTGAGGGAATCCTTGAATTTGATTAGTCAGGAAGGTGATCTAGAGAAATCTTGAATGGTACAATGAGGAAATTGAAGAAAATTTGAAATGTCCGAGGATGGAGTCTCTGGTCACATTATCAATAAAAGCATTTAAATGGAAAACAAAGTGAGTTTCACAGCAGATTGCATTTTCTGACTAGTATAATGAATTTGAATTGATTTCTTCAACTGGAAGTGCAGTAGTGAGGAAACCATGCTCTCATCTTAGGTTTTTAGAAAAATAACAATCACCAGAGATATGGGCAGGATTATATTGCATCATACAGCTCTATAATATTTAAGAAAATCCTGGACATGATAAGATATTAAGCGATAAGCCTTTATTTTCCCTTAAGTGGCTCAACTGATTTCACCTGCCATCTCTTGGAGGAACATTTCTGGTCTCTCTCTGGGACCAGAAGAAGAAAAATGAGTCCAGTCATTGCTTAGGATGAAGACAGCTACGTCATGCATATATCAGTGACAGGTAAGACTGAACTAGGGAGATCCTCTTCGCTTTTCTTGTTTGGAAGTCCACAGCCCTCAGATAACCAGAGAGACAGTCCTGATAACAACAGAAGGTTTTAAGATTCTTGTGGCCTTCAGCTGCTCTGCTGCCATAGCAAATCCCTGTCCTTCCTGAGAATTACATCAATTGAAACTCCCCAGTACTGCCCAGTGGACATACGGATTCACGTTGACTCCTCAGGGTTAGTGGATTTTTTCTGGAGGCTGCTGTTTCAAGATGTGAGCACACAGACTCTGACAGTGGAACCAGGTATGGCACAGCCACCCTGACAGCAGAATTTCTCCTTTCCCAGTGTTGGGACTCCAAAGTGCTCCCTTGGTCTGGGTGAGCAGGGCATGCTGTAAGGTGCTTTCCAGCCCTTGCCATGCCATTAGGCCATTCAGAGCAAATAAACGTGGCCTTGGGGTCTTTGCAGACAGCCTGGCACCAGTCTTGAGCTCTGGGAGCTTGGTGTGGAGATGCTCTGTGGTCTGTCCTGGGACAAATGACCTGCAGATAGTATTAAGTGAATGGTGGCTCGCACCATGAAAATCACCACAAATATTTTGTTACAGCCTGGTAAAAAGTACAAGTTTTTGCTTGTGCAGAAGCTGTGATTTTACTGAGCTGAAAACAGAACTACACCTCAGATCAGGACAGTGCTTCACAGTTCCCACAAGTTGTTGTTACATTGCAACTACCTCTGTAAGCTGCATGATCCAGATATTTTCTATGTGCTTCATCTTTCTGTTTCTAAGCTTCCTCTTTTATACACTAATTGTGAGGCAAACATTTACAATGAACAATATGCTCTTCTCTTAAAAAGATTTTGGCTTTCTGGTTGGATTGATTAGCACATGGATGATTAGTACACGGATGTCTTTGGGGCACCGAATGACAAAATAGAGGTGCTTGTCTGTGCTGCCAAAAGGTCCAGTTCATCTGTGACAAAACTCCAGGGAAAAATAACCCAAAACAACCAGCAGTCCAACAATGGACTTGTAACACAGCTGGATTTGACTCAGACCTTCAGTGTTCAGTGTTAGTCTCTCAGAAAGCTAACATTGATTCAGAGTATCTATTGCAGAGCCAAAAGCTAAACCACATGGTGGGGAGGGCAAAGGGAGAGGTGGAGGCGATTTGCAAATGGAAGACTGTGTGCATTATTCAGGCTTTAACATTGCTTGCATTCATGGAGCAATGCCCTTCAGTTTGGGAAAGCATCACAAGCACAGCTCCTGTTTGGCAGGATGAATGAAAGGCATCTTACAGAATCTGTATGTGAGACCATTAGCCTGACATTAGTCCAAGGCACTGCAAAAGCTCCACTGATAAACCACACCTCTTGAAGGAGACTGGTATCCTTACATCACTGACACAGGCAAAGCCCTCAGATTTGTGCCAATAGGACCTTGTCTACTGTCTGCTCTCCTTGCCAACATTTTACACTGTTGCCACTCAGGGGATGCAAATACAGGAACATCCTGGGGGGAAAGAAAAAAAAAGGGAAAAAAAAGAGAGAGAGAAAGAGAGAATAAAAAGAATGATTTTGTCTCATTATTTAAAAGGTAATTTCATAAATTTGGGTGTGGGTTCTGGAATTAGTGCACTGGCAGAAACAGAACCCCAGTCATTACATTGCAGTTCTCATGAGTAGCTCTTTGAGTGCCTCAACAATGGAGGGCTGTACTGTGGACACTCACTTTCTAGGAGGGTGTGTTGTAAGGCCTGGAGGAGAAAGGCAGCTCAAGGCTGTGGAGCAGTCCAAGGGGGGAGCCAAGATCAAAACCCGGCCTCTAGATTCATAGCATTGTCGGTGGACAGGAGGGCTTCCCAAGGTCGTTTCATGCATCAGCAGATGGAACAAAATTAGTCAACAGGGTGTTAAAGATTCCTCTGATCATCAGTTGAGACACACTCCTGTGTTATTCTGAAGAAAAAACTGGCAGGTCTTCAACATCACGAAAGCCTGAACAGCCACAGGCTGTGAGCATCCAGTTAGTTGTCATCAAACTGACTGATGCTGGTTCACTGGTGGAGAAGGAGACATTTTCAGAGAAAACGTTTTAGCTACCAGTTTCAACTCTTATAAACATTTAAATACAGAAACTGTTCACAATCTTTTATCTTATTGCTTTGTGGAGTTACTTGTGTGTCTTGAAGTCTCTTCCTGAAACATTTTGGATCAGTAATCCTTTGAAACACAAGCTTGCCAAGTCCATCTTTGGATAAACCTCATCACTCTTAGAGCGGTTGTGTGGGTGTATTTGGGAGCAATCCAAAGCAAATCCCAGATGAATTGCATAATTCTTGTGTAAAATAAAAATATATGGGGTAGGAAGAGTTTGTGGCAATAGAGTAAAAGAGAGGAGGGGGAAGAGTGAATGAGAGAAAGAATGTTAAACATAAATACGATGTGATCCTACGTCAAGTGAGAGGCTAAACAAAATGCTGTGCACGCAAAAAAGAAAACTGGTTCTTTAATAGCAAAATAGGCTTGAAAGATCAGGCTTCCTCATGTTACAAGATAATTGTTGCAGGTTGGAAGGGATGTCAGGAGATCTCTAGTTCAAATTTCTGATAAAATCAGATATGAGGTGCTTTGTCCTACTCTTCCCCTTCTTGCATCTTTACAATTAATGTCCTGAAATGACACTCCTTAGGGACTTCTCCTGTCCTTCTCGAAACCAAGATGAAGCAAAACATGAACGTCTTCCTTTGGCTGGCACTGTTCAAAAAATCAGTGTCAGTCCTATCCAGCTGGGTACCATCAGTGTAATCCCAGAGAGGTGCTGCCATGGGACACCGGCTGGAGAATGCTGCTCTGAGTGGTCTTTCGGTCTTTTACACTTGTGGTGCCTTTGGCCTCAGAGGCTCCTCCTGGAGTTAGCCAGGCACACTGAGACCAGGAGACCAAGTGATACTTGACACTTTTCTTCCTCGCCCATCCTGATAAGAGAGATCACAGTTTGGAATCAAAATACCAGGGAAGTTCTTGTCTCCCCCCTGCCTGATTGCCTCCAATGTTCCCGCAGCTTAAATACACATCAACACAATTTGAGAAACCCAAGATAGGGAGGAAAGCATGTAGGTTCCAGCTGGGTTAAGGGACATTAACAGATGTATGGTACAAATTATTTCTTAGCACTCTTGCTGTGATTGCTATTTCTGTCCAAGATTTCTAGGCTGGTATGAAGGGATAATTATTCACATAACCATGAGGATTCTGGGCTGAATATGCCAAGACTGTAGTGCCTCTGTGTCCCAAACACATGCCTGTTTGATGATCTAAGCAGAGGCTAGGTTAGTCAAATTGCAACTTTGAAAATACTCCCACACGCCCTCATGCTCCCAAAAAAAAATTTTTTTCCAGAAGTGCTTGGATGTTACTTTTATGACCTTAAAAAGATGTGATATTCAGGAGCAATGTGGCTTTTTCTGAAAATTGGGCTAGTAGGGCAAAAAAAAGTCTGAGGATTATGCACCAGGCTATGTGAAACTCCTGATGCTGTAGGAAAGGTTCTAAGGTCCATGAAGTGTTTGAGTGGTATTTGACCATAAACCTCAAACACAGAGGAGCAATGCGTGAGGCATTAGCACATTTTGGAAGAGGAGGTTTTTCAGCTGGGATGGGAGCATTAGGGGTCTCACAAAAATGAACATTTGGGAAAAACTTACATTGACTGCTTACAATGACTGCTTCTGTAAAGCCTGCCTCACATCAGAAAAGGCCAGAATTTTACAGTTATTTTGTAGCTCCTGTTGCAGCTACAGTCCTATATGATTTTTGGTAAGTCCATGAAAGATGCCTAATTCCCATAAATTTCAGTGTAAATTAGATACCCAAGAATCACCCATTTTCACCATTTAATTGTTTAAATACCTTTAACTGCCTAGAACTTCAAAGTTAGGCTGGACAGACTGTGAACTGAGTTGTGGGTATCAAGCTGTTATTCTACTATGACACCAAAACTCTATACCAGTCTGCATTCTGCAGAAGACAAAAGTCTGAAAACAACAACAACAACAATAATCAACAAAAATAACCTGAAAAACCACCCATAATACTGAAATATCATCAGCTCTTGGAAATAATTCTATTTAAATTTGAAAATTAGCTAGATATTAAAGAAAACTTCTTGGTGCAGGGCTCCTGCTAGGAAACAAATAGGGGTTTGCACCCTGGAAAATACAAACTGTTCATCAACATATTATCAAAAAGTCAACAGGAGATAATGATATTGATGCAATTACACGTCAGTCAATTAATTATTGTTCCTGCCCTAAACAAAATGATTATTTTCAGTTTATGCTTGTTGTTAGATAATAACTGTGGTGACAGATGTCTAGAAATAAGGCAGTGCTCAGGTGGTTTCCAGGCAGAGCAATTCTGAGCTATCAATAGAGCATTTCTCATGGAGGCACTAAATTTAAGAATTAATTGACATTATTCTACATGGTATTGTTCCAGTGGTTTCAGGGGTTTTCCTTTGTGTTGTTGTTGCAAGTAATTAAGTTTTCTCTGATGCTGTTTGAGAACAATAACAGGAAGTTCAGAGAAATTACTCTTAATTATGTATAACATAGCATAATTCCTGTCCTGCTGTGATTAGAGTCTATAAGAGCCCCAAGTCATCCAGGTTGACCACTTGAACACAAAGACCTTTGCATTCGAGTCAAATATCTAATGAAGTTGAATTTAGAGGACTTATACACAGTTGAACATGGTGACAGTTTCACCACCCAAATTTTGACACTTAACACCAAGGACTGAGTGTCCTCAGCGTCACTGCTTTTATTGGATGGATCCAATGGAGTCCAAATCCAATGTCACATGAGGACCTCACAGCATTTAACTTCTTTAACTTCTGCCCCACCTCAACAGTAAAATGGAACAATAGTAAAATGAAAGTGCATGTTTGGGGTTTTTTTTCATATATTGGACTCTTACTATTACGTGCAATATCACTTAAGCAGGTAGGAGCATTTTTCTCCTCATAAAAGCAGAGGGAACTCAATACCACTCACCTTGCAGCAGGATACTTCTCTTCCTCATCAGCGCTCATATTTATACATTTTCATGTAATTAGACTGGGAAATGAACATCTCATGGATCAGAACTTCCAAAGCATGGCACTCAAACTGGGACAGATCTGCTTATTTCTCTTTATAATGATTCTCCAGTTATCCAGGGGAGGATTACACTACCCTTTAATAAAAGCTGTGAAGTCATTCCCCCAAGTCTGACCACATTCTTTTTCTGCAAAAGGAAATGGAAGAAGCGTGAGAATTTCAATGTGAAAAGACCAACAGATTTGCATTTCTAGGCTTCTAGTTCAGGTTCCTCCTTTGATGTTGACTTCTCTTCTGAAAGCTGAAAGGACTGGTTTGTCTTTAGTCTGTGGTACAGTTTTCTTAAATTAGAGATGATTTATTTGGGGGATTTTGATGTGGCTTGTTTCCTATGACCAGCACTGAGTCCTCCAAATTCATCTTCTATAGATATTTGACTCAGATTCAAAGGTCTTTCTGTTTAAAGGGGACAAATTTAAAAGATGGAAAAGGAGTAAAGTTTTGTATGGTGGTCCTAACATCATTATCTTCCTTCTCTAGTCTCCATGCCTTTACAAAATGGTATTTGCTTCTTATTCTCCTGCCAAGACTGTTCCTCATTCCTGTCTCCTTCCTTAATTTCATGTAAATACTGGGAAAAATACTGCACACCTCAGCCAGGCAAATCTCTCATTGAAACCAATGGAAATATTACCTGAGTAAGGTTGAGAGCAGCTGGTCCTCCACTCAAATGAAAGGAAAAAAGTCACCAAGAAATCAAAACACCCTATGTTCTTACTTATTAAAGAGGGGACAGGAGGTTCAGGAAGGTTTAGGTAGGGTTTGGGGGTATTATTTTTAGAAGAAAACCGTAAGTTTGGTGTTGCTGCCAGCATGAGCACATGAAGTTTCAATTTGTGGTTTCTCTTTATGCAGTGCATTTTGAAATTGGAATTTAAAACAAAATATACATCTCCCTGTCTGACTGTGTATATAACAATTTGTCATTTCTTGGTGGGAATTTGAAACTATTTTTGGTGTTCAGAAATAATCTTCTGTCCCTTTCCTTCACCTCCCTCCCCCCATCCCACTAACAAATTTCTCTTTAATCAACCTCTAAAGATTTTTAGAACTTTCCTTACTCTTGGAGTAAGGAAAATAGTGACAGGAAATTAATAATTATTGAGGAATGGGGCTATATTTTAATTTCCTGGCCCCTTTGGAGTTAAGCATTGAGTTGGAGCTATTTGTCAAAAAGTTGAACAGAGCAGTTACCTGCAGGTTCATTTTAATGAACCCCGTTCAAGAGCAATGCTCTCTGAAAATACATATATCATTATGAGAATAGCAAATCCTCCTAAAGCCAGAGCACTTGTGCTTTATACCAGTGCTTGAATAAGAATAAAATCCCTCCCAAGGGAGAGGTCTGGCAGCACAGTTGGTGTGCTGCCCTTCAGAGCCACAGGTTTTGTCAGCCAGGACATCAACGTGGAGCCCTTTGGCCATCCCTAAGCTGTGCCATGGGCTGAGCCCCAGGCATGGGAGGGCCAAGTGTCTGCCCTGCTTTACCTAGTGATGGCACTGTGACCCCTCACAATGGCACTGTGACCCTTCACAATGGCACGGTGACTCCTCACCAAGTGCTTGACCTCTTCAAGCTCTTCAAGCTGGCCACCATCATTTCCCAAACCAGCTTCCCACCTCAGCTCACAGCAGCTCTTGTTTCTGAGCTCCCACCAGGGTAAAGGTGGACACAACATACCAGGCATCTCCTCTGCACCCCTCTCCTTGTCATTATCACCACAGGGCCTGAACTAAATCATCTTTCTGCTCTGCCTTTGGAGTTAGGGCTCTTCCCTGAGCCTGATCCTGGTGCATTCTGCTGAGCCTGGGTGTCTGGGGACATTCAGAAGGCAGTACTGGGTCAGGACAATGATCTTTACACACTGTGCTGCTAATGGCTAAAAATGGATGCCTGGGGAATCATAGAAAGACCAAATAAAAATATCATTGTGTCTCCCTGAAAATTCCTAGAGCTCTAGGGCTTAGTGGCTTATGGGTTTCCTAAGTCACTGGCTGCTGCTCTTACAGTTAATACTTGGTTGGTTTTCCCTCTGTGATTTATTTGGTCTGGTCACTTTTTGATGCTCTGTAGACTTTTAGCCTCCCCAGCATCCTGTGGTAAAGAGACCCACAGTTTAACTCAGTATTGTATGAGGAAATGCCTCTTCCTCTTGGTTTCTAACCTGCCACCTATTAGTTTCACAGCTGACTTCCATGAATCTTGTATTGGAATATAAGCAACCTCTCATTTCCTTTTTGCTTTCTCTACATTTCTCTCAACTTCATATATCAGAGGTGATTATTCCACCTCTACATGGGTGCCATACCATTCCCTGAAAGCTTCTTTATACCTTTTCTATGTCTGTATTGGGCAATACAAGTTTTTAGATACCTGTAATTAATATTTTTATTAGACTTAGCTCTATAGCTAGAAATACCAAACTAGATTTTGGATGAGACCACTTCTTTGCTGCTTTTTTATTTTAGACCTGGAGAGGGTTTGTGTACCTGATCTTACGTTGTTGTTTTTTTTTTAATTATTCTACTGACTGTTCTAATAAGAGGTGTCCATTTACAGGTCTTGTTTGTCTACATCCACTTACAACTACAGTAGAAGTTTTACTACATAGTTTTTAAGGTGGAGAGTCTGGACTGGTGTGCACTATTGGAGATGTTCTCGTGCCATAGATGGACAAAGTGGTATAAGGACTTTTTTGTTTTCCTCTCCAAGTAGCTCTTAAATTCAAACGGAGGTGATTTTTCTGACTGCTACAGAACACCAAGTTGCTTTTTGTAGAACTCTCTGTCATCTTTCCAAGATCTCTTTCCTAAAAGGTAATGGCTAAGAGCATATCTGAAGAGCATGTCAATACACACATTAATTGAGGGGGCTTTTTCCTTAGGTGCCTAACTCTGATTTAGCAATGCTGAATTCCATCTGGCATTTTTTCATCAGTATCATGAAGCTGATTTATTGCCTCTGCATGTCTTCATAGTGAACTTTCATTTTTACCCTGGGCTGTGCTGTCTGGGCTGGTGAGGAAGGTCTGTGCTTTCACCAGGTATGGAGGTCATTTTTGTATAAAAACATGGGTGTGTTGCACAACCTCAAGCACAAACAGACTTACTTGGAAAGCCCCCAGCAAACATTCAGGAACTGACCACTATTTCCTACTTATTGTTTCCCCTCTTTTCCCAAGGTATGTACATTAAGGTCTTACCTATCTCACAGCAGGTTCTCTAACAGGCTTTGCTGAGAGGCTTTGTCGATGGTGTTTAAGAAATCCAGTTAGACTTTGTCAACCAGTTCTCCTTTGTTCATGTGCTCGCTGAATCCCTCAAAGAACACAGTGGATTTCTTTTCCTGCCACAGATGCTGTTTGGATTATTCCCACATAAATTAATTGAGGTTATTTTCTCATCTATCGTGTTCTTTTTCCTTATTATAAGCTCTACCACTTGCTTGGTACCCAAACTTGTATGTTTCCACTTGATGAATTTTATTAAAAGGCAGGTTTAAATGAGAGCTCACACTCCACAGCCAGAAGATCTATTATTTCCAACTTGCCTTTCTTTAGAACTCACTTAATGAACAATATGTGATGCTGACAATTTGTTTCTTCTGATATTTCTTCTTTGTCCTTGGTGCTGAGGCAGAAAAAATTACGCATTAATGCCTCATGGTGAATAAATATGAAAAATAAAAACTCATTTCTCTTTTACGCTGTTGCTTTTTCTCATTGATACTTTTACAACTTCACTGTCTACTGCTCTGCAAAATCTCTGCAAGACATTCATAATATAGCTGGATAATTTATTATTGTTCAATCTTTATGCCTTTTTTAAAGGTGATTCTAAACTAATTTTTAGATTTCTCTTTTTGGATCTGCATATTTCATAGAATTATGGAATCACAAAATAATTTGGTTTGGAAGGGGCCTTAAAGATCACCTAGTTCCACCCTTCTGCCTTGGGCAGGGACACCTTCCACTGCAGCAGGTTGTCTAAAACCCCACCCAACCTGACCTTGAAAATTTCCAGGGCTGGGGCATCCACAGCATCTCTGGGCAACTTCTTTTAGTGTCTCGCAACCCTTTATAGTTAATCCACAGAAAATAGTTATCTTCTTTTATCCTCAGTTGAACACAACTTCACCTTTTTCAGGATTATGTCTTCTTTCTTCTAGCAGCCTCTCTTATTCCACTGCTTAGCCCTCCCGTAGTTTGTTTGTTTCTTTGGTCTCTATATACAGTATTTTGATGGACAGTGTGTGTTTGATCAGAGCTGTCTGTAAGGAAGAATCCTCACAATTCTTTTATCTGCAAATAGTCTGTTTTGCTAGCTGGCCCTTCATGCCTCAAAGAAACTGGAACAAGCACGTCCCTCACCAGTTTTCTCCCATCCAATGCAGCTTTTCTAATTATTTTCTTAACTTGTCAGTCTATCTTTACATTTTTGTTACTTTTACTTGAGTTCCTTCAGTTACTCATCTGCCTGCAAGGACTTGTATTGCTGATGAATCTTATGTTGATGTTTAGCTCTGCTTCTGACAAGTCCTCTAAAATGCAGGTAAGGTCTCAGCAGGTTTGAATAGAAACCTATGCAGAGATGTCAATCACCAGGATTGCTCAGGCCCACACACTGCTGTTTGTGCCTGCAGAGAGTACCACGAGATAAATAAATAAATAAACAGAGCCTCTGATCCTTTCTTTTTCCAAAGCCATGAAAAGAAATGTGCAGACAAGTGCAAATGGCCCAAGGTTGGCACTGGGGCAAGAGTCAGCTGTACTTGGGGTTGAAAACAATAACTTCCAATTTTTTCTGGTTTTTTTTCCTGAGTCCATCACCTGTATATCTTCATTCATTGAGTGTTCAGCAGTTTCTTCAACAGGAAGGATTGATAGCCTGATGCTCACTTGATACACAGATTTTCTAGGTTTCACAGCTTGATCAGAATTAGGTGCATGGAAGGGCTGCTTCCCTGTCATTATAAGTGAGGTCTTTGCTTTTGTGTCATTGGCAGTGCTGCAGTGTGATCAGGAGGCAGGGACTGGTCTTGCCATTCATTCAGAAAGTTTATCCCCAACACAGGGAAAAGTGTACCGAGGCCGTATATTGAAAATTTCAAATCTGGCAAACCAGCATTTTCAAATGAAGGGGGTGAAAAAAGGTATCTATCAAAAGCACCTTGGCCAGAAATCTGGATATCAGGTGACTGGGGAAGGGACACCTTTCTCAGGAGCTGTGAAGACATGACATAAGGTTTTTCATCCCAGTTTATTCTCAGTGTCAGTGAACCTTGTAGCTTTAAAATAGGACAACTCAAAGGCTACTACTGGGATCTCAGGGGATCGTAAATCCCAGCCATGTGATGAAATTCACCCTGCAATGTTCACAAACATAGGTCAGCAGGAGGCTAAATGGATTCATAGGGTTTGGCAAGTGAGATGGAAACTCTGAAGATTACTGATGGGCTAATATCATAATATCAAGAAATTACTCTTTTGAGTATCCATGGAAAGTATACAGCAAACTCCTGGAAAATAAACTTTAATGTGAAGCAGCCATCTGTCCAAAATCTGGATTTATATTGCAGCTGAGCTTTATTAAGTGTTTTAGGAGCACCAGTTCTGATGTGAAAATTTAGGTTTTTCAACAAGGTGTTGGCTCTGTTGAGTGAAGATATTCAGATCTGTTGGGTTGGACGAGGCAATAGGAGCCATGAGATGTAAAATAATGGCCACTAGGAGATAATAAGATTCAGAAAGGATTGGAAATACATATGTGAACACTTGCTTTCCACATTCTTGGCTAAAATTCCATATTTACTTCACATTAGCACAGATGTTAATCAACCTACACATTTCTAAAACAATTTCTAAAAAAATTTGTTTCACACAACTGGTAGAAATAGACTGTATGTTTTATTATTTGATAAAATCTTTCTAAAGTAATAATCTGTACAAGAAGCAGAGCTTTATTTGTGTTTAGAAACACAAGGTGCATCCAGAAGTCCTTTCTCAAAAAAGGGGGATGATGGAAGCCAATTACAGATCTCCAATTTCCAATACTGCTTCTGAGATTTTAGAAAAATGTACAAAGTATTTGGGAGTGCCAAAAATTAATTCATGATTTTAAAATATTTTGTGAATGCCATTGCCTCACAATTTGAATTCATGTAACATGTATGGATTACTGCTGTGATAAGAAAATAGAATTCCATGTCTGATCATTACTTAAAACATTTCTCCTCCAACATATTTCTTCAGCATCAGAGCTGATTTTGAAAATCTTTACTTTATAACCATCTTCTTTGCAGAAAGAGCAGTGTCACCTGACACTTCTACCAGAAAAAGGGTCCAATTAGCAGTGGTTTGCAGGAAATAAAGTTAAAAAACAGCACTGATCATGCACTAGAAATGTGTGCACATATTTGCAAACATCACTGGGAGCAAAGTCAGCACTCTTGAGTATTGGGGACCGGACTGGAGGTGGATCTCCTTCACAAAGGAGATCTGATATGGCACCTGCCCCTCACACTGCCAGACATTTCATTCCCTTTCTAATAGTTTTCTATTCTGTGCATCTCAGATTAGTTCTTAAACCCATGGCTTTAAATACCATTTCATCCACCTACTTTTAGTATGCATATGAAAAATGGGTTAATTTCATGCTTTAATAAAAAAGACACTTTGACCTAAGTACTACCAGGTTTCAACTTCTAAGCAACTGATTTGATCAGGTAAGTTTGTTCAGAAGTGATGTGGCATCAATAATTTATAGGCTGAGGGAGTGGGAGAGAATCTTCACATCCAGTACAAGCCAGATATTGCTCCGTGCTGTGTCAGCCCTGGTTTTACAACATTGCTTCCGTCATAAACACATCTGTAAATCCTTGTTGGTTCACTTTGCTTTAGTGCTCATTTAAAATGAATGCAGCTCTGTAGCGTTTGAGAAAACACAGTGACAAAGCAAAAACCATAAAATTAAGCATAACTGAAGTGTTTGTTAAAACAAAGCTGACACCAATCTGGCACACTTGCATTTTATTCAGTTTTAGCGCTGGAATAGTTCCCTCCAGCAGAAAACAAAAAAAAAAAAAAAAAAACCAACAAAAAACTGCAACGACAACAACAACAACAAAAAACCCAAACAAAGAAAAAAACAAACAAACAAAGCAACACAAACAAACTAAATAAAAATCTGAACCTCAAAAAATAAAATAATTCAGTCCAGGCTAAGGGTATTTCTGACAGTCCGAAAAGAAAAATTTCTCATGAAGGAAGCTGTTTTAAGAAACAAGGACATTAAGGTGATTTCCATACCATTTCAGGGCTGTCACTTTCTATGATGACATTATTATGCCAATTTTTCAATCTTCTGTGCCTGAAGTCAAGCCTTGCCATAGGAGCCCGTGTTCCCAACACCTCCAAGAACCAGAACTGTTTTCATGTAGGAACCAAAATCCAGACTTTTAGGTGTCAGCATACCTGTGTGTAAGTGAAGGCATATGTTTGTAACTCTGTTGGTTTCCTTGTTAGGAGGAAGCTTATTGTTAATACCAGAGGGTCAAACTGTATGAAGTGAATTTGTGCAGGAATTCACCAAAACCACATCAGCTCTCTGACAGGAAGGACCTAAAGAAAGGAATTAGTAGGATCGGATGTGGTGCTTTCTGACAGACAGCCAAACCTACAAGGTCAAAACAAGAAGCCAGTGAAAAAATAGATTTATGCTTAAATGAAATGTGCACAATTCCCCTTTTTATTGCCATGCTCTGGATTAAAGAACTATTGCATGGAAGTTTATATATCCAAAAGCCCGAGGCTCAAAAAGCCCATTTCACCATAACTTAGTCCTCATTCAACAGGGCTGCAGATGCAGCATTTGTAGTGGTGTTTTCCCCACTTTCTTCCCCAAAGTCACAGGTCCCAGGGATGTACATCCTGAGCTGCTTTGGAACACCATGCAGCTGGGCCATCACAGGCAGTCACCACAGCTATGGCTCCCTGCACGTTTCCCTCTCTTTATCCCATCCACCAACTTGCCCAGGGTTTTTAAGAACAGGGTGATATTCTTCAGCCTGGAAAGGGGATGTTCCCATTGCCCAAGGTGGACTGTCAGAAGTGCACAGGATCCCTTTTCCTGTGAGGCTTTGCTCGTGCAGACCACATAACCACAGTGATAAGTACCTGCTTCCTGAGGCAGGGCAGCAAATGTCTCGCAAGAACAGTGCAAGAACCCACATTTCAAACTTCAGCCTGAAAGTGCTGACCTGTGCTGAAAATAACCTCAGCAGATTGCTTGGGCAGGTTCATTGTTCTGTCACAGCCTCTCACAGCCTTAACTATTCACTGACAAATATTCAGGCGGTAAATATTCAGTCTGTCCCTTATTGTCAGGTTGGGAGCAGACCCTTGGAGAGAAGCCCCTTGCTCCATGTGTCTCATGTTTAACCTGCTCCTGTCTTTCCAGGTCAGGCATCTCCAGAAATGAATATCCTACAAACAGGAAATATTTATCTTTTAAGACATTGTCCTCCAGGTGAAGGGTGGTTCAGAAGAGTTTACAGCTCTGTGCTTAAAAACTGCTTATCAGCTTCCACAATTTTCTCCACTTGTTTTCACCAGTGTGTTTTAGATATAGTTAGTGAACTGTCAGTATCAAAACATCATTCCTTGTTCAGTTCTGCCCACCATGATTTCTTGAATGAACCTGAAAGGGGACCACTGTTCACCTCTCTTCAGAAGTCACCTCACTGGACCAGAAGTTGATCCACATGAGGACAGAGAGCTGAACGAGGCACCTGTAAATGCACCTGTGTTATCGGAGGGGACAGCAGGTTTCTATCCACCCATAATGGAATTTTCATCACTTTTCTTTTCATACCAGCTGTGGGAAGCAGCAAAGTGACTTGTTTACTGCACATGGCTCAGCTTTACCAGGTAAGAAGTTTTTACTAGGACTTGTAAACTCTGTGGTGGCACTGGGAGTAATTAACACCATCTTTGCTCATGCTGCCTGCCCATGCCTGGGATGCACTCTGCACATCCCTAGGCCAACCTGCAAAGCCACTGCTCTGCTCTTTTACCAAAAGGTCACTGTTCCTTGCTCAGGAACCAGAGCAGGAGGGAAATAAGAGGGCACAAGTTGCTGCTGAAATGGAGCACACAGAGGTGTGGGCACAGTGCTCCTGAGGTAAATGCTGAGGTGCCGTGGCTTTGGCAAGATGTCAAGATGCACAGCTGGCTAATATAGACCCTTCTTTTCTCCAGAGCCACCTCAGAACCAGCTATTGATTCTTAAGGCAGTAATATTCATCTGGCATCTCATTCATTCCAAGTTAATTGCTTAAATGGGTGGAAAAGGAAATTTGTGAAACGAAATGTGCTGCTGCATCAGGCATAAAGGAAATTTCGTCCCTATTAAGCTGAAAATGCTTCCCAAAGACAACACATAGGCTTTACTGTGCCGAGGCACTTAAGTTCAATTCTTCAGTGGGGCCACTGTTTAAAGAGAGCATTACTAACTCAGTCACAGCAAGCTTCTGTGCTTCGACTTCCCCATCACTCAGTTTACTCTTCAGGATGGTTTCCCCTACAGCTTAAAAATATGACCTTGGAAAGAATTGCTAAATAAGTAAATACTTGAGTCTACCAGGGTTTTCTTCCTAGATCCTAAACCTGGCACAGGTTGAAGCCTTGCAACTATGTCCTATCTGCTAAGGAGACTTCTGTTGGTATTGAGTGGCGTATTGTTTAGAGAAATAACACATTTTTGTTACGGAAGGAGAGAAATATTCCAAATAAGCTGCTGGCCAAACACACCTTTTTATGCATGTCAGCAGCTTGAGAAGAATAAGGAGAAGGGAGCAGTTTCATTTTAAGTGATTCACTGAAGAAAATTCCAGTTTACATTACCGTGAATTTCTCCTTCAGAGTGCTTCTCATTTTCAGGATGCAATTTTGTGCTTCCTTCTTACAGCAGACTTTTCACAATCTGTGTAGCAGTGCTTGTTTTAGAATTGGCTGTTTCACCTCTCTAAATAAAGCTACTTTAGTACCTGCATTAATTCCGTGCGCTGGCCATTACTAAAATTTAAACATGACTTTATGCAGAGATACTGCCACTGCAGCTATTCACTGAATTATTGAAAGTAGCTGGTGTCTTTCAAAGTGGCTCTTTTAATGTTTCTATTCATTATTTGTTTTCACTTGTGGCCTCCATTGTATTGGCTCACAGTTAGGTGAGTCTGGAGAAGTTTCTTTTCCCTGAATTAAGGCCTGATGAAGGTCTGAGGGGTGTTCAAGAGATTGGCCCAGATGCCATCCCGGGGTCTGCTGCCATCAGCTTTCCTGTGCCTGTGAGCAATTTTCTCCAGGAAAAAAAAAAAAAAAAAAAAAAAAAAAAAAAAAAACAGTCAAAGGAGACTTTAATCCTCTGTGGAGTGTTTTTTCTTCCTCAGCTCTGGTACTGCCGTGTTCTCTCCTTACACCTTAGCTACCAGCAGCCTCAAGGAGCCAATGCAACCAATGATTGCCAAAGCAGAGACCTATTCCTGTGCTCTCATGGTCCTCAAGGCTCTCCAGCTCAGTGGCAGTAGGGTAAGCCAGGCATTGCCAGCTCCTATGGGTTCCTAATCCAGAGATCCTGTTCCCAGCTCTTGGTGCAGGGACCTGGTGTGGTCTAAGAGTGCATGACTTTGCTGGAGAACATCTCCAACTGCAAGGGTCTGTTCGGTTTAAGTTTTCTCCAAAGGAAACTAAAAAAATCAATTTTTTTCTATATTTTTTCCCTGAAGAAAATGCCATATTGTCGTGTCTGCGGTTTTGTTTAAGGGGTGAGGTGCAAACTCCAGTCAGATTCTGTGGGATACGGTTGAGTGGTCAGTTCAAGAGTTAAAATTACAGGCAGAGAAAGGTGAGAGAAAAAAAACCAGGAGGAACAGCAAAGAACTAAAAGGAACTGTCAGAGATTGAAGTGGAGCAAGGCAAATCTGGAAGAATGGTGTTGAGAAAGTCAGGATTTTTTTTAAAGTGGCAGAACAAGTTTTGTGCAGTTTGGTGCAAGTCTGTAGCTGTGAATCCATTTGCCCCCTTCAGGCACCAACAAAACAGGCAATAATTCTTTAAACTCAATAGTCCCTCATATTCTGCCTAGAGCAACATTTTAGCTGCTTTTTTGGTACTGAAACACTTCAGTTTGCTGCTCTGGAAGGAGATGGCAGCAATGAGGTAGATAATGACAGCAGACAGCAAGATTGGGTGCTCAAGAAATGAGAACACCATTGCCTTGCTGGGTAACTGGCAATGGCTGAGGAAACAACAATTTAACCTGGATCTCTAAGCCCATCCTTTTTCTTTCAGGCATGCACAAAAATAGCAAATCAATCCCTCCATCTCTATGTCAGCAGCTTTCTTATTTCTGGAGAACCTCTCTGTCCCATTTCAGTGGATTTCCAGCTTCAGTACTGCTTCCAGAATTTGGCCCCCCCGACTGCTGCTTTACTTTCTGCACAGCAAAACAAAGCTAGAAGTTTCTGTAAGGGTCTCTTGTAAGGAAAATAAGGAGGGTGACCAAAAATTAATCATTAAATCTCACTCCCACAGACATACCATGTCTGTTCATCCTTGTGGCTCTTGTTTTACACTTGTTACTACAGCGTGTGGTTTAGAAGTAACTTTACCCTTGCTCTTTTTATGGGTACTGTTTCTAAACATAGGAGATTCCACCAAAACAGGCAGACACATACACCCTACCTCAAATACTAATCAGGTACTTCTGTAGAAAAACCAATTTCTTCTGGGGGAGGTGGAAATTATTTACAAGAGAGAGACACTTGTAAGAAAAAGGCTAAGAAGAAAGCCTGTAAAGCTGCACCTTTGAACACAAAAACCACTTTGTCTCTCAATCAAAACTGCTGCCCAGAGGACATCTCATGCATCCTGTACAGCATCAACATTTCTACTTATGTAGAAGGTCAAGGCAGCCACTCTGTCTAGTCCATGCCTGCCATTCCTGCTCGAGGGCAGACTGGCTGAGTGAAAAACCAGCCTTACCTGTGACACAGCTCAGTGCCACAGCAGCACCAGGCTCTGCCCAGAGCCGTGAGATTTAATGCAGCATTTCACAATCTCAATGATTTTTAAGTGAGGCTCATGAGAGAGAAAGGCTGATGAATATTTACTCAGGGGTTTGTTCATGATTTGGCTGAGGTTGTGCTTCCAGAAGCCTGTGACTGGTGCTCTGCACTCTTGCTCATCAATGCACGGAGTGTTGCGGATGGTGATGGAGTAAGCTCCGTTTCAGAGGAAGGGTGTGCAAGTTCAACAAAACATTGGTGTCCAAAGGAGCCTGTGGTGAAGGAGACCTCTAAAGAGCTATTAATCGAGCTAAAAAAAAAAAAACCTTGTGAGAACACTTTAGCTTTCATAGGTTTTCTGCCTATGAGGGAGCCGAAAGATAAAGAAACATTCTCATATTTGCCTGTTTGTTTGCCTTGGTGTCAGTTATCTGGTACTTGATAAATGCAGAAATTGTATTCACTCAACTGATGGGATGATGAAATTTTACTTTCTTCATCTGCTGTGGTTCTGGCAAGACATAAAGAATAACAAAAACCAAGTTATTAGGAAACTCAGTGGCTGAACCTTGGAATTGCTCAGCTTTAACTGACCTCTCTCAATGAGAGCAGCACTCACTGCCTTCATATTTTAGGCTGATGTCAGGTACCAAGTTCCTGAATAAATGTGCAAACCTTCCCAAAGTCCTGAGTTTGGTCTATTGAGGCTTTCATCTGCCTTCCAGAGAGATCAGAAATGTTACTAGAACAACTAATTTCTGGAATGCAGGATGAGCGGGAATCTCACAAATCACTCCAATACAGGTTTAGTTCCAGAAATAAGGGAAGAGTACTGCAGAACACTCAGTTATTCTGCTATTTTTTCCTCTAGGAGAAAAGTAGTCATTCATATATCTGGACAAATTTGCCTTGCTTCCTTTCCAACCTAAATGAACACTTTGCTCTTAGTTTGGCTTCAGCACACAACAGTGAAAATGAGAAAAGAATCCAACAACACATTAATAGATTCCAGAAATTCTGTACAATGTCAATAAAGAAGTCGCTGAGCTATTTAAAAAAAATTTGAAGTATTTGCAAGATATCATGAAGTGAAATAAATTGTTCCTCTTATGGTTCATAAAAGGAGCCCTAGGAAATGTGGAAAGGATTCCAATTATTATTTTATCAGAAAGAAAATAATAATTGATTTATATTTAAGCTAAACTGTAGTAATTTATTAGAAAGATTGTTTCACTTGTAACCAAATAACTTGATTTGTAGCATGTCATTTCCACTGAGTGCAAATTTCAGGCAAACAGAAAACCCTCTTCTGCTAAATGTTTTCATCATCTTTTGTATAAATATTCCACAAATGCTCATGGTTCTGCAAGCCCTGAGTGAAAGACATTTTCTCAGAAAAGGTAAGGAACAAGCCAAGAAAATTAGAAATATACTGATAGGTCTAACAGAAGACATCTAATTAATGTAAATCAAAAGTCACCTTTGGATTAGATGGGTGCAAAAACATTTTCCTACATGCTAAAGGAGGAACTGAGGTGTCCAAAGTCACCTCTAACACAGGCAGCAGACAACTGATAGGAATCTGAATTTTGGACAAATGTTTCTCCAGGGACACCTGCACAGCACACAAGCTCCAATTTCCTCTGGTGGAGTTGAGTCTCTGGTGTTTCTGCTCTTCAGCTGAAAAATGGGGGTATCTGCTGTACTTTCCTTCCTCACCAGAATGTTGTGAGACTGACTCAGAATAACCTGGCTCTGAGGAGTGGGGGGTTGTCTGAGATGTTAGTTTGCATTGCAGTGTCAGAAATGGTATCCACCTGATTGTCTGATAGCCACAGGGATTGATTTCTGTGCAAGTGCTGAGAAAAGAATTAGAGAATGTCAGGTTTCCATTTCCCATTACCTTGTTTCCTTTCTCAAAGGCTGCTTCTTTGGGTTTACAGAATGAGATTAGTTATCACTAACTATGCATATCACTATTTATTCAGCTTGTCAAGATGGATTTTTTTTTATTGCCTAGAAGGGAGTGCCTGCTATTTCCATTTTCCTGAGAAAAATGGGAGTTAAGACATATATCTGGAAGCAGCCTATAGTGATGACACATGAGATCACAGACCTCTGACCACACCAGAGATTTCAAAGAGAATTTAAACACCTTAAACATTGTGGTGGGTTTGGTCACGTTGTGCTACCAAAGTCATTTTAGGCTGGTTCAGGTAACTGAATTTAATTCTCCAGAGTCTGAGTGTTGCTGCTGTGGTGGCACCTTCCTTTATTCTTTGTTTTATTTTCACCAAGCAAGAGTAAATGCCAAGCACGTGATGAGGGTTAGCAATTCTTATTTGAGAATACATTAACTACGGAGCCCAAAATGTGGAATTTCTTGTTCTGTTGATCCATCCATACACCTAATTCGGTTTTCATTTCCACCCACGTCAGTTTAAGACCCAGTGCTGTGTAAGTGATAGAAAGACACAGGCATCTTTCTAAGTGTGATTTCTGAAGAATAAACTCCTGAATTAATAACTTGGTCTTCAAAGAAGAATCTGGTAAAGGAAAACAAGGTTATTCTGAAAAACACCACTGTTTATTAAGTCCCTGGAGATCATTATCATTCCAGAATGGTTGCAGACCTCACAAACACTGGAGAACATAGGAAATCTTGTGTTTTATCATGAATTTTTTTAATTCACTTTAAAATAGTAAAAAAATCCGGCCTCCGCTGAATTCCTGTACATTCAAAGGCAAAATGTAAATATTCCCCTAGAGAACAGTCTGCTGGACAACTAAGGAAGTGGAGAAAATTAAATTCAGGTGAATATATAATAAAAACCAACTCCTTTCATGTAGCTGCATTATTATAATTCATCTCTAACCTCTTGCTGAATTCTTAATGATGACAAAACTAATTTGTGGCAGTGGCATTAATGTTGAAATATCACACTTCAGCACAGCTTTTTTTCATTCTCTGAACTTTCATTCTCTTCCTCACTTTTCTGAAAGAGTTTTCACCTCTGCTCTCTGAGTTTATAACCGGACATAATGTGTAGGGGTTTCTAAAATTTTTTTCCAGTTCTAATTTTTTTGGGGGAGTTTTGTTTGGGTTTTTTTTTGGGGTTTTTTTAACCTGTCACTATAGAAATATTAAAGGTCTCATTTTGTCTCTGGGACTGTTTCTGCATTTAAATCCCTTTGGCCACTAGACCATGCTGCTCAAAGCCTTTTCTTTGTGTAGGCAGCAATTCTAACCAGTGCCATTTCT
The DNA here is from genome assembly GCF_017590055.1 of Onychostruthus taczanowskii. Lineage (NCBI taxonomy): Eukaryota > Metazoa > Chordata > Aves > Passeriformes > Passeridae > Onychostruthus > Onychostruthus taczanowskii. The sequence continues at coordinate 22,621,542 of NW_024499239.1, read as the reverse complement.
CATTTAGGGAATTTGTCCTCTGACTTTGTTAGAAATTGATAAGCTCATTTGCTAAATAGCCTCAAAAATTAGGTTTGTGTTGTCCTGAAAAAAAATATCTTTCTAGTCTTGATATAAGTGTAAAAGCAATCAGTTTTTTTATCCTTCTTCATCTAAGTAGCTCAGCATTCAGTGTGTTCCCTCGTGTGCAGAGAGGTTTGTAAATGTATTGTTGATTCCATTCCTAGGTGAACAACCACGGCACAGAGCAAAGAAGGGATTTGCCCAGGGCCATGCAGGCACTTTGTGGGGAGCAGGGACTTGAACCAGCTTTCCCACATTCCTTCTCTGGTTCAGTGAGGGACCAAGGCAATTTCAGTCCCTAGACAACACAGGGTTCTTTCCCTCACCTGCTCTCACATTTCCCAGCACAGCAGCCAGGTACAATATTTTCTGCAAGACCATTCCACTTTCCTAGAGTTCCCATTTACCTGCTTTCCTGTGGGTGTGCTCACTATTTCCCTCAGAAAATGCTGGCAGGAAGGATAGTGATTTTACAATCAGTCAGAGATCTCCAGATTTAGCAGTAACATTGTCAGAGTGGCACTTCTGGTGGTAGAGTTACAGGCAAGTGGACTTTCTGCAAATATGATACATTTCTTCTTCAACAAGTTGCTGGTATATCTATAAATCTTTGTGGGTTTTTTTTTGTTTGTTTGTTTGTTTTGTTTTGTTTTGTTTTGTTTTAATCTAGGGTTTCCTCTTTAGAAATATGCAAGAGATGCTCTGTCCTTTTCAAGGCTATAGGGATGATGAGTTACTTTTTGCCGTCTCTGAAATATCTCCACTGGGATAATCCAGAAGCTCCTTACTTGTAATATTGCTCTTGTCTTGTAATATTTTTTTGTAAGCAATACTCTAAATTGCAGGCACTGTGCTTGCTTTAAAATGCTACCAATTCCTACAGTGAAGCCTAGTGTTTCTCAAACTTAGTAGGAAGAATAGAGGGGAAAAAATATGTGATTAATGAATTCTGTATCTCCACTGTGCTGGTAAATTCTAAAACACTGCTCAGGAGGGAAGAAAAAGGTTTTGAGGGATTCTAGGGACTTTTCTCATGTCTGTATGTGCAAGACACATGACAGTAAAACTAATTTGATTTATCTTCACATGACTGCTAGTGATAATTCCAGTCTGAGATTAACACCTGTATGTCAGCAGAGAATGTGGGCATATATTGAGGGGGAGGACAGAGCAGCAGTAACACTGTGCAGCTCTTTATTAATTATCTGATAAAAGACTGCTGGTGAAAAAAATATATGTTAAAACACCTTGCTGATGTTCAATGCCCTTTAGTGTATGAGCAGCTTTACTAAGGCCTCTTGTTTCAGTATTTTTAGAACTGTTTAGTATGCTTAGAACTGTTCTTGGTATTTTCCTATTTAAATCTCATATGTATCATAGTTCACAAGATCCCTCTGTGCTCAGCCCCACAAAGATGGCAGAATCTTTAAGGGCACTGATTTCACAACTGGCATCTATATTCCTTACAAGAAATAATATTCAGGAGAAAGATTTCTGAGGTGATCACACAGGAATAGCAGAAATTAGCTTGGCTGCTGCTAGAAAACCGCAGCATTCCCTCCATAAAATATAACGACAGGTAGTGCTCATCCTATGAGCGAGATGTTTTATACCAACACACCTTTCTGGGAAATACTGAATTATCAGTCAGCTCAGCCCTCGTGCCAGCCACCAGATGTATCCCCCAAAAGGGCACCGTGTGGGCAGTGCCAGTGTGAGGTCTGCAGCTCCTCTGCCTGCTGAGCCTCCTCCAGGAGCTGCTGGATGCTGTCACCCCATTGATGCACCGGACCTGTGGGGCCTCTCTCGTGCCTCCAACCACAGGCGACTCCGTGTCTCTGTGCCTCTGAGAAATGATGTGCCAGAGTGCCGGGCTCCTTTGGAAACAGAGCTGTGATTTCCCAGGGAGAAGCATCCACAGAGAGCTAAGGAAGGTTTCTGGGCAGCAGCCAAGCTAATTCCTGCTCTCATTTCCACCAAAATAAACCCGAAACTGTGCGACAGAAGCAGAGAAGCACATCAGCACCTCAGACCTGACACAGATGAGATCTCTCTGCATCTGCACACAGCACCACCTTCCCTGTGGACACAGCATCCACTGCCTGGGACACAATTGGCCCAGGGCTTGTGGAGTTTGTCCTCAATCCCCCTCTGGACCAGCTCTCCTTGCAATTCCAAAGACGTAGTTCAGTAGCACAGCACAGCTTGGCTGATGACGAGGGGACACAGAGCAACTTTGGAAACACATACTGGCACGGGGAGAGAGTCTTTTTGGCTTGGAAAGGACAGCACACACGTTCAGAGCCAGAATGTGTAAAGGCTTTTGTTCACAAACAGAAATCCCTTGTGCTGACAGGCTCCGAACAAGGCTGGCACTCTTGTGAACGCAATATGAAAGTTGCCTTGTACTGGGATTAGCTGAGTGAACAGTTAGCAGCAAATAATTGACTCAGAAAATTTAGAAAGATAGTACTCCAATATTTAAAAAAAAAAAAAAAAAAAAAAAAAAAAAAAAGACTGTGAAAGCTCTGCTGTTTTGACTTTGTTCTCTCTCTAAAACCAGCAAATGTCTCAGGAGAATACTCTTCAGCCCAAGAGTGGCTCATGGCCTGCCTGTTACAAATATTCACTCTTCAAGGTGTGATACTCAGTCTGTGTACTGTGACCCACACCTGTGACTGTTGTCTATTTGCATCTCTGGAGCAATGAACTGCTCCTTGTAGCAGCAGGACTCTTTTCCTCCACCTTACCCAAGGATACGTAAAGTTAGTAAGGTCAGATGTCTGTGCCAAGTCACAGAGGCATTCTCAGCCAAATTTGTCTGGCTCTGTCACAGGCACATCATAATGTCAGAGACACAAGCTCTGCTGGCAAAATGGTTACCTTCCTGGTAGAGGCGTTCCTCACCAACAAGCAAGAAAATGGAGTGTCCACATGGATACTCTCTCCTGGCCTCAGCTCTCCTATTTGAGGCAGGATTGGCTTCCCTTGGACCAGGTGCTGCTCCCATAAACTGGAGATGGAGCACAAAGAGGCCAAGAAGCTCTCTTACATGCCTTGAAGGCTGCTGTGGAGGAAAGAGGCTGAAGCCAGATTGTGCTGTGGAATTTCTGTTTCTGATCAAAGCCCTATATTTTACAGGCCACCATTTATTTGTTAAATTTCTCCTCAAATTAATTAATTAATTCCAGATCAGTTTAAAAAAAAAAATTGCTCAAATGCCACTTTTCTCTGTGAACATTCAAATGTTCTAGCTTCTCCAGACCAAGAATTCTCCAAGGAGGCCATGAGCACAGACATAGTAAAATCCCAAGATTATTTCCAGCACCTTCCCCTCACTTCAGGCAGATATGATGCTTGGTTCTGCGCTACTGCTGTAAATTCACTGCAATTGTTTAAATCCTATACCCTGTTGTGGTAATTACCTGGAATGGAGCTAATTATTACTGGATAAATCAATTTATGTAATGCAACTAACACTGAAAAAAGAAGAGTGAGCTAAGCCTAAAATTACTGGATTAAAAATTATGAGATTCGAATTTTTTAAAAAGTAATTACATTTTTTTTCTTTGCTAAAACTGAATTCCACATTTTCCCTCAGTTTCAAGCTTTCTGCCATGACAAAAAACTTCTTGCTGTCTCCAGGATCAGTGCCTTGCTGCTCTGCAGGGCCCATCAGGGAAAGCACCAGCATTGGCAAGAGCCCCAGTGTGATGTGGGACCTGGGAGGGCTGTCCTGGGCAAGCAAGAAACTCAGGGAGGGACCTCAAAGCAAGGAAAGCAGAAGGTGCACATGATCCATGTGCTTGTGAGAGCAGTTTGGGACTAACAAACAGCCTTGAGTGGTTCCCTTGCATGGCTCAAGTCCTGTGTATGCTGCCATCAGCTGTCTGGGATCGAGGATTTTGGGGTTTTTTTGTTGTTTTTCTTACACATCTGTCACAAGACTATGGGTCCTAGAATTACAGAATCATAAAATGGTTTGGGTTCAAAGGGATCTTAAAGATCATCTTGTTCCAAGCCCCTGCCATGGGACCTTCCACCAGACCAGATTGCTCAAAGCCCCACCCTGCCTGGCCTTGAACACTTCCAGCAATGGGGAAGCCACAGCTTGTTCCAGTGCCTCATCACCTTCACAGTAAAGAATTTCTTCCTAATATCCAACCTAAATTTCCCCACTTTTAATTTGCATCCATTCCTCCTTGTCCTGTCACTGCAGCTGCTGCTGAAGGGTCCCTCTCCATCTTCCCTGTAGGGCCTGTTCCGACACTGGGAGGCTGCTGTGAGGTCTCCACACAGCCCTCCCTTCTCCAGGCTGACCAGCCTCCCATTTCTAAGCCTGTATTCACACCTCACACCCTGTCCCACCAGGCTGTGACCACTGAGGAGCCCCAGGGAGGGTGAGTGGAAGCAGTTCTGTGGGAATTTCAAGACCAGTGGCAAGTCTGTGAGATCCAAGCCTGAGCCCAGGTGAGGAAGCTTCATGTCTTTAAAAGGACACTTTTATGTGCTTTCCTCTCTGCCACACAATGTGAAGTAACATCTGTTCCCCACTTGCAGGACATGCCTCCAAATGGGCCTTTTTCCCCCCTTTTCCACACTTACAACCCTTTCTTCATTTCTTTACTCAGTCACTATCTCAGCTGCATGAGGGACTCTATGCAAAACCATCTGAGAGTGAATAGGAAAGACCCTTCCACTGAATATGTGGTTGGGACTCACAGGCACAAGCATTTTCCAGCAGCACTGAAAGGATTAATTGAAATGTTGAGCCAGAGCAGTAATTATTTTACCAAACAGTGAAACGCTATTCAGCCCTCACTTTTCAACTGCTACTGATGCAATCAAGGCAAAACGGAGCCAAGATATAAAATTACTGCTGCAGTCCAGCATTTTAAAAGCAATTAAAAGTGAGAGGTGCCCATGATTACAGTGTAAGAAAGAGGGTTTTCATTAAACAAATGGGTGTAATGCTTGCTCTAAAACCCTGCTTCCCAGCAAAACAAAACATACAGGACTGGACTCACTTCTGACTTTCCAGAATGAATCCATTCACTTGAGTAGAGTTACTCCAGATTTATTCGGTGAGATCAGAGTCACACCTGCACAATGAGAGACGTTAGAGGTGCTTTTGCTTTGCTTTGTGGTACTTTCCTGTACGTGTATTTTTGTCTCTTCCTATTTGCAGTTCAAATACCGGGAAAACAATAAAAGTCCCAAAGAAGAAAATCAACTGGGGTTGGAGAGCAGGAAGTGAAAATATTCCAGTCTTCATGTTTATTCTTGCCATAGGAATAAATAGGGCTTGGTTCAGTGCACAGTTCTGTCACAGCATGTTGTGTTTGCTTCTCCTTAGGCTGGTGAAGCTTCACTGACTGCTGTGAAATCACCTCTACGGTGAGCAAACAGAAACTGGCTGATGCTCAGAGGGGACAGCAGTTACTGGAACTGCTGAGTGATCTGCTCTCTCAGACCTGCACTCAGCGATCCTCACCCTCATGCTAGCGGTGGAGAGCCCTGCACATTTATCACAATGAACCTGCCTCCTCTAGTCAGTGGAGGTGAAGGACATTTCCCCCATCTGCATTGCATGCTCTTATTTATCAAAGATCTTTACACATTTTTGTTCCTTAATACACTCTGAACTTCCAAAAAAATTCAACCACGTTTGCTGAAATTTTCCATGTTTAATTTCTGACCAAAGGTGAGCCCTGATTTTTTTGAAAAGCCAGAGGAAAATTCCATTGGCTGCTTGTGAACTGAAAAGAAGTGCCAAAACAAAGAAACTCTTTTCTCCCATTTGAGACAGCTTCTAGCCACATGTCATTAGGGAGTGAAACACCAACCATCCAGCATAAAAGAGCTGCACACAAAACTTATGAAGGTCTCACCCCACCATTCAACAGGCAATAGAGCTACACCTGGACTTGCACAAGCAATGGCAGCTTGGAAACCATAGGATTCAGTTGGTTTTCCTATGTATCCAACCCAAACCCTGCAGAAACCTGCAGCATCCTTCCATCCATCTGACAACAACTCAGCTGGACCTGAATATCAGCAATAACTTGGTGATATGTAGGGCTTCTGTCTGGGTATTGTCTGTTCTGTTGCTAGTTGGATACCTATCACCCCAACAGGCTCCCTGCATACCCCTCTGCCTTGTATCCACTTTTTGTCACCAAAGCAAACATTTTTCTTGACAACTGTCCTGGTTCTAACCTGAATTGCCAAAAGTTACCTTCTGACTCTGAACAGACAACATGGCCAGTAATTTTCTACTTTTCATGGCCAACACAGAACTAGCTAGTCTCCTTCCAAAAGAACCAAACCCTGGGATAAAAAAGTCTTTGCAGATTTTTGTAGAAGGAGGAGGAGGGGCTATTCCATCATTGAAGGGATCTTGAAAGTTTGATCTTCTTTTGCTCTGAAGGAAAATGTAGTTGCAGAGATCTCCTTGATCCAATAATGGAAAGCTCTCCTGAACGCAATTGCCTGAATAACTTTGCTTTGGAAAGTGTAAAGCAGGCCAGCCTTTCCTGCTATTTAATTTTAATTTTCTTTCTTTCACTCCCATTTCTGTTTCTGCCCATTGTGATGTTATCCCTAAGCTGTTGGGGGTTTTTTATCCTTCCTCTCTGTACTAGTGCCATCTGACTCACTGGCTACAGAGTAGAGTTGTTCAGCCCTCAGAAGGAGCTCTCTGGGGCAGGACTGGAACACGTTAGGGAAGTTTATTATGGCCCCTGTCTTGGCTGACACACTGGGGTTGAAGTAGGTGCCTCTAGAGCTAAAAGCCCAGGTTGTTGCAGGCTGGGGTTCAGAGCCAGGCTGCGGAGCTGGGAGCAGCAACAGCTCGGATCCTCTGCGGATTAGCACAGAGGGGGACTTGTGAATGCTCCATGTGATATCTGTTCAGGAGGTAAACAGAGGATTTTAGTCTCCTGGGCTGTCAAACCAACTCCTTTGACAAGCTCTAAATTCACTTAAAGCCATGTAATTTGAACATGCTGTGGGGTCCAAGTCTACTTCACCCTTGATACTGGGTAAATGGGCCCATTAAGATTTAGCCAAGTTTTGTGTGGTTTGTTCGCAAACAGTCACCGCGACGCCTACTTCGGGGAGATAAGCTCTCCTCTGCCAGAGCACAATAGGGACTGCTCAGAGGATGGGAATCCATGGCTTTAAAATCATCAGGGGGAGAAAAAAGAGCAAAAAAAGAGCTGGGCCGAAAAAACATTATTAAACCTCAGCAACTTTGCTGTCCCAGATAAAGACGGTGTTTGCGAAGCTGTGATTTTGTCAGCACTTGAATCACAAGCACAGTCTTTTATAAATCAGGCATAAACATTTGCCATGGGACAGAACTTTGCATACAGCTCATCATCTATGAGAGAAACATTTTTTTCTTTCTAAGGTTAAGAAATTTAAACATCATGCCTATACCGTTAAGTGCCAGGACAAGAAAATTGCATGCAGAAAAACATCATATTGCACTTACATTTGATCAGAAGTTTTGGGAGATTTTTTTGTGAAGTCACTGCAGCATCAATGCAGTCTCAGCCCTCAGATTGTTCTTACAGTTCTTCTCTGAACCAGCATCAAACCCCACTTGGCAATCATATGAACCAGATGCAGTCTTCCATAACACTGAGTATGAGTCTCAAAGAGGATGATTTGGCAAATCTGTTCCAAACTTCAACAAAAAGCACAAGCTGAACACTGTCACCTAAATATTTCGGGGGGGGGGGGGGGGCAAAAAATCTGCCTTTTTGATTGGAACCATACCAACTTCTTCAAATCAACATCTGTGATTACCTTAAATATATTTTTAAGATTCTATTTTTAAGATTTTCCAGTGGTATCTCTGGGTAGGAGCCCAGATTGTTGCCACAGGTAGGAAAAATCAGTTAAGAAGAAAGAAACAGGAAGATAAGTAGCCCACAGATGCTGATTGAAACCACGGAGAACATAAGGTTGCAAAGGACCAGTATTCATCTGAGTTGTTGTTTTCAAACATCTTAGAAGAGAGGATGGTTTAAAAAAACATTGCTGAGAAACTGGACAGATAAGAATTCACTCTTGGTCATGCTTGTTGTCCCCAGTGTGAGAGAGCAGGACATCAAGAGGACAGGCACACAACTGGGCAGGGTTAGAGCACTGCTGAGGGTACTGGGGGCAGACAAACCACAGGGCCCCAAGCCTCCCAGCAGGGTCACAGACCAAGCTCTTCCACACCTACAGCACTTGGTTAGAACCAGCTCCTGGCAATTTGAGACGGCTGGCTGACAGCAAGGGCAGCCAAAGCAAGATCTTCTTGCAGCAGACTGCTCCTTGCCCAAAGAGAGCTGGCCAGATTGTGTTATGGCTATCTGCTATCACTGGCAATATTTGTTTTATCAGTTTTGTGCCTTAGTCATCTCTGTGGCATGTAATAAGTTTGCAGTGGTGGGTTAACCCTCTTTTTGCTCATATTATCCTTTGAAGGGCTGTGCTTGCAGTAGGCCCAGTGCAGAACAGTTTGGATGTTGATACATTCCCACCCTGAACGCCAGCGAAAGGCTCCCACTGACTGCTCCAGGGCAAATTCCCAGATGTTTTTTTTTAAGAAGAAAGCCTATAAAAACAACTGGGAAGCAACCCTGAACCCCTCCTGGAACTGGATTCAATCTCACTTCACAGGACTCCTAAAGCCAAACCCCACCTCTCTGGTCCACACTTCACTCCCTGAGCCTCTGCAGCTTTCCAAGTCCCTCATCACTCTTCTTCAGGTTTTCTGAGTGCACAGAAACCTTCTGCATCATTCCCCAGTGTTTAGGCTCAGTAGTAACCCTTTGCATTGTGAGCTGGATGAGATCAATGCCTTTAAAACAGCTGGACAGGAGGAACCATCACGCTGCAAAACCAGCAGCCATCCAAACACCAAAGCTGCTGGCTCTCCAGGTGTGTCTTGGCTCCACTCAGGCACATTTGCTGGCCTTCCTTAGCCCCTTGGTGTTGCTTCAATGCTTTTCTATATAACTGATGCTCTGTCCCTTGCCTAGTCTTCCCCCTCTTCACTATCTCAGTTTTTCAGCCCTCCGTGTGGAAAGGACTATTCCTCTTACACGGTGAGACTTCAGGGAAAGTGAATGAACAGAAGAGAGCACTTAGAGCCCAGACATTGAAAGGCTTCTTACACAAAATACAAAAGAGCTTTTCTTCTCATCAGTGTTTTCAAGAGACAAAAGAAAACACATTTTCTGAAGTGTTCCTTGGAGATACTTTGTTTTGAAGTGGTTGAAGAATTTCGAATGTGAGATAAGGGGGAGACACTGGTAGGGAGCGAGGATAACAGCTTGTTCTTCCAAGGGCTAGGATTAAATTGCAGGCAATGCTGGCACTCAGCCCAAGCTCAGCTTCCCCGGCCCCAACACTTGCTTGAAAAGGTAGAACTTGAAACATGTGCTTTGCACTCTCTTCTTATCATCACCCTCCCAGCTTTAGCCATTGTTCATGTGCTCTGGCACTCACAAAGCCTGCATCTAGGTTTTGCTCAGGACAGCGTTGATAAGGCAGATGATGAATGTGGAAAACTCCTCCCTGAGAGGGCTTGATTGGAGCTGCATTTGAAGTTGCTGGCAAAGCACTCTTCTGTTGTTTTTTGTTGTTCTATGCCCAGCATGAGGACAGTACCATTCTGCAGAAGGTTGCACAATGTGGAGCAGAGATGCTCCACTTACAGGTGACTCATTATCAGGTTGGCAGTACTTATTGCTGGATTATATCAGCTTTTGTTTTGACATGACCAAACTCAGGATCTCTTCAATGAGCAGTTTGCGCTCTGTCTCCTTACCTGTACCTGCTCTTTTATTTTTCCAGCAGCAGAGACTTGCTTGCAGACATTTCAAGTTTAACATTATTCAAGACAGAAACAGTGCAAATCACCCGCTAAGTCCTCCTTGCTCAGTTTGCAGGCATTGCTGACAGATATGAGATGTTTCACCTATCTAACCCTCAACACACAAGTTCTCACAGCAGATGGGTGAGTGGGGATTTTCATGTCCTCAAAGGCAGTATGGAGTGGCAGATTGGTCAGGTCTGTGAATCAGAAAATGCTGTGAGGCCTTTTTTGTGTGCTGACAGAGAGTGTCAAGACCTGTGTTTGCCTACATCCATTTATCATGGCTTGGTATGTTCAAAATTGTTGTTGTTCTTCATTAACTCTTTCGTCTGTAAAAAGCCAGAATCTCCATGCTGTCTTTGCAGCCACATTCCTGGGTCTCCCAGGTTAATTGATTAATGAAGTGGAGCTGCTGGTATCTGTGGAAGAGAGGGCATCTTGATTTAATGTAGATACCAAAAAGATGGTCACTGGAGGCCTGATGTAAACACAGGGGGCTGGTATGCAAAAAGAAAGATAGACCCCTGAGAGCCCTATGTGTTAAGTGGCAAGGCAGGGTAGCATTTTACCCTTTTAAAATAAGGGAGGAGGTGAGAACTGATGGAAATTAGGGCAGAAAACACAGAGATTTGTCTGAGATCAACAAGTTAGCGGTGGGATACCTAATAGCCAGGAGCCAGCCATGTGTCCTAGCCACAAATAAATCAATTTTCAGATTTAGGTGAATATGTCTTGTTAAGAATGTGAGCTATGTGTCTGTCCCTGGCTTACTCATTATCTCCTGGTGAGAAATGAAGAACTGTCCCATCCCTAACTGGACAGAAGGCAGGGACACACACTGAGCCAGAAAACTCCCTGCTGGCTTCTAAACCCAGCCCCTCTAAAGCAGGTAAGCTTTGTGCTGCTCCCCATCTCAATCTCCAAGAGCAATTTTGGCATGTACTAGCATGGCTGAGCTGCAGGTGATTCTGTGTTCATCACTCTCCTGTGCCCAGCCATAACAGGTTGCAGATCCAACACAGCTAGGCACAAATATTATTATTGCAAAGGTTAGGATTCCCCTGGGGATCACAGAGAGTCATAAACCCCACTTCCCAGTCAGGGTACAAAAACACAGTGGCACTGCACTGGGGCAAAAAATGACCCATCAAAATCAGCAATGTCAGTTTGAATCTTGATCTTCTTGTGACGTCGGAGAACACTGCTGTGTGGTTTGTGTTGGATCAGTTTCATTTGTTTTAGGATTTTGGGAGACAAAATACAGATTTTAGCCTATATATCTTAAGTAGTTGTATCATAGAGTTTGGCCTGTGTTGTGTTTGACATATTGTATACATGCAGCTTTATTTAAGTAACAGCTGGGATGTATGAACATATGTCATCTATCAAAGATTGGAGAGGGAAACGCATGAGCTGGTGTATTTTTGTATAACTTGCTGTCATCACATTCAAAAAGAATTAAGTCTCAAAGAAAAAAAATTGTGGCTCCATCTGACCATGGAAATCTTCCTTTAACCTTATGGCCTGCATGGTTGAGTAACTGTACAGAAAAGTTTAAGTAGATAGTACAGAGATCAAAAGAACTCCATCCATCATAAATTATTGGAGTCTCTTGTGCTTCCAAAAAAAAACAGAGTCAGGTTCTGTTTGTGTTCCTATGGGTTGTTGTTGTTTTAACCTGTTTCTTTAGCTTCTTATTTTGATGCTGACTGTGCCCATCAGCCAAAGCCTAAAAATAAATAATAAAAACAGGGACAGCAAGCTCTGTGGAGTTAGGACACTTCAAGTTTCACTCTTGGAGTGGCAGGGATCTATTCAAGGATATAAATAAAAGTTGGTGATTTGGGGCCTTTTCATGGATTGACTAACCTATGTAGAAGGCATCAGATTCTCTCTTCCCTGGGTAACACAGGTAATATGGGTGTGATACAGGTGTGATACAGGGGGTGGGAGAGCCTGTGGAGGTCAGAGCACACCTTTGTGGCATAGATGAAATTCCACCTAAATTGAGACAGTGTCTGAAATGCATTGTTTTGGTAAAATAGCTTCTCAACAAAAGCTCAAGATCCAAACGCTGGCTACAGCTCACTTTAGCCTCTCTCAGATAGCAAAGGCAGCTGGACTTTGAAACAGTGAATCTAGGCTAGGATAGCCTTTGTTCTTCATGCCATATTAGCAAAGTCAGTGAGGCATAAAGGAAAGACATGAAAATTGTATTTATCTTCTGCCTATCTCACCTACAGATCTACAGATTGTCTTCCCCCATCCTCAGAATACAGAAGCTGACATTTTAAAGAAGACCCAAAGCTGATCTAATCCAGCATCTTGACTCTGACAGTAGCCAGTGGCAAATACTTGAGATAACTGCATTAAATCATGACTGCAGGCAAATTTTAAGTAAATCTTCTCTCTCAGAATGCTCATTTTTGCATTGGAATAATTAAGGTATGACTTCATCTCTTAACAGGGAGTACTACCCCTCCAAATGTACTTGCTGTTAGGATGTGTAACTTACACCCAGGTATCTTCATCATAGCTAGGAATATAATTTCTGGATATGGCTAAGCCTCTCCCTGCAGCATTGAGTGCCTTATGCCTTCACCTACCAGGAGATGGTGTTTCATTTTATTTGTAATGCCAGTTCTCCTGAAAGCCATGGTGCTTTTGCATTGTGCGTTTGGAGAAACACTTTAGGACGCCTTCCAGAAACTTATTTCTATCACATTCTCTGGTATTTACCTCCTTTCTTGTTTGATACTATCACTGCTTATCTGGGCCCCTCCAGTTTGAGGAGCTGTGTCCTTGGGTCCATTCCTCCCAGCAGCAAAGGCTCATACACATCTCAGCCAGCTTCAGGCATCTCAGGAAGCTGACCTGAGGAGATATCTCCAGACCACAGCTGAGATGTGATGACCATGACCCTGAAACATCTGACCCATTCTTTCTTAGAAGGGAAAGCTGAGCTTCCCAGTGTCAATGTCTTGCATCAAAGGCAATCAAGGCATCTCGATCATGAGTTTGCTTACCACCACTCCTACCTGCAATCTAGCTGCTTGTCCTCTTCTGATCTTTATCCTGATTTAGTGGAACACCATGTCTAACCATGCTCTAAGAGCAGGAATCTTTCAAAAGGTGACAGGATTTACAAATATGCAGTAAACCACTTACAGATTGCATTCAGATTTGGCTTTAAAATGCTCAACAAGTAACACCAGCTGAGGTTTGTCTTCACAGCCTTTTCGTGTCCTGAATTTCAGCATGTGCCAGATCATGTCTTTCCCTTTCCAAGCTGCTGGGTGGAAGGAGAGCTGTCACGCTGTTCCCCATTAACACCACCACTGTTCTGCTCCTCACACCCAGACTTTCTCACAGAAACCCAATTCCTTGCATGAGATGTAGGTGGGTTTCTAAGACCTAAATTTCCCTGGAAGCCTTTTCCTTACTTATAAACATTTCTCACAGGCCTGTCTGTAACTCAGTCTCTGAAAAGACATGACATGGGTGCCACGTATCTCCACAGGCTTGCTCCTACCCCGAGCTTGATTCTGTTATTCTGCTGCAAATAACATCATTTCACTTGTATGCATGACTCTTCAGCCAAAACCATAATCTGAACTCTGTGTGCTGGTTCTGAAGAGCTTCCCACTCCATTTCAGCACGTTGATTTAAATGTCCTTTGTGGAAAATGCTGTTAAACCCATATGGACCGATTTTGCCATCACCAGCACTATTCCAGTTATCCTTCTGTGAAATGCTGTTAGATCAGGAGGTCTGTGTTTTACTGTCCTTCATCCTACAGCAACTGACAGCACTGCACAGTCCCACGGTTCATGTTTAAAATTACTGGATAATATCAAAAGACAGGAAGGAAAAAGAATGGAAAATCTTACTTCCACAGTCTGTGGTCAAGTGAGTGTTGAAACTGGCACAGCTGACATTAGAAAGACACAGAGTGAGGCAGCACATAAGTAGGAATTAAGAAAAATGATGAGCTGTGAGGATAACCCAGGTCTGTTAAGCATCCTGCAGTCCAGGCTGGGAGGCAGAGCTCCCCAGAAGGGCACAGGATGAGCTGCTCTGCTCCCCCCATGGAAGTGATGCCATGGGCAGGGGGTGGCCTCTGTATCTGGCTTTGCCCCTTTTTGCAGCTAATGGGAGACTTTTGGTAGATGAATGAATTTTGTGAAAGAACCACTCTGGTTTCCAGCTGAGGTCTTGCAGGCCTTAACCTTTCTGGAGAGAGCAAGGCCCACAGGGTGAAAGGCTTTGAGACAAGGGCCGTACAAAGCCATGTGTGTATGGCTATTTATCATGCTCTGCATCCTCACAGACCTCAGCATGCTGTGTGCAGCTCTGTACCTGTACCCACTCCCAGAAGGTGCTTCCTCATGGCTTTTCATGTTCTAGTGAAATGTCTGGGCAAATAGTGAGCGATTATTTCCTTCAATTGTTGCCTCCATCCTCCACCACCCTCAAAATTATTAATTCTAAAGGAAATTTCAAAAAGCTTTTGTTTGAAAATTCCCTCCCTCTAATTGAGTGCATTGTACAGAGATCAAAGCACTGTTTTCAGTGGGTCTTGGTAGGCAGGAGTTTTCTGAACAGACTCCAAGTTTTTGGTGTAGAACAGGTCAAAATGACCTTTGCTTTTCCCCCCTCTCACATTTATAATTAATGACTGTTAATTCACATTACCTGCCATAGTCTAGACTTCACCTCTAGGTTGATAATTCTTACATCCTTGTTGTTTTCTACAGAGTGGAAGAGTAAACAGTGCTCCTAAACTGCACATTTGAATCTTGGAGCAATGACCTAGAAAGAGGAATATTCCACTCAGACTCTTTTTTATGGGTACATCTCGCCTCTACCAGGTTTCCACTTATGGCACAAAAGTAGAGGGAAGCAGAGGCAAAACTGAATCCACAGCAAACTACTGCTAAAGAGACCCAGATCCCACATGTGGGGTGAGTTTCCTAATCCAGGACTCTTATAGGTGGGCAAAACAAACAATAACTCACTTTATAGCCCTAAACATGACAGAAATATTCATCACAATGAGGAGCAGGGACTGTTAAGGACCTAAAAAAGAATAATAAACAAGCAAATTTTATACATCATCCCAGGGGAAAATCTCCTCCCACGCACAAGTGTCAGATGCTAGTCATGGCTTGACTGATGCTAAAGCACTAAAAAGGGAAGGAGATGGGCTCTTCAGCATGGCTTCAAAGCTGCAGCTCATGGAAGGAGACATTCATCACCTGCAGGAAGTCCTGCATTTAGAAGGGCCAGTGGGTTATCAGAGAAAAGCCGTGGTGGAATGGCTCCAGAGAGAAATATTTAATGGAAAAAAGCAAAATAGAAGAGCAGAGAAAGATAATGTGAGGATTTACTCATAAACAGACACATTTCACTGCTGCCAAATCAGCAATCTTACTAATGAGGGTTTAGAGAGTCTCTTGCCAAATAACTAATATTACAGTGTGTAAAAAAGCCCAGGTTTTCTAAATGCATGACTCTCCAGCCAAAACCAGCTGAATGCTTCCTCATTTAATGCTCAGTAAAATGTTTTATTTAAATATCTCATAATGCTTCCAGTGTTTCTAGCATACTGAAATGCAATATGTAACATTTAAATCCTGAAAATACAAGCACTTTGCAGGTTTGTTCAAGTTACCAAATATATCATATTGTCCAATGCTGCTATATTTGGGACCATTTTGAGGAGAGACATAAGTCCAAAGCAGTATTCATGTTACAGTAGTTTCCCAGTCTCAGACAACTTTTTTTCCTAACTTTCAAAGTCTGCAACAATCCATCTGGAATTTTACATCCATGATCTTTTGGAAGAACGGGTTTTTCTTTCTGGAAAGTTTAGAGTAGAAGTGGACAAAGCTTCTTTGAGACCTGGAGATTCAACAAATGAGGTGTTTTCATTCTTGGAATAGTTGCCCAGTTTGTGTTTGTTTTGGCTCATCTGATTGTACATGGCTGGAGCTACAGACAACCAGGCAGGATCAATGCTTTTCACCAGCTTTTAGTAATGTTGTTTAGGGACAAGGACTGGAGACCTGGCCCAACAGAAGGAATTTTAAAAATCGACCAACACACTGGAGTTTAAAGCTAAAAATCTTAACACGAAAGATCATCAAGTCTAAGAGGCAACTAAATTACATTTTTCTAAATGAATGAGGCTCTTCATATATAGTACTGTGGGGTGATTTGAGAAGGAGGACAACTGTCAAATTCTCATTAAATGCAACATAATTTTTCCAGTGGTTCCCTTAGCCCTTTCTCCCTGGCAGACCTGTCTCCAGAGGCTGCAGGGGATGTCCTGCTGGGCTGCAGCTCTTCCCTTGCTGCCAGCTCCCCTTCCCAGCAGTGAAGTTAAAGTCATGCCCCACTGCTTATCCTCAGCTACATCCACAACCACCTTTGTTTTCCTGGACTTTATACCTAATTTCTTCACCTTATGACACACTGGGGTCAAATCACTTTGGATGTTTCTGGAAGTCTATTTCCCTCCAACTATCCCTTGACTATTCCAACATTACATATTTTCAAAGATGTCACTAAGCTGAGGAAGTCCTTGAAGTACAAATTGTTGAATCTTCTTTACACTTACCCTTTTCCTACACCTTTCTTAGGCACCTGCTCCTGGCCAAGGATTAGAAATAAGATAGTGGGATACCAGGGTCTTTATAAAATCATTCCTATGTTCTTGAGCTTTTATAATACATTATTTCTGCCATTTTATAATAAACACAAATCTGTGTGAGTGATGAGCCTGTATTGCTTTCAGGAAGAAAGGATGTTTCTTCTTTTAGGTGGAGCACTGATCTGTGTGTGCTCATAAAGTATAATTTCTGTCTCATCCACAAAGGAAGTGAATTTGGGACTGTCAACTCAACAGAAGGTGTGGCTGCAGCCGTGGCAGCTCAATGCAGGCAGAACATTCACAGCAGCACTGGCACATGGTGGTGCTGGATTCAGCAATGGCACTGCCAGTGAGGATCATGGTCCCAGGAGAGTTGTCACCAAAGCTCTTGCTGTGGGGTCTTTGCTGCCACTGCCACTTGCTCCAAACATTTACCCTCTGATTCCACATTCTGCTGGAAATTTAAGCCTGGTTTTAAAGACTGCTGCCTTTCCCAGTATGATGCCCAGTTTGAGCTCAAACCAAGGACATCCGAGTGCCAAAGCTGTTCTACATTTCTACACACAACTTGATTTCTTTACTGTAACCTTAATTCAACCCAGAGACACCAGAAAGACAAAAGCTCTGCTCAAACCACATGGCTTCACTTCCACAGCATTGCATCAGTCAGCCCTGAATTTTGAAAAGTCCATTTTGCAATGTCAAGGTGTTTTGGAGGAGTCACAGAGGCTGAGCCAACCCCTCACACTTCCTTGCCCCACTTTGCCATTACAGGACTTTTTGTGTCATATCACCCAAAATATTAATGACCAGCATGGAATGAGGCATGTCAAACATCACTCCAGCCAATAGATTACCAACATGTAATCATGTGAGACTTAATGATAGGAAAAGAAAACAAATATTTTATGTTTTCTAATTATAAATATGCTTATGCAGCTACAGTAATAATGTTTGTTTGATCTTACCCAATCTGCTTCAATTAGTGTCATGCAAAATGCCTCCTAGAAAGAGTTCAGGATACTGAAGAGTTTGGAAATTGCCTAGGATGAATAATACAGAAAGCAGCTTTCCCTTTAAATGAAAAGCCAAGCTGGTGGAGGACTATAAGAGGAATTTCCAAATGTGACAGTCAATGATTACAACTTGTGTTCAGCCGTATACATGTAACTGTCAGTGAAATAGGAAACTGCTCACGAGGAAAAAAATCATTCCAGATCCTGGATGGGAGGGTAGATGAGAGAGGAGCAGCAGCATCAAGGCTTGTGTCACTTGATCTGCAGCCTTCTAGGCAATGTCATTATTCTCTTCAGGTTATCACTTGATCTGCATCCTTCTAGGCAATGTCATTATTCTTTCCAGGTTACTGTATAAGCTGCCTGGGTAAAGAAGCTGTTTCTCTGCAGCATGAGGGTGTTCTGTCTCTGGAAAGTCTCAGTCATTTGGAAACAGAAGTGGCAAATGCTGGCAGTATTAGCATAGTCATTTTTCCGTCACCCAGGCTGCAAGTTGTTTTCTGCCTCCAATCTCTTCAATGCAAATAGCTTGATTTGGAAAAAAAAAAAAAAGCGAGTGAGCAAAGAAAGCCATTGAACAGAATGGGAAGGAAACGTTTGAAGTGATTATTTATTTGGGTCCTGTTGTAACTTCTGTATTTTCAGGGTTCACATGTTGCCCACTTCATATCAGAAAAATTACAGATAAGCACTCTTTACAAAACCCTGAGATTTTCTTTAAAAATTGTGACTTGTTTGATACATGAACAAAAAACTTTTACTACTTTGAATTCTAAACATTAAAGCATCATGGCTCATACTCTCAGCCTCTTCTTTGCAACTGCTGCTTATTTTTTTGGAGGGTTTTTTTAAAGGTGAATCATTGCATAGTCACCCATAGAAAAACAGTCATAAAAAGCTCCTAGAGGCTGGAGATTTTGGTTCAGTCAAATGCTTATCCAGATACATGCAGACAGGAATGTCATGGTCCTACCTTCCATGGTCCTAGAAGTCGCACTATGTTCTGTGGTTTTGCTAAAGGTCCATCAGCTGGGGTAAAGAGACGAGTTTGAAAATTCAGCTTTCAGTTGGAAAAGAAAGGGACATCCAGGCTTTTACATTGCAGAGAAATGTTCATACGTGTGAGTCTCAGATGCTGATTCCGATCTTAAAGGCATGACTTTTACAGTGAAATATCTACATTTTCAAGTGAGTTTCTGAGATCTAAAGGCCTGGCTCAGGGGTTAGGCCATGGGATCGGGATTTTAGTGATACTCCAAAATGCTGAGCTGATCTGGGCAAAATCTGAAGTTAATTACACAGGGAGGACACCAATTGAACATGCGCCTCTGTTACAGGTGATGTTTAGATACAAACCAGTATGTACGTGTTTTAAAAACCTGTATATTAATAGCAGCAAGCTCTGGGAGCATTGAGAATCCTCTAAAGGTGTAATTCAATGATGGTCCCAATTTGCAAACCTGGGATGCAACTCAAGGAATGCACAAGCTTGGATTCTTCTCAAGCAACAGTGAAATGTGAATGATAAAGCTGCAATATAAACAGCAGCACATTGTAACATCACCTTTTACACCTCTGAGCCTTGCTGTTTGGAAGGTTACTGTAGGAAACCCATGAGATACAACTACTGGCAAGATGCAAAATTATTCCAAGTGCTGTGGTTCAGGATATGCTTCCCTATATCCAAGAGTGACCTGGGGACAGCCAGAGCAATGCCTTTGCTTGGCACCTCTGCACAGAGGAAACAGGCACCACCTCACCTACAAAAGCTGGAATTTTATGTCTTCTGTGGCAGTCACAGAGATCGATCCATCAGTCTGCATGCAGCATGCATGCCATAGAATCACAGAATGGTTTGTGTTGGAAGGGACCTTGCAGAGCATCTCATTCCAACCCCCAGGCCATGGGCAGGGACACTTCCACCAGACCAGTTCACTCAAAACCCCACCCAGCTTGGCCTTGAATATGCCAGGGATGGGGCATCCACAACTTCTCTGGGCAACCTCTCCCTGGCCTTGAATACTGCCAGGGATGGGGCATCCACAACTTCTCTGGGCAACCTCTCCCAGAATCTCACCACCCTCACAGGACAGAATTTCACCCTAATTTTTAATCTAAATCAAGTCTCTTTCAGGTTAAAGCTGTTTTCCCTTGTAATGTGGGTCCAGCACCAAAGGCCAAAAAGAAAAGTCCAGAGTCAGGCTCCTGTTGCAGCAAATTCTGAAAGCTGTGGGTCACAGTGGATGAGTCTGGCTATGGAGGGTCAGACCTTTGCTCTGATCCTACCTCAGCCTGCAGGGACCTCAAGGAAACCATCAGTTAATTTAGGTGTCAAACAGGTGAATGATGGGCAGCTCCTCCATGGGGCAGAGGCACGAGGCCATGGCTCTTAACACAGCTCCAAACAGCACAGCAGTGCTCATTCCAGCTGCAAAGCCCCGGGTCTGAGCTGGTACACGAACACATCCCTCCAGTGGCTGCAGAGCCTCTCCAGGCACAGGCTGGATCTTCCTGCAGGGCCAGCAGCAAGGCCAGCTCCTGCTGCTGAGCAGGAATGCAGACTGCAGCCCTGGGATGGAGCAGCCTGAATCCATTTTCCCAGAGCTTGCTTCGGGGGATGTTTTTGTTTATCCAGCTCACCCATTTGCATTTGCTGCTTTGCTGTTTCACCTCAGAAGAGCTTGCTAAGCAATTCTTCCCGACTGCAAGCACTGGCAGGGTGCAGCCTTCCACCAGACACTGCTGGGACTCTTCTCCAGCTCCTTGGAATGAGTCACTTCAGCACTCCCTCCTCCCCTTTTCTCCTGCTCCCTGTGCACAGAGACATTTGGGAGACACAAAAGGATAAAAGTTCTCCTATAAACTGCCAGGCTAGTGCTGACACTTCTTGCCACACAACTGACAGGACTGAGTTTATAAAAATAAATCTCGACAATGAAGAGCTCAGGATATTGTTAAACTCAAAAGAATCCATTTGCTCAGCTGGGGAGGTCTTCTGGAAATCACCATCCATGGGGATTTCACCCTGGTTTCTTTCTGTTGAGACAATCACTTTTATTATGATCAAAACATGCCTTCCAGAAAGGGGTTTGACTGAATGAAGAATTTGGAAATAGATTTGAAAATGCCTTACTTCCCCTCCATATTTTGTGCTCAGGGTTAATCGGCCTTGCTGGTTTAATTATTTAAATTGTTTTTCCATGCCTTATCTCCTCTGTGAATTTGACTGCCCTGAAATTCCAGGCTGAGCTTCTTCTTACTGGTTCTTGTTGTGCTGCTCTCCAGCTGAATTTGAAAAGCCCTTGTAGTGCCCAGTATCTCTGGAATGTACTTGGACACTCTATCAAGTCAACTCCTCAATCTTCCTTTTATTATCCTATTTATCTGGAGCAGGGAGGGAAATGGGTCACATGGTGACTGCCCCAGGGAAGTCACAGGTAGCTGGGGCTGTGTCCAGCACTGAAGGGATTACCTCACACCTCCCAGGCACCCGCTCCTGGCTTTTTATATGCAGTCCAGAAGAACCATTCTTCTTCACCAGCTGCCTCGGGAACTCACCCCTGCCCCAGGAAAAATGTAGGAGATATTTTGGGAAATTAAACGACATGATGGCACAGCCACTCAGCAAGGGCGCTCTACCAGGAACCCAGATTTCTTTGTTTTCATTGCTTCATTCCCCTTTACCACAGCCTTACAATCATCTTCCTTTGCACTGGCCTTTGGCCTCTAGGCCTGTTGTCAGCAGGTTCTGGTCCTTTCTCTCTGACTCCCGGACCACAAATTCCTGGGAGAAGGATCACAATCTCCCTAGATCTACAAGGCACCAGAGGCATCCCCTGTGCAAGGAGGCAAAGTTGTGTCCCCAGTGTGAAAGGTGGCACTTGTTGGTGCACATGAGCCTCTCCAGTCTCCAGTGCACTGCTCTTCACAAGTGTGCTCCCTGACTTGTCCAGCAATTTTGTGTTGGAGTGCCCATGCCTCAGTTTTCCCAACCACTGGAAGCGTTTCAGTGAGGTTATCAGTGCTGTTATGAAGGAACACACTCTCCTCATGGAGTGGGACCAGAGCTCTGGTGCAGAGGTGCTCTAAGTGGTGGTACTCAGATAAGAACTGATTGGTGCCTTCGATCTTATGAGCAAAAGGACAGCCCTTGACAGGGTAAAAAAAAAAAAAAAAAAAAAAAAAAGGCATTTTTAGCAGCAAATGCAGAGATCTTTCATTTTGCAGCCTAGCAGCGACTGAATTTCACAGCCTTTCTCTCTGAAACAGACCTAGGGTTTCTTCCCTCAATTTTTCCTGCCTCAAAATCCAGGTTGGTTTGTTGAAATAAGACATAAACATAATGACTTTAATGGGATGAGCTTGCGGTGCTGTTGGCTGACTGAGGCCACCCAGCTAGAGTTCAGTGTGAGACAGTCTGCACCTTATAAGGCCAAGAGATGAAGGCATTTAAAACAAAAAAATAAAGGATCTGAACATGTTATTTAAATCATGGTGAAGGCAAATTTTTTTAAATTTTTTTTCCTCTTCTAGTTCATGACAAAACCTGATATATGCAAGTGAATATAACGTCTAACATTTGTTAAACCCAGACTGAAGGCCAGCCAGATAGCTCTGAAAACAAACTGTGAATATTTTAAATGGAGTGAGATATACATGATGGAGTAAATAAAGGGCACATACCACATAAGAAAAATTGGACAAAGTTCAAATGCTATTCATCTTGGAGAAAGGCTTTTGAGCAGAGCCGTGCAGCTTGGAAACACTTGCATGTGCATTAGGGTCCATTACTGGGGTCTGGCTTTTAGGGGCAAAGGGAGTTAAATCATTAAAAAGAAAAGGGAAAAATAAATTGCCAGCCCAGGTATTGAATGCTCTTAGGTAACTCTGAAGTGCTAGAAAAAGAGAATAAGGGTTGTATTAGGCAATAGGTGGAAGTGGTCCAACAGGTCAAGAGTTCAGTGCTACTTCTAGGACTTAAGTGCTAATAAAATAAGCTTCTAAACTGCTGAAGGCACATGTCCAGCCCCAAATGCTTTCCAGTTCTTTAGCAGTTATTTTTTCTGTCTGATATGGCATTTTTAACTCTACTTCTCCAGGCATGAGATACTCCCAAATTTGGCTTGTTTTGTCTTTCTTTGGATGCTTTTTCAGTTCACACCAATCCAGAAATTGAAACCCTTGAACTGAAATTCTTGCTATGCATAATGCCACTTCTCCAACCTTGAAAAACTTGTCTCACTCTACTTGTGGATTTGGTGGGAATCCCAGCTATGAAAAAAGATGACATACACAATACATACAAGAAAAAAAATTATATCATTTACCCACATATCAGTAGTTTGCTCTGTGCAAGCAGTAGGTCCAACTTTATGACTGGAGAGAAGTTGCCCAAAAGAAAAAAAGGAGATGAGAAAATAAAAATATTTCTAGGAATGTTAGGGCTGGACTTTGGAACTGACAAGCAGTAACTTGTGGTTAGGGGTACACGATAATAAATAAGTGGTAGCTCAACATCCCGGTGCCACCAAAGGAAATTTTTAAGGTCTCAGCAGAGTTGAAACATGCTGGGGAGGTTTGCAAAGCAGTTTATCTGATGAGAACTGGAGACATACTTGTGGGACAGGAGAGCTAACAGAATTATACCCACCATCTCCTGCTCCTGAGCCATCCTCACAGCCCCTTCCCCAAAACCCAGATCATCCTTATAGCCCCTTCCCCAAAACCCACATCATCCTCATACCCCCTTCCCCAAAACCCAGATCATCCTCACAGCCCCTTCCCCAAAACCCAGCTCATCCTCACAGCCCCTTTCCCAAAACCTAGCTCATCCTTGCAGCCCCTTCCCCAAAACCCAGATCATCCTCACAGCCCCTTCCCCAAAACCCAGCTCATCCTCGCAGCCCCTTCCCCAAAACCCAGCTCACCACTCTTCCCCCTCAGCCCAAATCTGACAGCTCTTGGCAGCCCGGCTCGGCGTGGCTGTTGGTTTTAATCACATCCCTTAATTTCTGTTTTCACTCCTGCTCTGTGTCTGCTGCCCATGAACTCTGCACTTTAACAGCAGCACTCCAGGGCTGCTCAGAGCTTTGGAGGACGAGCAGGAATGGCTGTTTTGTCACCTCCCACAGTACCGGGCAGCTCGGGCTGTTTGGATATCTCCACGGGACCTGTTTGCCAGCGTGGAAAGCGACAATATTTTTCCAAAGGCTCTTCTCTCAATCAAATGACAGGGGTCTTTGTGCTACCTCATGGGAGTCCCTCTCACCCCACACTGCCCCTGGAATAAAAAAGCAGAGAAGCACACTGTTTAAATATGCATATAAAGCTCTGCTGCACAATAGATTAACTGCTGTCAGCTTTCTATTTAGTGTGAGGAAAAAACAGTAGAGATTTTTAATTGATAATTCAGAAAGACACTCCATTGAATGGTGTTAATAATTACATCTGCCTATTCTGAGCTCTTCATCTACGCAGGGGTAATAGAGCCTTGTCCCTCAGGGACTGGAGCCCAGCTGAGAAGGCGGGACACCAAGCAAAGGAGTTGTAATTTGTATTTTGTCAACAAAAGCTGCTTAATCCTCCAGAAAGGCATCCTTCAGAGAGGCAAGCCTTTGTCCCAGGGTTTTCAGAGTGGAGGGGGAGGATGGGGAGGGAGGGAGAGAGGGAGAAAAGGGAATTACTGGCCACATGTAATTTATGGTTGAAAAGGTTCATTTATAGCTATCCCACTGTTGTATGCTTAGCCTGAGACCCTACTAGCTTCTCATTCTCTCATCAAGTTTGCCTTTTGTGGCTATACGAATGGTAATGATTTGGGGAGAGGCTGGTCATGGTTGTTAAGAGTCATCTAGCATGATCAGAACTGAAGTCTCAAATTGATATTCATGTCTAAATACATTTCGGCAGCATGAAATTTGGGGGTCCTTGCAGTGATCATCTAGGAGCAGGCAGTCACAATGCAGTGCTATGCAAATAAGATTTATTAGCCTCCTTTCTGTAAGTTTTCTAAGTTTCAGATGACACAAAATGTTTTCAGCATCTGGCAGAAATTATTAATGTATATGAGGAATAAATAGATAATAAAAGGATCAGAATTGGAGATGTAGCCCTCTGAGCTCTGGTGATCTGAACACACTGTCTAGTTTTGCTTTCAGATCACATCCAAGCCAGAAGACACCTATTTTAGTTTGGGTACAGTGAGAAGCCCTGAAACACAAAGCAAGAAGCCCTGAAAGAGCAGCAGCTGCTTGACATCAATGCCACATTAGGCTGGCGTCTCATGGGAGCAGCATCACCCTGTTCTCCCATCTGACTTCCAGCCTGTACAGTCCATGGACAGAGTGTTGAACACCTTCATGGCAGACATTTCAGCAGGCTGGCCACAGGTACCAAGAGAGCTGATGTGCTCACCCTGAGCCTTTGCAAAGTGTGATTCCCTGTGTGTGGAGTCAGCCTCGTGTCCAGAACAGTGAGAATCCTCCACCCCAGGAGTCTGAAAGATGCAAAATAGGCCACAGGTAATTACCAGGAGTGATCTGGAAAAAAAAAAAAAAAAAATTAAAAACTGGGCTGAAGCCAGCAAAACTTCTGTCATCCTCAGGCTCAAGTCCTTTGGTGTAGCACCACTCCAAAAAAGCTGTTTAGGTGTACTTTGGTGTGTGTGGATCCTCATCTATCCACCAGTGGGTGTCTGGCCAGGCACCTTCTCTGCAATGGGCTCCTCCTGGTTTCCAGGCAGAGAAATGGCTGTGGGATAAAGGCTGAGGAGGATCTTCCTCAGTACAGGACAAAAAAGATGCTGGCAGCAAGGGGGGCCACGTCAGCATGGGGCAGTTGCAAAGAACAGCCTGGCCAGCAAAGTAAAGTATTTACTTCCTGAGGCTTAATGATTGTTCAGGAAACTCATTATTAGAATGTAATGCCAAACTGCACATCTAAACACACCCAGGTCTGAGGACATTTGAAATCCAAATTTGCACCTTGATTTGCATTTTGTCATGGAGTCCTGGGTCTCAAAACCCAAAAGCCTCATTTCAATTTATATCAATTCATTCCATAAAAATTGGTTATTTGAAGCTGGGCTGGTGCAAGGATAGGCCAGGCTCCAGAACTGGATCTGAGCTTGACACTTTTGATTCCTCCTTATATATTTTCCTTCCTTACAGCTTCCTCCTTTCTTCCTTCTTCTTCTCTCCCATCCTGCCCACCTTTTCTCTATCTTTCCAAATGAAATTGCACACCTTGTCCCATTTATAGATGATGGCCTTGTCATAGAAAGTTTAATTTCAAGTTCAAGTGTACTTTGAAGATTTCCATTGTCTCAAAGAATTTAATTTTAAAGGATGAGCAGAAGCAGCAAGGGCATTTCTGGGACAGAAGTACTTTGAAGATTTCCATTGTCTCAAAGAATTTAATTTTAAAGGATGAGTAAAGTGCCTTTTCTTTCTGGGACAGAAAGAAAAGGCACTTTACAAACCAGATCAATAAGTGTTCCTGCAGCAGACTAATCATTAATTTATGCATATGGCATGTTATCAGTGCATCCTTCCAAGAGGTAACTCACAAACCAGAAGTTATTCTCCTCTGTACAGTGCATACCATGGATGATTTCTTCACTCAAAGGCATTTTTCAGAAGATCAATGGGACTAAGCAACTGCCACGCCACAATTACTGCACAACCTTCAGTGAACTCCTCACCCTCAAACCTCAGTGAGATTTTACCTGGCTTGCAGACCTATAACACCTGTGCTTCTTTATGTCCTGACAGCTACTCAGTCTGCAAGCAAGTTAGAGTAATTTTTCATCCCGCTTTTTAGCAAATCAAGAGTTGAAGGCCATTGCCACGTTTCTATGTTCTGCCTTTCTCTCAAGTTTCACTGCAGATTGAATATTCTTGAAAGAAAACGAGGACAAATAATAGTATGTACGTATGGACAGAGAAAAAATGGTTCCTGGAGACAATCCACTGAATGCAAATAGTAATGTAAAATCATTACCCAGGTAATGAATTTGTCCCTTCTGCTTTACCCCTGTTAATATGTGCAGTAAATGCCTCTGAGTAATTGTCTCTCAGCAAATGTCTCCTAGTGATGGGCTGTCATTTAATTTTAACTGTGTTTTAACACAACACTTTCCTTGCCCATGCCTCTCTAAACACCTTTGATCTTGCATTTGGACCATTAGGAACAGGTTATTACCTGGTTACTAATGCTGGGTCTGTGTAATTTCTCCGTGGCATTACCTGAGTTAACAACTGAGTCATAGGAAAAAGGGCTCCGTGCCTCATGGAGCCAGGGCAGACACCTGGGCTGCTTTTGGGTGCCTGAAATACAAGTGGCAGAGGCTTGTGGGACAGTGCTGGGTGCTGGCTCCTGGCACAGCATTGACTGGTAGTGATGTGTGCCTGTGTTGATATCCTGCAGCCACAGGACCAGGGGATACTTGCCTATTTAGAGGCGTCACGCTTGCTTTCCTTCCCTTTGGTAACTATTTGCATTACCTCTCTTTGCCTTTATTATTACTGAAGGGGGACCAGTGTGTTCTTAATTGCAAAAAAGACTTGGACATGTACCTGATAAACCAGAAAAACAGGATAGGAACAATGTCTTGAGGGAAACTTACTGTTCTTACAGAGTCAGTGACGTGGTAGAGGAGCTGCTGAGAGGGGGATCAAGATCTCCTCCCAGTTATTTCCCTCTTGCCCATGTCTCCATGGAATACGAGAGGTTTTTCTGGTCTGTAAATAAAACCAGAACAGAGGATTTTTATTTTTTTTTTGTCCTCTCATCATTCACAAGATGAACATTAGATCACTTAAAAACCCATTAACCAAAATCCTTTTGCTGAGGCAGGAACTGAATCAGCTTGACCAAAACACGCTGCTCTGTGCCTGTGTTTGTGAGAGGATGACTCCAAATAACACTTGGGGTTTACTCACAAAACAAAAACAGTGTGTTTCTGTTGAGCCAAAATCCCTTTAAGGATTTCATATGCAGCAGACCAGCTCCAGCCAAAGAGACTGTGCCAGACTGCTGAATTCGCTCAAACTTTTCCGTTTGTCTAAATCTAAAGGGAAAAAAGGCACTTTCAGCAAGGGAATTAAATAGTTGCACTAATTTACCCCTTCCCCGTGTTCCTTGGGCAGTGTGTCAAAGGGAAGTCCTTGTCCATCCTTTCAATGAGGAAGATGGAAGAAAGAAAGAAAGAGATAAATTGAGTTTATCCTTTCATAAGTTACCAAATGCTATCAGCTCATTGCTAGCAACTGAGGTGGTCTTACAAGATCTTCTCCTGTATAATATTTCTGAGTTTTGCTGTATTTCAGGGGAGAAAACTCACGTTGTCCTCAAGAAATGAGATTTCAGGTTATTTAGCTGTGCCAGTTCTATCTGCTTCCTATATAAACCAGAAAAAAAAAGCATTTCACTGCTACCCCACATTTCATTATCTGTTCTTATCTTGCTGGTTGAATTTTTCTCACTGTTTATTTCTATTCAATGAGAAGTTATTTATCCCAGAAGCAATATTTTCCCTGCAAACTGCCAGCATTGTTACAGTTTTCCATCTTTTTTTTTCCTTCCAGCCCCACTTGTTATGAAGTATCTAGCATTGACAGATGAAGGTGGGACAGCAGGGTTCTCCCAGGGCTCTGGATTCAGTCCTGGCCCTCAGGACATGCCATCCCTGCCAGAAACTGGCCAGGAACCATCCAAGCCCAACCCAACCCTCTCTTCCTCCACTGCTGCTGTGTCAGAGCTGCTCAGGTGGCTGAAAAATATCTCCTGATTTCCTGGCTATGTTTATTAGTGACCAGTTTATAGCCATTTCTTCTTGTGCCAACTCTGCCTTTTGCTTTAATAGCTCTTTTCCCTCCTTTCTATTTACATCCCTGCTGTATTTATAGACAGCAGTCATGTTCCCTTCATTTTGCTGGGCTTAACAAGCCTATTTCTTTTAGTCCTGTCTCATAAAACAGGCTTTCCAGGCCCTGATTGTCCTCCATTCTAGTTGCTTTTCTCTGCACCTGTTCCTGCTTGAATTCATCTTTTGTGATAAAGTCAAACCAGTTTAAAATCACTGAAATATCCCACTGACTCAAGGACTGGGTTTGATTATTTTTCCAGCCAGAAGCATCTTAATAAAGCTCAGTATTATTTTATGAGGGCTATGAACAAAAGCTATGTATTTTCTTAGGCTCAGGTATTACCTAATTATTACTTGAGGACCACACTACTTAATAAAGCTGCTTTTCTGACTACTCAAGAGACACGTGGCTGTGATTGGCATGAAGCAGATGCTTGCTCTGCCTGTGACATCGCTCCATTCGGTGCTGGGAGAGAATCTATTTATTTAACTTCACCAGTTAACCTTTATTTTTTAAAGTTTGCAATATCATCCATCAAACTGGGAGGATTGCTTTTCACAGGTGCAAATGAGTCATCACATGTTTGCCAGCTTGGAAAACATTTAGAAAATTAGGGGCTAGAACTTCAGGAAGGGTAAAAAAAAAAATAAAAATAAAAAGGAAGAGAAAAGAAACTTAAGAGACTACAGTCAGTCTCAGGGACCTTGCTGGGTTGTGGCTGTCCTATAAGAAGCAGAGATGGGTTTTCTTCCATCTCAGGTATTGAGCTGGTTTCTGAGATCCTTGTCAGCAAACATCAGTGGCTCTAAGGCTGAGCCCATCCCGTAATGAAACAGTTATCCCAGCCTTAAAGGCAGGATTAGCTACCCGAAGTGGAGCAGAGAGCCCCTCTGCACTTTTTAACACCTCATGAAGAGATCTGGCTGCCAACAAAAGGAAAATCCTAATGTGTAAAAAATGCATAATAATAAGGACTTTGGCTGAGTGGAATTCCATCACGGATCAGATGAAATTGCCTTGTGCAACTTGCTGAGGGCTCCATGCTATGCTAAATGACCTTTGTACCATGTAAAATGGGCACTGCAGCAGGATGCGGGGAGGATCAGGGGCTGGGCTGCTCTTTTATTTTCCCCCCCTATGGAGTTCAAGCTTGTCAAGAATACAACAAAAACGAGAGGGAGAAAGAGGGGGAAGAAACGTCCCATTGAATTTTTCATGAATGATTTTTGTCAGAGGAGAAGGAACATCTGTGTTTATGAAGGGTCTGAGGAGGGGACACAGAGAAGGCAGGATGCCACTGTCTGCTCCTGGGCACCCAAGGAAGTGTGCAATGCCCCATTCCAGTGGTAAAATCCAACCTCTGCTGCAATATTTTAAGGCTACAGCTGAAAAGGATCCTGCCTTTGCCCTCAGTCTTGTCTGCCTGCAGCTGCCTGCTTTGCACTTGTGAAGCCACAGTGATTCCCAGAGGATTTGGGTGTGAGGTTCAGGGGGTCTGGATGCCCAGCACCCTAAAAAAAGCAAGCCCTTTCTGCCTCAAAATGATGAAAACCCCCTGACAGCCCCATTAGGTCGTGTGTGAGAAGGGCTGTTGGGTGGCCAGGCAGGTTCATGTCCCTCTCCACGTGGGACTGATCGTCACCTGAGGCCATCCATGGGTGCCCCTAGAACCAGTGAGGAGCTTTCCTTTCTTTTTTGGGGGTTTCCTCACCTCCCTCAGAGGCACGTGGGGCTGACAAGAACTGGAAATGTGAAGAAGGGAAGGACAGAGGGACTGATCCTCATGGAGGTGTTGAACACTGTCTTGGGTCACCCACTCAGGGCTACATTTGGCACCACGTTTGAGACCAGCAGCCAGCCTCTCTCAGCTCTGACTGGCAGGAGCTGTGGGGCTCCTTCCTTTTGTTTGAAGTAAGGGCTGTGAGCCTTTCTGTAGAGTCAAGGGGGAATTCTACTTCACAATTTCTCTCCTATGATGTGATCAAAGATGCCCTTGAGGAATCCTTCACCAACAGCACAGCTCTGACTCTCTGACTGTAAATCTGCAGATTATTACTGCAGGGCAATGTTTTTATCCCATGGAGTTGGACATGTGGAACAGCTGCCCAGTGGTGACTTTGGGACTGGACATGTGTTGCAGAGTTGCCTGTCATGAAGGAAGACTGAAGGAAGACAAGATCAGCATCATCATGTCTGCTGTCAGTTCTGTTTACTCTGCTAAGGGCAGGGACTGATGTGCTGGGAGCCCAGACACAATCTTACACCTGCCACTAGCGTAGGATTCTCCCTTAGTAAAATAAAAAACAAATAAATAGACACCCAAAACTGATGAAAGGGATCCAAAGTATCTCAACAACTGTGTTGTACCTCTGCAGGAGCAGGATATGAGCATCTGTTGTCATACACTCAGTGGCTTTGTACTTGATCTGGGTATGCATCGAGTGTCAAACTCCCCAAGAGCTCACAACTCAAACCGTGGCTAGATGTCAAAACAAATGTTCTTCACCAGAGCTCACCAGGTCAGCAGCCACCCTGAAAGTTTGCCCAGGAGGGTGATGAAGAGTTCTGAAAGGAGCAAGCTGATTGCAGGTGCAGAGCACCCAAAATTCAGCCCTTGAGTTGTTGTCAAGACTTGCAGTTCTGATGTTGCCTTCTGCTCCCAAATAATCCTGCACTGCCCCACACGTTCACACCCACGTACCCCGAAGGGTGAGCAAGCCTGAACAGGCAGAGATGAGAATCTGCTCCCTGGCATTGGGCGCCTGAAGTGCTCCAGTCTCCTGAGGGCTATCCATGCTGCCTTGCAGCTCTTCAGACAAAGATTCCCCCACAAAAGACACAAAACTCACACGGAGCACACAGTATTCCTGAAGGCCAAAATGCATGTGGAAAAGACAGCCAGAGAGGAGCTGGAGTCCTGGCTTCTTCTTCTACCCACTCCAGTACCAATTTGCATGACTCAAAATTATTTATTCACTCTACCTCCAAATCTCTTTTCACCTATCTATGGAATTCCTACCCACCTGCCAGGAATTTTTCATTAATTAACTTGGTCTGGGAATGTTGGAAGAGCTGTTACTGAAATACAAAGGGGATTTTTGAAAAATATTATTATTTTTATTAAATCTTCCTCCTCTCCCCACTACTCCCTCCACCCACTGCCCACGGCCAGAAGGTTCCTCTGCACCTTCTGAGAGAATTACAGAGCAAGTGCTTCCACAAATCTCCCTGAACTTTCCTCCACATGGGCTGGTATCATCAGTCAGAGATCTGATCCATCTGGAGATAACAGGGGTAATTTATCCTTTGTGGCAGCTCATCTTCTTGCCCAGATATCCTCAGTGCTGAAGCAGAATGGAATCTTTCCCTTGGAGGACAGGAAGCAGAAATTGCTCTTGATACCTCTTTTTCTGCTGGGAGCAGCAACATTTGGCTCTGGTGATATCTGATGCCCTTTCCCTGGCTGGAAAAGCCACAGAACAGACACAGAAAGCATACTTGCTGTAATTCCAGCTTTTCCTCCCATGCTCCCTCCCCTTGGAGGGGTTTTGCTCTTTAGGCAGAGTTGGATCTCTGGGCAAGAGCTCCGGGGTTTGAGGCTACCTCTGCCCCATCAGCACCGCTCAAACCCCATGTGACAGCAGCACAGCAGCTGAGCAAGTCTCCTCCAGCCCCCAGCGATGGACAGCATTCCTCTGCAGCTCTGAGGAAGGTCCATTCCCCAGGAGCATCACTGGGCACACAGTGCAGTGTGTGCTTTTTGGTCAGCACGCTGCAAGCACCACGCTGTGCCCCACAGCAGAGTTCGTGGTGCTCTGGCAGCCCCCACCACTCCACGGTCATGGCACATTTACCCACATTTACAGAGCAAAGCTCCACTGTGCCTTCCCCCAGCACCAACCAGTCCCCTCACAGCAACCCCTTTCTTCTTCAGTTCAAAGTGCTCTGGCACTTCATCTGGAAAATTCTTTAAATCTACATTACCTCTGCCTTATTTAATCTTTTCGGGAGCACTGACAACCAGTGCATGAAAAAAAGAGATTTTAAGCTGAAAAGAAAGCAGCCCC
This sequence comes from Onychostruthus taczanowskii, assembly GCF_017590055.1. NCBI lineage: Eukaryota > Metazoa > Chordata > Aves > Passeriformes > Passeridae > Onychostruthus > Onychostruthus taczanowskii. Next base: position 22,588,993 of record NW_024499239.1, on the reverse strand, counting down.
TGATCACTTCTTGGGGCTAAGTTACAAACTGAATTGGAAACTGGAAGGTGAAAAGAATATGTTACCTTTTAAGTGTCATGTTTTTCTCTGCAAAAATGCCTTGTAACTGAGCTGTTGCAGAAGGCATAGAAATAGCATCAAGCCATGGCCTTAGATCTTGCTCTGTGCTTTGCTCCTAAACAGGTGCCTTTGGTGTCTGGCTTTGTTTTTGCAGAAATGGGGGCCACCAGGCATTTACTTGGAATTTGGAAATCTCTCAGACCTGGTAAGATTTCTATCTCTGTGTTGAAGCACTGAGAGTCCCCACTGCTTACAAGACTTCATAGCACAAATCAGATCCATCCTCAGCATCAGCAGTACAGAGAGAGACCTGGACACTGCAAATACCAGAAAGAAAAGCCAAGAGGAATTTGTAGGCAGCACCAATGCAGCTGAACATTATAAATCCCTATTTGTCACATCTGAAAGGTGCAAACCACAATGCCACTTGGAGATAACCTGGGTTCCAGCTGAGGTGCTGCAGACTGTGTATCTGAGGTGAAGGATGTGCAGCAACACGTGGTACAAACATTCCCTCCATGCTGCAGGACACAGGGCAGGCAGCACTTCCATGATCCTGGCTGAATCCCCACCAGCAGGACTATTTTAGGACACAGTCAGAGCACATCACCTCTCCAGGAGGCACAGCTGCCTCCAGGTAATTAGAGGTCAAAACACATCCAAGGTCACCACAGCCCCAAAGTGCCTTCCTGTATCAAAGCATCTATTTACCTAGGGTGGGAAAAACACCAGCTAGCCCATGGCACAACCCAGCTGGACTCTTCATACACTTCTCCTGGTGGATCTGCAGGTGCTCGTGACAGAGAGATGGGCAAAGGCACTGGGACAGGACAGGGAGATGCACAGGTTCACTGCATGGGTCAAAGGCAGATGGAGGGAGAAGAAAGGATGAAGCAGCACTCCAGGGTTTTCTCTGTGTATCTCACAAATATCAGAATCTTCAACACCTTTGCTGCAGCTGCACCAGGCTCACATCCTGGGGGTCCAGTCCCTCCTACCTGGTGGCTGTCTCTTGGACCTCTTACACCAGCCACCCCTGTCCTCTTGTTTCTGAATTTAGCTCTGAAATACTTTTGTGTCTGACCCCTCTTCTTTTTGTCCCCCAGGACACTCACCTGAGCTGGGACCCACCAATTTTGATAGAACTTCAGCAGGAATTTTGCCCAACTAAGAAAAAGAAAGCCACAATTTCCCTACAGATGAGATAATTTCTGCTGTTTGTCAGCAAACAGGCTGTAGGGCAGAAAAAAACACTATTTAAACATCAGACAGGCTGAAAAATGTTGATTAAAATGTCTCTTTTCATAATCAAATGGCAAATATAAAGACATATTTTCTTATCTGTTAAGGAGCTTTAGCAGCCTAGGCCAGAAATGCTTTGATACTATACAGTATCCAGTGATGTGAGTGCTCTTTGCAGAAACAGGCACGAGCTTTTGTTGCAGGAAATCTTGTCTCAGTCTTCTCCTCTGACAGTGACTTGATTAAAGACAGCTTAATCCAGTTGTTCATGCACAGGCATCCAGTGCCATCAGACATGGTCTTCAGGATCCCTCTAGCCCCCAGGTGACATAAATGTCCCCATCCCTTCTGTTTGATCTGCTGGGCACCTTCAGGTGTTTGGCAAACTCCCAGTCTTGTCCAGAGCAGCAGATAACCAGTTAAGGGTGGTCAGATTGAACTCTTAATCCTCTGTGCATCAAGCTGCAGTTTGCAAGAACTGAAATACCTTCTCCTCCTCGTTTTTTTAAAACAGCCTGGGAGATCTGGGAATGGGATCTCCAGCAAGGCTCTTTCTTAAGCAGGCACCATCATATCGTTCCCTCATACACATACCAAACCAATCTAGAGGAGAGCTCTTTCCCAGAGCACTGATTAGAGGTTTACTGATCTCCCTTGGGATGCTGGAGAGCTCCCCATGTGTGGTACCTCCCCTGCATGCTGTGAGACCACTGAGTATGAAAACAAAATACAAACAATAAGGAGCAAATTGTTTTTTATTTATACAACAAAGCTGCAGGCAAGCAGGGCAGAGGCAAAGGAAGCTCCTTCTCTGCCTGCTGGAGACCTCCCTGTGAGCATCAGGTAGAGCCTCAGCTCAGCAAGGCTTCATCAGCATCCAGCAGCTCCAGGGAAAGCACTGGTTGGTGGAAGGAAGAGGGGGAAGCAGGGCTGTGTTTGCACCAGAGTCCTGTGGCCTGCACCCTACCAACCTGAGCTTTACCAGTGATAGATGCATGTGCAAAATCTTGGGAGCGAATCCCACTCCTGCACAGATGCAGACAGCCAGGAGCTGGAAATATGTCTGCTCCCAAAGCTGCAGCTGGAGGCAGTGCTGTGAGGGAGGGCTGGTTCCAGCAGCTCCAGCAGGGCAGCCCCAGGACAAGCTCTGGTGCACACAGCTCTGACTCACCCAGATCTGTCCTGGAGCAGGAGGGAAGGGTGAGTCTGCACAACCCCACAAGGATGATGTGTGTTCCCCACAGCAGCAGCTGTGCAGGGATGTGAGCCAGGGGAGATGGAAAACTGCTCACTGCTTGCCCTGCTTTCCATCCCATCTCTTGCACAGACAGGACAAACAGGAGAAGTCCTGCTTAATTATTGAGCTACAGGCCAGGACACTGAAGGAGGTGTTGGCAGGCAGCAGACCAAGACCAAAAGACTGATGACAGAAAAAAGAGGCAAAGCAGGGAGCTGGACATGGATCCCTTGGGGTAATTCCCCACCTGGCAGGGTCTCCTCTCTAAGGAAAAGCACTCCAGTTAAACACCTATTTCTCCAATGTTTATGCATGTCTGAGTGTGCCAATGCCTCTCATCACTGCCAGGGCCTCCCCCTCTCCCAAAGCACCCCAAATGTGCAATTCATACCTGGAGCTGCCCGAGGCAGGACGGGCTTGGCTCTGATGCTGAGCAGACAGGTGAGCGCTGATGGTACCGCAGCTCCTCCAGGGGAATGATTACCTGATTTATCTCCAGCCAAATCCTCCCTGATGTAAATTGTAGAAGCTCTCTTGGCAGGAAGCCCCATCCCCTTATATAAGCTGAAATATTGCCCTTTGAGATTTATCCATTACTGCCAGACTGCTGAGCCGTCTGTCTTCAGCAAGGGCCCCAGAAGAGGAGAGGATGGTTGTGTTCATACTGGTTTTGTCTGTGCAAGGTAAATATTATTGCTCATTTTCCCCTGCAGCAGAGAGCCCAATGTCACCTGGGCAAAGATTCCTCCTCTCTGCTGTGCCAGGACACTGGCTGAAATAGCAGGAATTCAATTTGACCTTGTAAATATCTTTCACATTTAAATGCTCAATCTTGGGGGAGAGGGAAGTCTCTTTTGGAGGTCTGAAATTTATACATATGCACAGAGAAAAATATTTTTGAAGAAAAATTCCAAGCAGCAAATCACTGTGCATATGGGAATTGAGTAAACTGCAATCCCAATCCCTTTCAGTCCTTGCTGCCTTCCTTCCCACCCACAGAGGTACACAACCACACATGTACACCCCAACACCTCAGGTCCCCACCAGAGCCAAGCACACCCCTGGCCCCTGCCCGACTGCTCTCCCACACAACCAGCACCTCTCCAGTCCTTTGTGCCCCATTTTCCTGGAGGGATCTGGTCCCTATCCCCACAGCAATTACACTGCACTGTTGTGTTTGGAGAGCTGCATGTTTAAACCCTCTGAGGGCTGACAGGCCAGGGAAGGGAGGCAGCTCTTCCCTCTGCAAAGCTCTGATCAGGCCAAGGTCCTGGCTGACAGACCTGGAGGGGCTGATGGGCTCTGCTGAGGTTTGAAATGCTCATTACACAACTGCAGATTGCAGAGGAGAGCAAACCTGGTGCCCAAAGTGTAAACCTAGAGATAGGGACAGGTAGCCTGGAATTACACTGCCTGAGACATGGCTTCCCTCACTTAATGTCACTTAGGATGCCACATGAACTTAAAGCCACTTTCCACTGAGGTTTAATAGGTGCCCTGTGGCTGATCATTCCTGAATCCACAGTTGAGCACTGGCATGAGGGGAGCTCCTGCAGAGAGGTTTCTGGGCAGAGCTGGTCAGGTCTTCCCAACTTGGTGACAATTCACAGCCCTGAGTAAGACCATCCACTGGGAGCTATTGTCCTGGAAGGGACACCTCTTCCCTTTCTATCTCCATGTCCCAGTCTCAGATATCTTCCATCTCATCCTGCCCAACCCACTACTTTTAGCTCATTCCTCTCTGATGCAAACCACTGCTTCTCCAAGGGGAAGTCAGCTTGGATGCAAGGGCAGCAGGGAAGTCAACTGCTGGCTGTCACTGCACGAATTGCTGTGCCCCTTCCTGGTGCATCCTCTACTTGACTCCTCTCTGACAGACCCCTTTGCCACCTGGCTGCAGGGAAGAGCCTCATATGAACCCCCAAAAAGCAGAACTGGGACATGAAGTGTGAGACCCTGGACTGGGCAAACCCCAGTTTACAGTAAGACAGTTCCCCTTCCCCTTCAGCGTGCTGTCATGTTTCTCAAGGGCTGGGGACCATTGTTAGAGAACAAAGCAGCATTTCTATAAAAGAGGAGAGCACAGTTAATAAGTTCACTAACTGAGAAAAACAGCCTTTTAATATCTCTCTTTGTGACTCATAGTGTGAGAGCCAGCTGTTACTACTGGAGAGAAATTCCTTGCTGATTAGTCTTTTAAAGGGCTTCCCAGATAATTAAATAATGATTTCTCTCCCCATTCATTCTAAGTGACAGGAGAGCCTGGCAAACCCACTAAGCATGGAAGGGCAGCATGTTTTCCCAAGCCTTATAGGAGCTTAGCTATTCTGCAGCTAATCCGGTGCTTAAACCCAGCCGCAGATCCCGCACCGAGGGACAGGCTGTGCCACCTTCCTGCTGCTCCAGGGCTGACCTGGGACAGCCTGAAATCCTGAAAACAGGCTTTAGGCAGGGCTGTGTTTTTAAACATGAAATTACAATAGGAAGGATGGTCTCACCTGAGCAGATAAATTAACTTTTCATCGCCTCTGCTCCCTGAGAAATCCGCTTTGCCTGGGGTTTGCACGAGCTCAGCGTGGTGAAGGTGAATTAATCCCTCTCTGTCCTTCCTGGACTGTGCTCAGAGTGACCACTAGAAAGAATGAGTGACCAATACAGAGGCCATTTGGGCTTTTTTATGGGGTGATCTGGCCTCCAGCACATCCACTGCATTTCCAAGTCACAGCACGAATCTCAGGGATTTGCTCAGGCAGGAATTTCAGCCGTGAAATTGCGTGGCCTCTCTGGGTACAGCTCCACTGGTCTGATGGAGTTATCCTGGATTTCCACCAAACCTAAAAGGTGAAGAACAACCTGTGTGCTCTCCAGGTGAAACCAGATGTAATCAGGAATATCCAGTCCATGCAGGCACCTGAATAACTGCATTATCACTTATTTTCATGTGTTTGGCTTTCAGAGAGGGTCCTTACCTCATACCTTACTAAACCAGGGGGAAATTTCAGGATTCAATAACCACTGGGAAAAATTAAAGTAAAAAATTAGGGTCACCAACAACAGAAAAAAAGACATAGTACAGATTTTACCGAAGATCAAGACTGGTTTGTAGCTTCAGTTGTGCTGAAACATTTTTTCCAGTGAGCAGATGCTTTTATTTAATTGAAAACCAATGAGAAATATCATCTGAGACAGAAAAACATTGACCAACCATATAAATATGTGAAAATGAGCTTGTGAGTTTTGCCCACTCCTAATTGAGAATCTGTTCTCGTGGCTAATTGAGAATCTGTTTGGGGGCAGGACAGGGGTGGGATAGATAGAAGGGAGAAATATTTAAGAAGCAAGTGTTCTATCAGTAACATATTGTAATGAGAATCTAGAAAAAAAATTAATTTTATTTTTTTTAACTAAGATCCATCTGGACATCTTGGCAAGGAAAAAAATGCAGCATTAGCAAAAGAGATTTTTGAAGATGTTCCAACCTAAATGCAACCCACAAGAGATGTTCAGGCACTTGGAAATGTTATGGATTTGTAATGTCCTCACAGAAACTGTTGCTAACCATTGAATTGGCAGGTAAACTGAGGCAGAAGGTGGTTAAGTAATACAATTGTGTGACAAAACCTGTCAGAGGATGAAGTGCTTCCTCCTCTCTTGTTCCAGCCCCCAAGGAAATATCATCCAGCCATAATGACACCCCGAGATAGAGTGAACTCTCTGATGAGAGACGATTTTGGATTAACTGCTCCCCAGCTTGCAGCCATGAAGGCAATGGGCACTGCAAAACTTTCCCTGGCAGCCTGGCTGGGGGAGGATTCTCCTAGGAAAACTTGCATTTAAATGACATTGGGCACTTAGCCTGACAAAAGGCAGGAAACTCAAAGCTGTGTGACACTCTGTCTTTAACTTACATTTTTATGCCTTTTATTCCTTTCTTCCCCAGCAGTGCAAATCAAGGACAGGGGGTCAAACTGAATCCCTCAGGATTCCCTGGGTTCAGTGCTCTTCTACCAGAGATGTTTGCTGGCCTGTATCATCAGACTAAGCACCTTTTCCTGGGAATAGGAAATTTAGGCATGATTTTCTAATTCACAGTGCAGAAGAGCTCCATGGCCACCCTTGTTCCAGGGGAGCCAGAGCTCCCAGCAGCCTGGGTCCCAATCCCTTGACCCTGGAGAGAAGGTTAGTGAGACAGAGGTGCTGGGAGACAGGAAGAAACAGGAGTGCTTTGTAAACTGATAATGTTCCCTTTGATCTGAAAAGAGTGAAGGAAGGCAGAACCTTTTTTAGATAAGCCATAGAAAGAGAGCAGCCCAGAGCATGAGGGCTGAGCTTCAGCAGAGGCTGGAAGAAAGATGTACCTCTTGCTAAAAGATAAATGCTTCAAAACCCCAAAGCTGAGCTTTCTGAGCAAGAGATATCCTTTTTACTATCATCTTTAATTCAACAAATTTTGGTTTTGACATCTGTTGAAACTATTAAAAAATTCTAAAAACCCCTCAGCAAAACTAGCCTGAATCCAGGGAGTCCTAGGCATTGAGAAGTTCAGACTTATGGTCTAAATGCTACCACTCCCAATTCCTTCTTATTAGCTGAGTCCTTAGGAAAAAATTACTTTTAAAGCATTATTACATGATTTGCCACGTGAAAGGTCCCTGTTGTTTTGTCTCATTATTCTGCTCCTCTGCAAAGGCAGCCACAGGCCATCTTCCCTAATGGATCAGGAGGGAAGCAAACCCTGCTGGTGGGTTTGTTGGACAGCAGAACCAGCAGTGGGTGCAACAACCAACATCTGGGAGCTAAGGCTGGCTCTCTGCTGTTTGCATTGCTCTTTTCAAGCGAGTCTCTGGGTGAATAATTATCCTGGGGTGACTCTTGGCCTTCCCAGTCTCCATAGTCTGCACTGGGAAGGGAGCTTGGTGCCACAGTGAAGCTGTTCGTGTTTTCATTTTCAGAGGGAGCTGCACATCCAGATGTTTACCTGTTTACCCACCAAACACAGCCCTGGCATCGTGGCTGGCACTAGAAGACTGATTTTTAATGCCTTCAGCTGCTGGTAGCAAGTCCCTGGCAATCTCAGCTGATAACATATTGATAAAGCAATGAAACCCTGGATGCAAGGAGCAGCATCTGTTTCAGCCTGGGGATCTGGGGTGGGTAGAGGTTCGATTTTGTCTTTTTTTAACTATTAGGAAAACATGACAATCAAATTTCTCTGCCACTCTTAATTAGCAAGGGAGAAAAGCAGTACAAAGAATAATTAGCAGAGGAAACTTTCCTTTAATATGAGGACACAGCCAGCCACCCCAGGCAATCCAAACACATCGGATCGGGCAGGGGCATTCAAAGTCAGCTACAAAAGCAGAGGAACTCCCCTACATGCTAACATTACTGCCCTCCTTATATTGCTCTATAAAACCGGGGTGTCAAAAAGGCTAGAGATTTTACACTTAGTGTCAGTGGTTTATAGTCATTAGACTAATTATGTTGGTGTTTTTACCACCTTTATTCTACTAATTGGTCTAAAAGCCAAACAGGGACATCATTACTTTACACAAACAAGCAATTATTGGGCCATAAACACACCCTGGTTTGTGTTCCCTGGGTGAGGAGGGAGCTCCTAATGCTCTCTCTGTGGTGTCTGCCACAATAACAGGCATTACTGATGCACTTGACTTTAGCTCTGCTGACAAAGAGGCCTCAAAGCTGCTGATGCACAAGAGAAACTGGGTATTTGTTACCTCCCTACGAGCAGATTAAGGAAAATGGCATCACTCCAGGTTCAGCCCATGCATTGCCTTTTGTGCCGGCACAGCTCGACTTCATTTTTGGTTGAGTTTTGTTGTGTATTTGCTCTCCTAGGAAGGGACAACTTAGTGGATGCAGTAAGAATAATTTGTTTGTCAGACACCCATGAGAAATGTTGTATTTCCAAGAAATTTGGTATCCTTGCAGACTACTGGGTGGAGCATTAGCCATGACATTCCAAGACTTGTCATTGCCTCCTTGAGCTCTGCAAAACACATCTGCTTTTCCCGAAAGGGCAGCATCTTCCCAGGTTACACACCCTGGCAGTCCCTCCCTAGTTATTGCTCTCCCACTTGGGCTGTTTCACTAAATGCTTCCACAGAACAGTGACTGCTCCTCATTGCTCCTTGCATTCCTGGGAAGGCCATTCCTGCTGGCTACAGCGTTTTGCTTGAAGGCTCTGCGCACTTCACACATGCAAGCACAGACTGCGTTTGAAATTGCACTTACTGGACAGCAAACATTTGTACGTAGTTAGAAGAGCTGGGTTATGTGTCACCCAGCAGCAGCAGTGCCAGGGCTGAGACCTGGGCTCTTCATCACCCACAGCAAAGATTTCAATACCATGATCCCTCACAGAAACCCTAACACACCTACCTCCAGTGACTGTGTGTGCAAGGGGTGCTTCAGAAAGGTATGGGAGGGAAAAAAACCGAAAAAAACAAAAGAGAAATCCACCTTAATATTACCACACTGGCAATATAAAAGCGATCTAATACTTTATTTTATTTTACCACCATACAGATAGCTCCTCTTCAGATGAGATAGTAAACTGAATTTATCTTTGAGTAGAACAAACGTTGACCATTCATTGTCTTTAAGAAGCCATAGTGATTTTCTGTAAGCGCTAGGATATCAGGAGAAGATTAGGGCATTTGGAAGAAGGAGGTTTATCTCAGGCAAAGTAGGGAATGACTTTGCACCATCCAAAATTCCTTCCCCAGTGTCCCCTGGGTGTGATAGTCCTCATCACTGATTCAAATTCGTGTTTCAATGAATTGAAAGGCAGCGTTGTCATGAACCATTAAATAATACATGTGTTTCCTACAAGGGTGATCTACTTTTAAATGTTTTTTTTTAAACAAGGCTGTGTGGTTAGTCTGAGTTCAGATGCTGGAAACCTCTGTGTTTCACCTTAATAAAGTGCTCTGGACTGAGGCTTTTTTAGGCTGCTGAAGAGCATTGAAATCCTTGTGTCCTTACCATGTCACTGTTTTTTTTAAGTCCTTTCCCTGAAGACTTCATCAAGTATTCTCACTTCAAAACTGATGACACAAAATGGTCCATTAGAATTAAATACATATGAAGAAAAAGTCAAATGCTCAGTGTTTCACAAATGTTTTCTGCAGCAGGCTGCTGGCTGCTGTATTTACTGAACACGTCAGATTCTTGACTCTACACTTTCCTAAACAAGCCAAGTTTTTGTTTTATTTTATGTTCCATAAATCCATTTAAATTGGGCTATAATGGTTAATTTCAATCTCTCTCTCAAATGTTTCTAAGGGTCTCTGTAATATCCAACAGAGCTGGCTCCCCTCCTTTGGAAATAAGAAACTGCAACTTCAGTGAGAAACACTATCTGAACAATGTCTTCTTTAAACAGCCCCCAGAAGCACTGCATTTCCAACTCTAAGGGGAATTTGCATGTGTTTCAGCATCAAAGGTTGATATGACCCTATCACCTAGGGACTGTCATGTTATCTAAGCGCCGGCATATCAGGAGCACGATAACATTGTGTGGCTCACAGCTGTTGCAGAAACGACATATTTTCTGAATTAACCTAGGCTCGGATTTATATAAACTATCCCTGATAACATCAGCCCAGGACTCTCCTTTGAAAATGAGCAGAGATGCTGCCCGAGCGAGCTCCCTTCTGCAGACAAAAACCCAAACCAAGCCCGCTCTCCCTGGAAAAGCCGCGCTTGGATCCGTGACGCTCACCCCAAGAAACGGTGGGGAAAAAAAGTGTTTTGCGGCGAAAGTAGAACAATGAAGATGTCAAGTGGCTTCTCGGGAGCGAGCCGCCGTGTCTTGTCATGCTTGGACATGAACGGGGAAAAAAAAAATGTCTTTATTACCCGGCGCGGTAACCCCGCAGCGCGCCGCCGGCTTGATCCTATAACTTTCCCATTAGAAGAGGGCGCCCGCAATCCTAATGAGGCACAATAAGTAGATTATGGGAGTGCTTTTGTTTTGCTAAACAGCCGCTTTTTCTGGCGGGGGGTCTCACAAAGGTGTGCGGGGCCCCGGTGCGGGGCCGCGCCCGGGACGCGCCGTGTCGGGTCGGGCGGAGCGCGGAGCGAAGGCGCGGGGATGGGGCTCGTCGGTCCCGGGGCTCTGCCCATTGTATCTGGGCTATAAAGCTGTCAGAGCAGCCCGATTGAATGTTCCCTCACTCCTAGCCTGGCGCTTCCTCCCCTCTCAGCAGAGAGCTAAGCCCCGGGATCTTTTGTTTTCATGAGAAACCACTGGCATCTCACATTTATAAGGAGTTTTAAAGCTCTGCTATGAAAAATAGCTGTGTCTTAAAAATACAGGGGATTTTCTTGTTGTTGTTGGGTTTCTTTTAATTGCATGCAAACCATGCACTCCTCTGAGAAGTTATTTTTACAGAGAGATCAGTGGTTGTTTAGGATGCAAAGGAGAGCACAGCTTTTCACCAGGCTGCAATCTTTCCACCTTGCATATTCATTTCGATGCCTAGAGAAGGAGACTGCTCCGGGGGAAAAATAGCAGGGATGGATTCCTGCCCCTGTGAAGGGCCTGGATCTGCTGGAAAGATAAGAGGGAATAGCAAGAGGGCCCACCACCCCTGTAATGGGTTTCTTAGCTGTGTTCCTGTAACTATTCGTATGCTGGATGGATGTGAAAAAGATATTAGAAGTGCGGAAAAGGTTAAAAGAATGATCAAACCAGCCTGTAGGCTGAGGTGCAGTGTGAAACATTGCATTCTCATTTTCTGTTGGTTTTAATTAGGCCACCCAACCTTTGAAAATTGAGGTTGAGGAACTGCAGGTCACATAAGGACCCTGTAGCATGGCTGCTGATCTGCAAGCAGAAAGACTGCACAGCCAAGCAGGAAGTTTCACCACAGCCTGCTCAGATATTGCTTGTCATCACTCTGGTCAAACTGCAGATTTATGGAGAAGAGCCTCTCCTACTCTGCTTTGGTCTCTCCGTGTGACTCTGACAACAGAGAGAGAAGTAGTATAAATTTTGTGAAAGCAAGTAAAAGTAACTGGGGTTTGAGATCACTGGGAAGCTCTGTTTTTTGTTATAAAGTACTCTTGTTGCACCTTCAAGGGGCAAAATTGCCCTGGTGTCCTGACCTACCTGTCCACAGGGACAGGCTGTGAACATCTCTGCAAATCCTCATTTCACCAGCAAAGCACATGAGTGCCTGGACACAAAGCCTGGGCAAAGATCTTCGCAAACTAAAAGTAAACATTCATGTATGGAACTCTTCTGATGGATCTGGAAATATTTGCTGAGGAGTTTCCCTGACAGTCCTTGGTCTGGAATTGTATCTTAAATTATTCAGTGGATACTCCTGTGGAATTTCATTGAAAATCTGAAGTTTGTAATCTTCCAGAACCATTGCAAGTGTTTCCACTGAACTGAGAGTGCAAGAGGGAGAGGAGGCTATTCAATTTATCACTGCAGGCTCCTTTTTGAGTGTGATTAATACTATCTTAATGATGGCATTAACCCATCACAGACTGTGATCCCACTATGTGAACCAATATACCAGGGCAGATGGATGTCAGAAAGCCATTTTTCCCCCCAGAAGGGCTCACCTAAGGCACCAATAGCCACACATGAAGCCATGTAACCAACCATGCCACCCCCAAGAGTATCTCATAATCCAGGAAAGACTCAGTTAATTGGTCACATCACTCAGCACTTGAATCAACTGCTGGGCTCATCTCAGTCAGCTGAAATAAAGCACAGCATAAATTTTATGAAACTGATTAAAGTTGTACCAAACATACCAGTGATTAAAGTTGTACCAAAAATAACACAGGGAAGGATTTTGAATGTCAGATATTTTGAACTTCCCCTGTATTATAAAAACAAAACCAACCAACCAAACAAACCCCAAAGCAATCATCTCAAACCTTATCCAAGCAGCTGGAAATGTTTTTATGGACACTTGAGACATGTTACAGGTGTGTTGTTGGGACCTAGCAGTCTTGGTTTGTACCCAAGCACTAACCACTGCCTGAAGAAGCCCTTCTAGAGGAATCTTATCCTTGATTGTATTAGTGCATTTTGAAGGATTATTCCAAAATTTTTCTCTTTGGTCTCCCTAATGCCCCATTGGTTTTACCTTTTATTCTTCCCCACACTGCCTACACCTTGCTCTGCGCTGCCAAAGGGCTCAGGGAGCTGCCTCTTCCCAGAGCTTGGAGGAGGACTCTTCTCACAGCCATGGCAAAGCCTCTGCACCCTTGAAAACACATTGCAGGGCATCACATTACACATTCTGTCACATTCTTAAAACCGCTCTTCTCATGGGATCCAAAAAAACCAGCACACCCTGACTTCTGAGGAAACTGGGAAGACACCTCCAGCCCTGGGCTGTGGGAGAGGTTGGAGTAGGGTGCCCAAAACCCGAACAATACCAAAGGCAGCTACATTACCCCACTCTAAGGTCTGCCCATCCCTCAGAACTCCCTTCTAAGAGTCCACCCTGGACCCCCAGGGCACAGCAACAGTTGGTGGGAAGCAGCTGGGGATGTTGCAGCACCAGAACTTTCCAACACACAAAATACAGCCTCGGGCTAGCCAGTCCTGGATTTCTCCATGAAGCATCTAGGGATGTGCTTAGATAAAAGATATTGTTGAGAAAAATCTTGCTTTCCAACCGTTTTTACTCTTGGCAATGGGTGGGCCACTGGAAAAAGGACTGTTAGAAAACAAAACTGAATCTGTATTGTTGGCCAGGGCAGAAAATGATTGTCCAAAATAAAGCATAAAACTTGTTAACAAGCAAAGCAGGCTATTGGATTCAACTGCAACAGGAGTAGGCAAGAAAAATATGAAAACCTTCTCTAGGCAATCTGAATACAGCCCTTATGAACTAAAATCTTTCAAAAATGTTATTTTATTTCTTGTCCCCCACCCCCACTTTTTTTAAGGGCTTGGTTTTATTTTTAGCAGCAATCCTCTTTTGGGGTTTTTTTTTTTTTGTTTGTTTGTTTGATTTTTTTTTGGTTTGTTGTTTGGGTTTTTTTTGTTTGTTTGTTTGGGTTTTTTTGTTTGGTTTTTTTTTTTTTTTTGTTTTGTTCTTCAGATATTTTCCTGTAAATAATAATTGGTTCTTTTGTGGCAGCATTTCCACATTGGCAGGGGTGTGTGGGGCTTTCTTGGAGGTGGCAAGAAAAAAGGGAGTGATTTGTTTCAATGGGTTATTGTTGAGTGAATGCAAATATCTGCAGCCACTGGAGCAAATAGGAGCAGGGGATTAGGTGCAGGAAGCTGGCTGAGTGGCATAGGCCATCTGTCCCGGGCCTGAGAAAAGAGGAATCTCGTTTGCAGTGTATGTTAATTAGTTAGATGATTGGCTCAGCTGTCACCTTTGCAGAGTGAAAGCGCACAGGCACAATTAAATTCATGTCCATGTATGTTTATCAAAGCACATGTTTTTAGACAGCTTTGGTTTTTAGGTGTAATTTTGTCTTCTCAGGCACCGAGAGGATTCTTTGCTATTGTGCCCACAAATGGAGGGGACAAAAAAAAGGAAGAGAAAAAAAAAAGAAAAAAAGAAGAAAGAAAATACCTTAATTAAAACATGATCTGGATTGTTTGCTGAAGCGTCTCTGGCCGCATTCTTTAATGCACTTGAAATTACCCATTTGCATCAATAGGCGTTAGCTGAATTTATTTCTATTCAAATGTATTCCCTTGATGTTTCTGCAGAAGGTGGTAGGTTTGGAAATACATGTATGGCAAGTTTGGGCTCCTACGGTGCCCCCATTGAAACACAATGTCAATATCCTACACTTAAAAGGGACCCGTTAGTTAAAGTAAAATGCTGCAGTTTGGGGTGGGTTTGGTTTTGTTGTCATTACACTGACATCTCCAACGCAGCATCCCAAGTAACTCTCCTTGGGAAGAAGTTGTCTACTTGCAAGCCCCAGGGAGTTATTTCCCATGGTGCCATTTCAATTATTTTTGATTCATTTATTTACTGTCTTCCAGTCCTTGTCAATGCACAATGGGCCACGTCTCCCCCTCCACGGGCACACAGGACCCTTCCTGCGGGGTCTTGGGACACTGGAGGAGCCATGGAACATCTGCCCAAGTGCCACTTGTGCACTTCAGGGGCTTGTGCAGAGAGGGCAGGCAAGGGGACAGACAGGGTTTGGGCAAGGGATCCTCCCTGGCCAGGACACTGACGCTGACCTCACACAGAGGCATGAAAAAGCTGCAGAGGCTCTTGGTTCCAGGATGGAGGAGCAGTCATGGAGATGCTGTCCTGAGGCTGCTTTGCAGCAATGGAAGAGCTTTTTCCTCACTGGTCTCGGAGGAGAAATTTGTAACTCATCCCACTTGGCTTAGGCAAGTCCTGGGGAGAGGAGCAGCCACAAAAGGCTCCAGCCCAGTGCCATGAGACTGTTCACAGACCCAGCTCCCTGGAGAAAAACCCAGCCCCTGTCCTTCCTATCCTGTGGCAGGGTCTGGCCATGGTTTCTCGGGCTGCAAAACCAGGCAAGGGCCATTTCTTTATGACCTGGGGAGATGCTGTGCCTCTCATTTGCTTGTGTCTTCCTGCAGGGATTCCCCACAAGCCAGCACTGGATTCACAAGGCAGGGTGGGAAAATAAATTGCCAAGAACTCCCTTTATTGCAAAACCCAACAGCAAATTCATTCTGAGTTTCAGTGGCCAGAAACTGAGGGGGAAATGTTTATGTGCAAAAAAGGCAGCTCCTGGTTGTGAGCTATGTAAGAGGAATACACATCTGTATGCCAAGGACTCACATATTCTTTAGGAGTGAGGAGGAGCAGGGGCATGAGGGTATCAGCATGGTGATGGGGCTGTTTTCCAGCTGATGGGCCAGTTTATAACCCAGCATGTTTGAATGTTCACCTCTGCAGGGGTAAGACATCCTCTGTGTACGTACAATTTGATAAAACATGCAGCAAAATCCAGGAGAACACAAGTAACACCTTCTTTTTCTGTTAGGTAGTGACCTTTACCTGCTGTTTCCTTCCTTCCTTCCTTCCTTCCTTCCTTCCTTCCTTCCTTCCTTCCTTCCTTCCTTCCTTCCTTCCTTCCTTCCTTCCTTCCTTCCTTCCTTCCTTCCTTCCTTCCTTCCTTCCTTCCTTCCTTCCTTCCTTCCTTCCTTCCTTTTCCCCCTTTTCCCTCTTTTTTTTGACATGGGGCACAATCCTTAAGCCATCTGGCACTTTGCTGGAAAGGTGAAAGCTGGGTTGAGTGCAACCACTCACAGGAACACCAAATCCTGTGAGAGGAGAGACAAGCAATGTCACCAACATGGCCTTTACTGGGTTTTGGTTTACTGAATCAAGCTGTTTTGGAAGATTGTTCAGCCCTCAGAGTGAATTGATCCCACAGCACATTTAGCCATACTGCTTTGTGTGATTTATGGGTCCTGGGCAGCTCTATTTCCTAATACCTTTCATAGGCACCCCCTTACAGGTTGTGTGTAAATGTGTGTCTTACTCCTTTTTAAGACGAAGCACTATATCAGCTATATTTATAGAGGATCAGCAGATGGCCAGCAAGCTGGGGGAAAATTGTATTTGTCAGGCTTATAAATCTGAAAGGGGAGTTTCAGCAAAACCTCACAGCACTTGACACAATTAATTTTTGGAGTGGGATTATTCCCTGAAAAATTATCCCAGGCCTTCAGTTCATGGAGGTGCATGGAATTATGTGGGTGCCCTAACAGCAACATCCAAGTGCTCCTGGTGTGTCCTTAGAGTTCCAAGGGAGGAAGAGTGCTGCTGTACTGACAAAACAGAGGAAAGAAAAACTGGGCTGCTCATTGCTGAGAATCCCACAGCAAAAAGGGGAACTGAATTTGGGTTCAGGGTGGGACAAGAGACATGGGATGAGCACAGCCCTTCCCATTCACCAGGTGCTCAAGGTACATCTGTGCTGACTCTAAGGCATTTCACTCACTGACTGTTCTGGACATTAGTGAACATCCCACATCACTGCAGGGATTTTGGGGAAGCCTGGGAGGAGCCCCAACATGAGAATAAAGAGAAAAGCTCGTGAAGCTCAGGGAAGCAGAGACAACCTTTGTCTTCTTGTCCATCAGAGAGGGAAAGGTAGAAGTCCTTCGGGAGTGAGTAGATCTGCTCCCATCACGATCCCAGAAATGGCACAACTAATGCAAGACAAGTTACTCCTTTTTTCTTTAACCACTTTGCTAAATGTGTCCAGAGAGTCATGCCATGGCACTGCAGTGCTTCCTCTCACATCCTAGCTAACCTGTAACCAGTTTACTCCCTCTCACTACTGGAGACATAGAGCCTTACTCAACTGGGCTTAAAAATGCATGTAATGTATTAGTGAAAATTGCCAAAAGTCCTAATTGAGATGGTTAAACTGTGCATTAACATCAGCTGATCAGAGCAATCCCTGGGAGTTCCCCTCAGTAACACAGCAGGTGTGAAAATATAACTGGTCCCTCTACAGGAGGCTTTAGGATGCATTAGCTGAAATGCTCTTAAAATACACTTTTCCCTCTAATTAAAACCAGCTTTCTGCATCCTGTTACTTTGGAGTCACAGCTTTTAGAGGCAGAGGATTTCTTTATGGTGGGTTTTAACATATCTCAGAGCATGGGATGATGATCTGCTCAGCCATCGGAGGCGTGGGAGCACTGCTGTGCCAGGAGATGCACTGAGCACCTGCTGGTCCTTCCTCACAACAATGCCCTTTCCACTGAGGAGAAACAGCAAGTGCATGGACAAAAAATAAACCCACCAGTGCTCCAAGGTCATTACTCTTGATTACACTGTTACTTGACTCAGGACTGCCACAAAATTATCCTGTTTTGCCACTGTCTTAAGCAGATGTTTAAGCCAGCACAAATTGAGTGCTAAGTGGGTGTAAATCAATAACAACTCCTGAACAGAGATTTTTGGTATGTCACAGGTTTAAATTCCATTTCTGTAGCAGCAAAGGATACCATATGCAACAGTGGAAAATTAGCTCCTCCCTCCCTAACTTTATCTGCAAGATCTCTAAGTGGAGAGCAGCCCTCACTTGCACCATTCCAAGCAGTGAATCTCATAAACACACACAATTTCCCTTGGAAATCCTTCCTATTTCACTTTTTCAGTCCTTGGCCCTCAAAATTCCAACAGCAAGTGACAGCTCAGCATCAGTGAGGCTGTTTGTCTTACACAGAGATTGGCAATGCTCCATGTTTCATTTAAGAGCTGTCTCAAAACAGCCAGAGTTTTCCTCTGAAAAAATAAATAAAGCTCTGAACCCCACTCCTCAGAGAAAAACCCTACCCAAAACCCAGCAAGAATCAAAGCTGAAGTATTATTGAAAGTTTATTCCTTAAAAAGGACAAGTGAAGTTATTTTGGAAGACCACTGCCAGAGGTACTGTGAGAACACTGATATCCAAAGCTGTCATAATATTTGACCCTCAGAAAATAGGGCTATCCATCCCTTGGGTAAACTGGGATAATATTAAACGGGGAGAGGCAAAGAAAACACTTGTTTTCTTTTGGAAGAGGGACGTGGAGCTGCAGCAGCGCTCCTCAGCCGAGCAAGCAGGCAATGGGGAGATCAAAAGCAGAGCTCCAGTCAGGAGCCTTTCATCTGCAGCTCTGCCAGCATTTGGAGATGAAAGTCCTAGAATTTCACTGGGAGTGACGAAAAACATTCCTTAGGACCTTGCTTGAAAGCATGGCTGTCTGCAGAATGGATTTGTATTTAGGTTTTATGCTGTTTTCTTTTTTTTTCTTCCTGATTCCTAGGACTGAAGTTATGCATGTTTGGTCAAATGCAGAAGTGGAGAAACTTCGAGCAAAGGAGATGGAGCTGGGATGTGGGATCTGCTCCACTGACTGTGGGTTTCAATCCCAGCCCCTCCAAGCTGATGTGTATGAAGAGTGGTCTTATTTCCCCCAGAAAGAGGGTCTTGTCTTTAATCTTCTCCCTCCATTTCAGCTCTCCTGGCTGTCTCCAGGAGAGCAGACGGGGAAGGAGGTGACCAGACTGTGGCTGCCACGGAAAGCATCGGATATGCAACTATTCAGTGAATTCTCACAAATGATGGTTCTGTTCTCAGAAATCAGGATTACTCAGCATACGCTTCACAAACAGGAGGGGATAAATCCATGGGATAATTTATTCACAATGAATAATTCAACCAGCAGAAGTGACTACTCCAAAGATCGGGTCAAAAGTTGAGTACTTGAATAAATGAATTGCCCTTTCACAAATATAAAAAGCAGAAATCTCAATATTTATCATTTTCAGACACACAAATATTCCAGAACAACATTTTCTAATGAAGTGGGGAGGGGTGTTAATAATAAATTCTATTGATAACAGGAGTTAGAAAAGCAAATAATAACTGACTGGAATATGTTTATATATGAAAACTGACTTTTCAAACAAACTATCAACAGTGGGCTGCATTATAAGACTATTAGGAAATAGAAACTCTGCAAATAACTTGCCTACCCTGGCAACTGCTGAACCTACTGCCAGTAAATAAGCATTACCCTGGAGCACGAGCCAAGCTGTCACAAGCTCAGAGACATATGGCAAAAGCACAAGCAGAGAGACTCGAGATCCACAGCTGAGACCAGATGTGCAGCTGGCCAAGGTGAAAAATGGGAACCATCAGAATCCTCTCCCAGTGCTGTATCCCTAGAGGGGTCTCATCCCTTCCCTGGCTGGGTGTGAGATGGGTTTAGCAGTCAGTGCTGCTCAAGGACTCTGTGCAGCCTGGAAAGTGTCCCTGCACGGCAGGGCAGCCAGAGACACCCCACCTTCAACCCAGCCAGCATGGCCAGCACGCCCTTTGCAGCACAACCAGCCACTCTGAGGCTCTTCTGGTTGGAACAGACCACGAGAAGCATTCAGTTTGTGCCTCGTTTTTTGTCTCTTTCTGGTGAGATGTCCATGAGGGCTCCCTGTGCTTTCTTGGAATGATGCTGTCCACAGCTCCTCCAGAGCTGTGAGTCTGCCCTCGTTGTCCCACCTGCTGTGCCTTTGGGTAAACCTGTCCTTTTCCAGTAATCATAGGGACAGATCAATCTAGAGATAGGAGCTGATATGAGCTCATCAACTCCTTTCACCTAAACTACTGCTGGTCATACCTGCTCATGGCTGACTAATCCATGGCAGGAATTCCTGAGCCCTGGGGCATCCTTGGCCACCTTGGTGGCAGCACAACTGAACTTCAGCCAGTTAAGGGGAATTTGACTCTGTGCAGTTTGGGCTGATGAAAATTAGAGTGTAAGTCCTGTTGGTTGGCTTACTCCAGGCTTGAGGCCATGCCTTGGGCTCACATTTTGAATCGTCATTGTGGCACCAGGTAGAGAATTAAACTGAATATTTTCTCATACTGTTCATAGTTGTAGTGAGCAGAGATCAGTCTCTGGCACATGTGGAGTGGGAAAAAATATTTGAGACATGAACAATCCTCAAAAAAGAGGAGAGGAGGTTGGTGAGAGGTAAGGCACAAGGTAAAGAGGTAAAGCTAACAGGGATTGAAGTAGGACACTGCTTTTCTTCTGCAATGGAGGTGCAGACAGAAAGCATCCCAAATATTGCCTTTCTGTGAGATCCTTCACCTTTCCCAAAGAACAGACATCTCCAACTACCCCTGAAGACCAGCTTGGTGTTACTGCTCTCCAAAGATCTGTGAAACACTGCCCAGATGGTTTGCAGCCAGGGTTTATGGCCTGGAGCAGGACAGAAAAGCAGCTCTGCTGGGACAGGGAGCCTGGGAGGGCTGCTGTGCTGAGCTTCACTTTGCTCTGCCATGAAACCCTGCCTGCTGGGAAGAGCCATGGGCCACACAGCAACTTGGTGGCCAAAGCAGCACCCTCAACCACTTTGGAGTCCCCATCCCCTCACTGCAGCCAGAGCACAGCCTCTCACTCAACTGTAGACCCAGAATGCAAGAAAGGTATCTCAACTGGATTTAAAAAAAAATTATTTTATTTCTGGAGAAAAAAAGGAAAAAGGCCATTTTCAGTTTGGCTGGAATAATAACAAACACACAAGAGCTGAAAGCCTTGATTTGTGCTTGTATTTCTACAGTTTCATCTCAACACGGATTCTGGACCCAGGAGAGGGAAATAGTGCTCCTACCCTATAAAAAATGTACAGGGGGCAAGAATCCAGTCCAGTAATTACAGAAATGGTCTGGAGTCAGAAGGACTCTACTACAAGCAATTAAAAAGAAAATTAAGCATAAGAAAAGTTTTCTTTCAGTTTTATGGCTAAACCCACAAATAGAAGAAATACTGTACTGCTGAACTCGAACAAACAAGCATGCCTGATTTTAATGAGCAAAATGAAGGGCTTGTTTTATGGGATATGTAATATAATAGTCCCATGGTAAGGGAGTCTATTTCTCCACTGCTCTGCACTGCATGCAGTTATTCCAAGCGGTGCAAAGTGGATGTAAAACGCTACCAAACCCAAATGTCTTCCTTTTGTCCTCCTTCAGTCCTCTCCTACACCCCCTGAATATATGTGTGCACCACTGTGCTGTGTGTGGATCAGCAGATTAAAGGGAAAGGACAAGTACTGTGGTTAGGAAAGGAGGGGAAGGGAAGGAGGCAGGTTCTGGACTCATCCCCTTGCCACAAACTTCCCATATGATCCTGGCTGAGTCACCTAATTTTGGCAGGAGGTGTGATGGCAGAGCTCTGGCAGAGGTCCAGAGGTCCCAGCTGCTGGTGAGGATGGGATGCAGGGAACTGGCAGATGTGAAGCACCAATGCCATGGCTGAGCCATGCATCTTCCCACTTGATGCTCCTTAAGTGCTTCTGTGGAATTCTAACTCTGCTCTCAGGGATGAAATACCATTTCTCATGTGACTGTAGCCATCAAGGCACTCAAATACCCCTACAATGGGGGTGCACCAAAGTTTGGAGATCAGTTTTGCTGTTATTGTGGTCTATGAATAAAAACTACTGTGGTTAATGAATATAGAGACAATAAGCAGAAGGGTGGCAGCAGCAAAGATGCAGTCCCAAAAATTCCCTGGGGGAGCTGCAGACAGCTGGGCTCTCCCTCCATGCCAGCAAAGACCGTGGATGTCCGTCTGTGTGAGGGGCACCATCACACACAACACAACCTCAACCCTTCCCACCACACCCCTCCTTGCATTCCCTGGGCTCTCTCACACCAGAGTTAAAAAACCCTAACTATGCTTGTACCCCCCACCAGTGCCACCACCCTTTGTCTCACAAACTAATCTGTACTTACTTGCCCAAATGTTCTAAAATAAAAAGGCAACTTGTTGTTTATAAATGCAAAAGAAAATATATTACTTGTTTGCCAGGGTCTTAAGGGAAATAGTCTTGAGGCTATATAGCAAGAATTATTTCCAGTTGATTCCTTCCACCCCATCAGTTTCAAAGAACCAATTTGTTGGCTACTTGGTTTTTGCTTTATTCAAAAAGAAAAGCTCTTTTTTTTTTTTTTTTAATTATTCTAGCTCTCACATTTCATGCCATTCTTCTTGTGGGCAAGAGCAGAGCAGGGACAATACCAGCACAGAGAAGAGAGAAAGGTCTGAAGAGCAGCTGGGTACGAGTGAAAGCAGTAATCTTCAAAGCTGGCTTTTGTCTCTCGTAGCCCTTATGGTACGAGACAGTGATCTCACCCAGGGCCATGCTCCTGCTCCTTCTCTTCCTCCTGCCTCTTCTCTCTCAGTTTTGGGTGTTGCTGGTAGAGGCTGCCCTGTTAGAGACAAAAAACCCAGGGTTGCCTGTCTCAGGGCACAGCACGTGGTGAAGCTCAGAGCATCCCCGACTGCACTTTCCGAGGTGGTGACACCCCAGGGCTTTGCCCAAAGATGGGTTTGGCTGCCAGAGAGGCCAAGCAGCCAGGATCAGGTCCAGGCAGACAGCACTGCAGGCCTTGGGTGCCATGAGTTGTGGAAATGACTCAAACACAACGACCACAGCTGGTTTGGATGGCAACCTGGTCTAGTGGAAGGTGGCAGGGGCTTGAAACAAGGTGATATTTAAGACCCTTACAACCCAAGCCATTCTATGATTCTGTGACTGGAAATCAGCTAAAGTTGCTGCTCCTCAGCAATTTCTCAGGGATACCAGCAACCTCTGGAGTAACCAATCTCACCAACCGCATCACCTCCACCCCTTTGAGCTAGTAAGAGAGTCACCATCCCCACCTGGTTTGCTGGAGGGTGGACTGTTGAATTTGGCACTCATATCCCCCAGAGTGAGAAAAAAAAAACTCTCTGTAGTGGTTGCAGCAGAGTTTTTAAAGGCAGAGCTATCCACTGTCCTTGTCCTGGGCCAATGCAAAATCCATTTCAGAGGTACCCAGCTGCTCTTCCTCCCCATCTATACAACAGCAGCACCCAGAGCTGATTCTCAGAGATACTGCAGGGCATTTCATATTTGTTTTATTCTGGGTTGGGTTTTTTTTTTCAGTAACAGCAAGTAAATCAGAAATTTAAGATTTTGGAAGATTAATTTGCTTGCAGATTCAGGGTGATCTGGGCTAATAGTTTGAGCCAGAGGGGGGAAATAAAAAAAAAAGGAAACTAAGAGAATAGAGTGGGAGGAGAATTCTGAAAAAATTTCAAAACACATTGTTTCAAAATCTTCTAAACAAAATGGGTTGGGTTTTTTTCTGAAATACAAAAATGCTTCATTTCGACATTTTCCCATTCGGTCTCAAAACAGCTTTTTTGTTTTACAAACTAACATAAATCAAAAGAAAACAAAGTTGAATGAAAAGGTTAATAAATGCAATAAAACATTTGGGGTTTGGACTGAAGAAAATACTTCGTCTTGACCCTACAGGAATCTCTTCCTTTTTTTTTCCCCTCAGTTTGCCAAGAAAATGCAAATAATTTGTTTTGGTTTGACCTGAAGCAATTTATTTATCATTCTTGGAACATGAAACACCATTGTTTACCTAGATCAACTCATCAGCTCCCTGGCACCCTTTTCTTGGGGGAATTAAGGAGATCAAGGGGATTAAGAGAGACCACATTGAGCTGTTGCCAGGATGGTTGATGTGGGGTCTGGGCTTTTTGATCCCAGGAGAAGAGCTTAGGTGCTGTATTTCCCACAGTGCCCTCAGGAGAAGAAGCAGATGTGGGCAGAAGTGAGGTTTTTTATTAGACTAAAATAAAAGATTGATGAAAGATATTATCTACACTCACAAGACTTACCTTGCCTGGAAGATGAGGCATGGTCACTGCTAACGCCCAGCTCTGTCCCAAAGGACACCATAACATCCTGACAGAGTAGATTTTATGGGCTTTGGAAAGAAAATCAGGATGGACAGGTTTCACAACTTGCCCTCTGAGAAAAAAGGCATCAAATCCTGTCCCTATCCATACACTTGAGAGCTGTCAGACAGACAGACAGACAGACATGGGAACAGTGTGGAGGATCCTAAAGCAGGGCTGGCCCCAGGTTAAGCTCCTCACTGTGCCATGCCAGGGGCTCCTGCATAACATGTGATTGATTTTGGTTGCGTAATGCTGAGCTGTAAGACCTCATCAGCTGCTACTCATTACACAGGCACAGCCCTTCTTGAATAGAAACCATAGCAGAAAATAGATCTGGGGATGTAAAACCTGACATCTTGAATTCATAAACGGAGCGACAGCATTCTTGTTTAGAGTCTGAGGGTGGCCTGTTCTGAACTCGCCTTTTTTTATACCAGATGAGTCTAACCTCAGAGTCAGGATGACTCCAGCTCGTATCATTAGCCTAAGGCAAAGAAAAGACCGTGTCTCAAGTCTCAATGCTGGAGTCTCTACAAAGTGCTCAAACAAGGGACACCGAGTCTGATCCTGCCATCTCAGCAGACCCACTGACTCTCCTCAGCAGGGACAAAGGGTGCCAGCCCAGGCTGCAGTCAGACTGTCTTCTCACACAGATATCCTAATCAGGAATCAGTCCCAGCCACTAGAAAGAGTCAGAAAATAAACCAAGAAATCACTCTCCTCCCTGCCCTACTACCAAATCTGTTCTGTTCCGAAAGCAGTGACCCAGAGCTGTGTCAAAGGGAGGACAAGATCAACTGTTTTCATTAGGCAGTGGAGGGCCTTGGGGAAGGACTCACTGACCTCTCAAGGTCTTCTACAATTTTTTGGTCTTCATAATTTTCTTTACAGTTCCACATACTTGTTTCATTTAGATGTGGGTTTGGGGAGATTGGGTCGTTATGCCAAATCTCCTGTATGAGCCCTGGGAGGACATCTGACCTCTTCTTGCCTTTCCAAACCCATGACAATGTGTACTGACAGACCCACAGTGCTGGCTTTGCTGGAATAGAGTTAATCTTCATAGAAGGTGGTATGAGGTTGTGGTTTGGATTTGTGCTGGAAATACTCTTGGTAACCCAGGGGTGTTTTTGTTATTGCTGCCCAGGACTCTCACACAGCCAAGGCCTTTCCTGCCCTCACCCCTCCCCAGCAGCGAGGGGGCTGGGGGTGCACAGGGAGCTGGAAGGGGACACAGCTGGGGCAGCTGACCCCAAATGACCCAAGGATATTCCACACCGTATAGATGGCATCAGGCTCAGTACATAAAGCTGGGGAAAGGAGGAGGAAGGGGGGTTGTTTGGAGAGGTGGCATTTGTCTTCCCAAGTCACCCTTACATGTGATGGAGCCCGGCTGTCCTGGGCATGGCTGAACACCTACCTGGGGAAGTGCTGCATTTATTCCTTGCTCTGCTTTACTTGTCTGGGGCTTTTCCTTTATCCATTAAACTGTCTTTATCTCATCCCATGAATTTTCTCCTTTCTACTCTTCTGCTTCTCTCTCCCACCCCACCAAGAGGTGAGTGAACAGCTCAGAGGGGCTGAGTTGCTGGCTGGGGTTAAATCATGATATCCATTCATGATAGTGAGATACTTACATAGTGGTGCTGGAGATATGAAGTATCCATCTGGCCAGCAGGTATGGACAGTTGCAAGAGTAACCTGAGAAAGTACTAATTTGTCTCAAATACACCCTATCACTGTCCCTAACCTGCCCATATCCAGTCTTCTTCAATGCATCCACTAACAACAGTGAGCTCTTCCCCTGCAGCTCCTTTTGCAGCTCCTTGTGCCCTCTCCACACCGTGGATCACCCTTCTGCAAATTCTTTCCAAGATGTCTGGCAGTGCAAGCCCTTTCTCACCTACACAGTGTGAGGGAAGAAATCAAATACGAGATAAAAACACACCCTGTGCATCAGCCTGGCTTAAGCATGCTGTCACCAGGCCCTGTCTATTTATTCTTTGTCAGCTCTTTCTGCTTGCTCCATCTCTCCTCACATATTTCAAATCTGCATTTAATTCAAGTATTACGTCCATTTATTTTCTTAATACTCTTATTCCCCTGAACCATGTTTTTATGCTGGGTAGCCGTCTGTGGAAGCACAGTGCTGAAATAAGGCACTTATTGGCTGCAGCTCCAGGGATTTTAACCGGATATCTGCCTTTGTTTAAATTAAGTAAACCAGGATGTTTCCTAAACACCATAAGGACAGAAGTTTAGACTTCTACTGAATCAGCTTTTTGACCTAAATCCAGAAATGCTTCAGTCAAGGACATCCCCCAAAGGAGTCCAAGGAGCCTGAAAATCCCCTTCCATCAGGTCCAAGGGGCTCTGTGACTCACTCTGTGGAGACGCCAATCCCAATCCTTTGGAGGAGATGCCTACCCCTATAAAGTGTCTACATGTAGCCACTCAAAACTACATGACACACATCCCACTCTTCAAATGCATTTTTGGACACAGGCTGTAGTCTGTGTACTTAGGGGCATACTGACTCATGCTCCCCAGTGAAAACAAACCTGCAGACAGTGATGGGGTACAGCTTTGGACACTTCTGCAGAGCCATGGGCTGATACCTTCAGGTTTTATCAGGTGAGGAGTTTCCAAAGTGCTCAAAGGTGGACATTATGGTGAACTCAAAATAAAACAGAGAATTCAGCACTGTTTCGTACACTGACTAACTTTCTGGAAGCCTAGAAGTATACAATTTCCATTAGCAACAAATGGAAAGATGGACATATCTTCCAAGCAGATCCACAGCCTCTGAAGACTGGAGAGTCCCAAAAGCCAAGCATTTAAGGCATCTCTGCATCCTCAAACTTGCATTTTTATTTCCTTCTGAAGAACCAAACCATGGTGACCCAGATGCAGCACAGAGGGATCCAAATGAATAGGAAAGTATCAGTGTATCCAAAGAGAACTGACTGCTGCAAATATTGACTGCTGAGTGAAGAGGGAGAGAGTAATTCTGATCAGAAATTGGTTCAATTATTGGAAATGCTGACAAAAGCAAAATGCACAATAAACTATGGTTGTTCCCAGCCAAAGGCTCAAGCAGTTTTGCTGTCCTTCAGCCACAGGGCACTGACAAAACAACCCAGAAACTGCTGATGAAATTAATCATTAATTCTCTTAATTAAACAACTGAGAAAAGCCTTGTAATCAAATATCTACCTTCCTTTTGTCAAGAACAGCTAACACTTTTGCAACACAGGGTTTGGAGAACAATCTCTCAAGGTCAGTTTTAGATTGAACTGACTCCCATTTGAGGCTCTGAGGCTCCCATTTGGCTGGGTTGTTTCCCGGTGAGCTCCACCCATAAACCATTACTGGGTCTTTACTCTTCCAGCCTCTTTCCCTAAAGTCAGCTGCTCTATTTAAGGAAAGAGACACTTCTCTCTAGGAATGATGTTAGTAAAATATGACCAGCATGACTGACTGTGGCATGTCTACAGAGGTCACTGGCTTTGAAGGATTTGTTAAATATATTTTATTTGTCTCAGGTAATGCCATTGTGATGATTCACCCCGTTTTTGTGTGCCAGCAACATGAAGGAGCATTGCTAATGTTTTATATCAAGGTGCAGAGTGCATCGTTAAATGCCTTCACACAGACAACTATCGTCACACAAGGTTTTTTTCCTTCACTTCTCCTCCTTGGCATTGCCCAGGACTTCATCAGGAGAAAAAGCACACACAGATGCAACACAGGCCTCATGTGGCTCAGCAGCAGTGCCCTACATCACTCAGATTTTACTAGCAGCACAGTTTTTAGATGAGAGCTGTACTCACATATAAACAGAGCTCAAAATGTTGTCCAGATCAGCAAAAAAGGAAGTTAAATAATTAGCTATTTTAAAAAAGAAAACTTAATGAGAAGCCAGGTAATGCCTAACTGAATGTGATATTAGAAAGCAAAGGAATCTAAGTGAGGCAATTTACATATCTTGGCAGCAATGTGCAGCTCAGTAGGAATGTCTGGAAGGAAATCACATCCACAGTCAGCACAGCAGTGTTAACCAAGATTTGAGCCTCAAAAATCTACAACTTAAATTGCCATCACTCAGGCTCCAGTTCATATGTTATTCCCACGTTAGCAAACGGGTAGAAAACCAGAAAAAATCCTCTGAAGGTCCGGAGAGCCAGCCAAAGGACTTTGGATGCAAACTCCTTGGGAAGAATGATATATGACTAAAGGAGTTTATTTCAGACAGTGCAGAAGTTGATCAAAGGCTCTGCTGTAGAAGAGATAACCTGTAGACATACCTTGAAGCAGCTTTAAACATATAATTAGCAGCAGCCTAAGCCAAAAGCATAGCGGAGTAACTACCCACACACTCACCTCTTCTTTGGGTGGGTTTTGTCACTACTTTGGACCTGGCTGCTGCTAAAATTGTACGGTTTGGATTAATCTGCTCAATGCTTCAGCCACAACAGTGATGGCAGTAAGGACTCAAGAGTTCTGAGACTCCAGCAT
Organism: Onychostruthus taczanowskii; assembly: GCF_017590055.1. Classification (NCBI taxonomy): domain Eukaryota; kingdom Metazoa; phylum Chordata; class Aves; order Passeriformes; family Passeridae; genus Onychostruthus; species Onychostruthus taczanowskii. The sequence continues at coordinate 22,560,668 of NW_024499239.1, read as the reverse complement.
TACCCAGTACTGGAGAGGTACACAGCAGATATATGCCAAAAATGAAAGCAGAACATCTGCAGAGGTTGTCTTGCCACCAGGCACCTGGAAGGAAGCACAGATGGGGATGGCTGCAAAATGCTCCTCAGAGGAAGAGACATTCAAAGAGCAGCTCAAGCCAGACAGGACTGACTAAGAAATTGTCTCAAGCACCCGATGGTGAGGGAAGCATCCAAATTCAGTTTATTCAGTCTTGTAAGTGGGTAGCAGAAGCCGAAGACAAAAGGAAATAATTAATTTTAAATCTTGTTTCCACTACTGTCCTTCAGTGCCCTCAGAGCTAAAACTAAGTGACTGAGTGCAGCTGGGTAAACACAAACCAACCCAAAACCCAGTCTGCTCCTTGAAAACATCACTAGTAGCTGCTTATTTGCAACTAGTTAGAGAGTTTAAAACCTGCTGGACCCCAAGGACATGTCTGCATGGATGTAATCCTGCTCCCAGCTGCTAGAGCTACCTGCCTGGTCCTGCTCACCACATCCCTTGAGGGGGACCCAGCTGTCCAGGCACAGAGCTGGGAGCAAAGGTCCTCCCCAGCACTGCTCTGCAGGATGGCCCTTGAGCAAGCGCACTTTCAAGGGTGAATGCTGCTGCCCGTATCTTTTCTTTCACCTCTTTAATCTTATCAGTCTGCCTAAACCTGGTCTAACAGGCCATCCAAGGGACAGCGATTGCCTCGGGGGTGGACATGCAGGGAGGGCCTGCCAAGTATGCAGCTGGTTGTTATCTGCAGCAGCACTGCTGTGCAACAGGCCCAGCCGGACTGTCCTCCTCCCGCCATCTCCCGAGCAAGAGTGGAGCATGTCCCGAGAGCACAGCCTTCCCATCCTTCAGCCTTTTGAATTCGGCCTCAGCAGAGGCTGTCTTTGATCAGATCATCGCCAAACCCTCCCCAGATTAAATTCCCCCAAGCGGATCCTCAGCTGTGGTAAATCAGCACGGCTCCCCCAGGCTGGATGGAGGATGGCGAAACCCCTGTGCCTGAGGATCCATCCAGGCCTCTTTCATCCAGATCGAGCATTAGTGATAAATGCTGCTGGTTTCAGATGCCTTTGTCTGCCTCTTGGAAGAATGCAGATTGTGAAATGGGAATTTGCAATGCTAACAAAATCCTGAGGAAGGGCCTCAGAGAAAAATAGCTGCAAACAAACGTGACCAAACCCTCTCCTGTTTAGAAGATTCACAGCATCCCAAGGAGGTCAGAGCAGGGAGTCAGAAAACAACTCCACTTTCTGAGGTAGGTCTGTGGGCAAAGGATGCCTGATATTGCAAAGAGACTTGCTGGCTCTTTTGCAATGCCCTGAAGATTCACACACCCATGATGGAGTTGTGCACCATAGAGGTTTTGGCCTGCCCTGATTTCTCCTCATATTTTCATTTACTCTGGACACAAGCCTCTCTTTTCTGCTAAACTCTGGTATTCCCTTGGCAGGCTGCACTGCCAAGCTGTAGCATTGCACTGGTCAGTGGAAATGATCCCTGTGAAGAATATGTAAGCAGAGACCTTCACTCCATGCTTCTCCATTTTCTTGCACCTTCTCTCATTTCTGAGAAACTCACCCTCAGCTCAGCTCCTCCATCTGCAAAGTCTTTCATCTGGAATTAAAAATAGAGTTGCTGTAGGCAATTTCTAGACTCACTGTGAATATAGAGAGGTGAGATGTGAAAACTGACTTTGCACCAATTCTGGCCCAAATTCCCTGAAGCTCAGCTCTTGCATTTTCTGCCCCAGTGAAAAGGTCATACTCAGAGCTTCGAGGAAGAGAAGGGTTACCTTTCATTGCCTTTGCACAGAGCTGCAGCCTTCATGCCTTCCCTTTAAGGTTTAACATCCTTGGAAAGTAAAAATTAAGATACAGACCAAGGAGGGAAACACAGAAAAGACCAAGTACCAAAGCAAGTACCACCAGGTGTACTAGAGCAAAAGTGACACATTTGACTTAAGCATGGCATGATCTCTCCTGCTTCTTCTGGATCTGCAGAACTCAGCATGAATCCCCCACAACTCTTTCCCCAGATGCTCTCTCAGAACAGTCCTCAAGACCCCCCTGAGCTCCTCACTGCCATGGGACAGGCAATGCCCTCTACCATTTTTTCCCACAAATAACTTCTAACTTGAATTTGCCAGTGGTGACCTGTGGTGTCAGAGCACAGCCAGGTCCCAAAACACAGAAGCTTTGTATAAATAAAGATTAGTCTGCAGGTGTGAAAATGGCACAGCATTTTTATTCCCTTTCACCTGGGTCATTGCAAACACACCAGTAAGGCTGAAGCATTTCAAATGAAGACAGAGAAAAAGACTGAGTGCAACAGAATAAAAGAAGCTGGTATAAGGACAAGTGGTTATTGCATATAATAACCAAAGGAAAAATAACATTTTAGAGTCTTTCTCCCTCCAGTACTTTTGACAAGGAAGAAGCTAAAGTCTATATCTTTATATTTTTTTTTTTTCCCCAAACAAGCATCACGGCCTTTTGGCAAAATGAATTTCACCTTGAAAATTTAGCTGACACCAGTTAAATCCACAGATCTCTAGTTTTCCAGCATCATCCACCTAAAAAAATCCCCAAATATTTGTGACATTAAAAGTGCTGCGAGAGACTATGATTTGGAGAATTTTCCTTGTTCATTCTTAGGCCTGAGCATATGGTTGGCATTTCAGCAACCTTTTCTGAGGGCTAAACACCCCCAGCTTCCTCAGCTGCTCCTCATAAAATCTGTGCTCCAGACCCTTCCCCAGCTCCATTGTCCTTCTCTGGACATATTCAGCACCTCAATGTTGTGCTCAGTTCACCCCTCTTGTTGTGAGGGGCTCAGAGCTGGACACAGGACTCAAGGTGTGGCCTCACCAGTGCCCAGCACACGGGGACAATCCCTGTCCTGGTCCTGCTGGACACACTCTTCTTGATACAAGGCAGGATGCCATTGGCCTTCCTGGCCACCTGGGAGCAAGCATCCTCAGGAGAAACATCTTTTCCCTAAGGTACATCCTGTGTTTCCACTTGCAGGTAGGTTTTTCTTTGGCTTTCAGCTGGGAGGTTAATTCTGATAAGCCACAATACATTGTTTTAAATTGTTTTTATTACCAGTTTGACACATTACACTAATATTTATTTTTCAAATCATTCCATTAAATACCTTACTGATACAATTGAAATGGATATTAACTTAATGGTTATTAACTTAAGGTTTGGTCTTCTCTGGACCAATATTCACCTGGTATTTCAAATCTGTCCAAGCCTGCTTATGAAAGGAATGTTTTTGAAAGCTGAAGTAAGGTAGAAGCAAATACAGTATATTTCACACATAGTGAGAGAGCAAGAGAACTCAAAGTTAGCACATGAGTCCATTTCCTGCCACCAAACTCCCGAATGCTCTTTTAATTTCTCTGAACACAATATTCCTCCTACAAAACCATCCATAACCAGCTGTTTATCAGACTTCAGACCTTCCAGTAATGCTTGCAATTTCCTGAAAAGTCAACATTTATTTTTCAAGTGGCTGAGTCAGGCCTCAAGTAATTTATTGGCTGAAACAAATACATGAAGTGAGGAATTTGAAAGCTAATGTATAACTCTGGATGGTATCCATTGTGCCATAATGTGTTTGAGATACCAGCAGTGATGACCATGATAGTAATCTTTTGTTGTGTTTATGTTTCATTACGGTGTTATGTCATACACTCCTGCATAGTCAAAATCAGTGCTTTAACTTTGAATCATCTCACAGCACACTGCAAAAAATGTATGAAATAAAAGCAGCATACTTCAGTCATCTACCATGTCTCTCCATCAACCTTATCTTTATTATCTTTAAGGAAAACTATAATTGGATAATCTTTACTTAATGTAAACTTCTAAAAGCTGGAAGCCATTTCAAGATTACACAGATTAACTGTGGCTACCTGTGAGAACATGCTTCAACATTTTGATGAGTTCAGGGTGGATAAAATCAAGCGTCTCCAGTATTTACAAAACTATTTTGGCAAATAAGTGACTGAAAATTTTTCACACAGCCTTCAAGAAAAAAAAAGATAACTTTACTCTAGTGTCCTTGTCTTTCTTGTTACCCCATGAGCCAGTCATATGGCTGGAAGCAAATAGTGGTTTTAATTTTCTTTGCAGACAGAGTTCTCTCTGGCTCCCGGGTTAACTTTAGCACTGTCAGCTGCAGAGAGGAATATATTTTCAAAGTTCAGATAATTTGATTTTGGTATCCTTTTTACATGTGCAGATATCCCTTGTTATGAGCTGCACAGCTGTCTGCAGAGAAATCAGCCTGACAGTGATTATCCCCCTTCCACTCTGTAGTAAGATACAAACTATTACAAATATTTTTATATTTCTATGGTTTGAGGCATCAACAGCCACAGAGAAAATATGCCCTTTTAAACCAAGTTCCTACTTGTGTTCTCAATTGAAAGAGGAGCAAATATATTCCTGGCAATAGACAACGCTTTTGTCTTACCATGGCAAATGATTAATACTACGTCTAAAATTTGGGAAAGGACACAAATTTGCTGTCACAATCAAATGACTTGTGTGAGCCAGAGAGGATACTGCAGCCACCTCCTTGTCAATGCTTCCAAAGTGCCCAGCTTTGTGCTTTTTCTTCACAGAAAATGAGGATTTTTCTCCATCACTGGGCTACAGAAATTCCTAGGATCTGCACTGTTTGCTGCTGTCTCCCATGAACCCACCATAAGCAATTAAGAAATAATTTCTGGGTAAACTACATTAAGCCTTTTGGCAATTATTGCTATTACTCTGATTCATTTAAAGTCTTTTCTCCCCTCATTGCAACAAGTTCAGAAACTGGTGATTAAGAGGAGTAACTTGATTTTGTCCATTAATAATTGATCCCAGTTACAGCTGCTGTTACACTCCACATAGGGACATCACAAAATAATTGAAAATATCTAAATAATATTTGCCTTCAGCCTTGGAGAAAATGTCTGCCCCCCCTGCCTAGAAAGCCCACAGATTCCAGACACTGTAGAGACTGAGGCAGACAGTTCACATAAATATATGGTAATATCTATTGCCCATCCTATTTCGTTACAGAAGAATAAGTAGATAGCAGTTTTCAATCAGTTTCACTTCAGTTTGTAGGTCCTTGGGGTGCACTGACTTCTGAATGGTCCACAAAACTTCACAAGAAAAATAAGCATATTGTCAGTAGGCGTCAATTTAACTATATGAGGGGCTGAAGCTCTGCTGGTAAAAAAATGTGAATGCCTGCAAATGAAAAAGATTGAAAACCACTGCCTGAAAACCACTGGCTACTCTGGCTGTTTGGGTTTGGGTTTTTGTTTTTGTTTTTGTTTTTGTTTTTGTTTTTGTTTTTGTTTTTTTAAGGAAGACTGGAATTATGCTGTAAAAATGCTTTCAGAAGGACCTATTTACCTTTCCCTAGTACTGAAAACATGTTTGAGTGGGGTTTGCAATGAAATTGTGATCTCTGGATTTAATGGTGATGCACAAATGAGAAATGGTGCTGTATGAAATGAAGCCTTAAGGGACCATGGGACTCCTGCCTTGGACCCACCTGTGGCACTTCCAGCCAATGTCCATGGAGTCAGTGGATCCTCTCTCTCTCTACACCACAGGGAAGCCTTCAGGCCCCTCCATCATCAGAAAGCAACACTGGAGGCTGATAAAAAGGGATGAAAAACAACCCCCCCTCATCAACTGAGCATCCCAGATCCCTCTACTATCAGCAGAGAGAGACAAGCACCATTAGAAGAAATGTAAGTTCAAAAAGTCAGGTTTTGGAGGCATATTGTTCTTATCAACCATAGCTGAGATCCCTCATGTTCCTAATTCGGGCGTTTCTAGCTTCACTAGAAATCATGTGCGTTTTTCAGCCTACATGGGCACCACAGTGTCACAGAGAGAGGAAATGCTCAGAGCAGGAGGGGAGTTCCTAGAGTCACACAGTTAATGGCAAATCTGGGGGTAAGCCTTGGGTCTCCTCCACAAATAAAAACCTTTGACCTGTCGGTGAATCTTTTACAAGGTGCTCAAGATCAGTGGTATCTGGCACCCAGGGTTTCCAAATGCTTATTAATGATTCATCTGATCCACTGACCTGAAGCAAAATTAGCTGTGAAAAGCATGGCAAATCCATGCAGGCCTTGCAGGGCTGGTACACTTGTCCCCCAGCAATTTTCTGGTCATGTTTTAAATGAGGCAGGGCTTCCTTTCAGAACAGATAGAACCAATGTGTTAAAAGTACATGCAAAATAATTGGGCAAAGTGCAATAGAGGACAGAGACATCACCATATTCTGGAAAAATGTATCAGAAGCAATTTTTTCATATAAAAGAATAATAAGGAAGAGAATTTCTATCACAAGAAAAACTCCCAGCATTGAGTTCACTTCTTTTCTAAGAAGAGATATTTGTCCATTATAGGAAGAAAGTGCTCTCATTTATTAAAAACATTAAATTGTCCATCTCTCCCAGTACCTGCCCCTGCCCATGGCAGCATCCCAGCTCCTCTGGAAAGGCTGTTTGAACATTGCAGACTGCACTGCAACTCAAGCAATCAATTCCCTCCCTAGGAAGGAGGCTGCTAGAGCATCGCAGTGTTCCTGGAATGTTTGGAAATACTTGTCAAAACACGACTCTGGTTTCATTGTTAGTTCTATTAACATTCAAACATTTCCCTTGTTGATTAAAGGCATTGGCTCCGTGAAATGTCTTGAAGTCAAGCCTACCTGCCTCCTATCCAATTTCTTATGCAACTGCTGCTTTCCACACCACACATGTTTTCCCCTTAATGGTAAATGAAATTATTTATGCCACAATTACTATGCAGAGGCTTTTCAAGGCTGATGGAGGGCAAATCTCCCTGACCACAGGTTGCATTTTCATTGTGTTTGATCTGGACATCCAGCAAGCTGCGTGAGGGGAATCACATTCCTTCAAAAGCACAAGATCCCTGAGGTAGTTATCACTTTATTGTGACAAAGTTGGACATGGTCCCACAAGCCAAGCTGCAGACCAGGAGTTGGTATTTGGGAAGGCATTTCACCTTCCTGGGCTTTGGAATGACTGAGCATATCACAGGGATAATAACACTTCACTATTCCCTACAGGATTATCTGTTTGTAAAGACCCTCAATTGCTTTTTCCCTGCAGAGCTGCTGGACATGCATACTGAATCTGGAATACATATTTCTGTTGCTTCTTATTTCAAAGGCCAGTAAATGCTGTGGAGTCACCTAATTCTGTAATTCATCCTGTATATTTAATATGCTGATACATGTTTGATCCACCCACCCTATCTCTGCAGCAGAATACACCCAGAGCAGAGCTTGCACCATGCCCTTTGGAAAAATAAAACTACCATGGGAATTGCAAGAAGACAGCCATTCAAATCAGGCTCTAGATGTGGCTGGGCTGATGTCAGGCTGTGTCTGCACTGGCTTGAGGGAGCATACAGTCTGCATTAAAGCAGAATTGAGCATGACTGAATTGTCCCCATATTTGAGCTTCCCCCCAAGTAAGTAAATCTTCCACTGAGAAAGAGCTTGCCTAAAAGTCATAGCAATAATGACTAATATTGATCACAATTCTGCAGTCCCTTATAGATGGAAAACCTGAGCTTGTATTTATTTTAGGATGTAGCTGCTTGTTCTGAAAGCTCCCATGCCACTCACTGCTCATCCCTTTCCCTACCTTGGAGTGGGGCAGAACAGAGGAAAACCCCTGGAGAAAGGAGAGCCACCAGGCAGTTCAGTGGGGCAGCACCTGGGGAGGAGTCCAATGTGAGTGGGCTCTGAAGGGCTGCAGAAAAGGGAAGTTTCTGTAACCCCTTCTGCAGGTGAGCAGTCAGGGGGGACGGGCAGCAGCAGACAGCTGGTGCCCTTTGGTGGTCTCTGGCCACATCCAGGAGAGAAGACTTCAAGGGCAGCTGTTGGACTCCCAGAAGCTCATCTTGGCAGTGTGTGATTTCTCCTTACAGGCACCAGCCTGCACAGGCTGGTAAGGGATTAAATACGCTGTGGATTCATTTCAGATGCCCCTCAAAGTGAGGTGCCCTGCTGCACACACAAGTGCAACCCTGCTGCGCACATATTTGCCTGAAATATCCTATGTGGCCGTGGCATGAAGAGGTCTGGCAGGCAGCAGTGATCTCTGTCTCGTCCCCTCCAGGCTCCAGCACACTGCCTTGGTTTACTTCAAGGACAGGAAACACCCAGCCCGTGCAGATGGTCAGTGACACCTCTGAGAGCCACTTGTGACCCTGGTGCAGTGCCCTGGCTGCACACACACACACACACACACACACACACACACACACACACACACACAGCTGCTGTGCTGAGTCAGCATTATTTAAAGGTCTAATTTTAAATCCTTGCTTCTCACACCCTCCACAGGCTTGCTCCAGTTTTTTCTCTCTTTTTTTTTCTTTTTTTTTTTTTTTCTTTCCTTCTCCCTGCTTTTTCCAATTGCCTGCTTTGCTTTCCAGGCTGACAAATTATTTTACCTCTGCCAGCACCACCCCATATGCAGCTCTTGAAGAAGAGATCCAGCATGCCTCTCCAGTTCACTTGCTCCTTCTTATTTCACCTCAGATAAAACAGCTCACTCCTTGCAGAGCCCTCTATTCCTTGTCTGTTCCATGCTGTTCAGTGGGAAACAAATACAGCAGGATAAGATTTTGTTGCAACCAGCTGACAGAGGGTGCCGGCACACAGAGAGATCCTTCACAAGGTGCTTGACTGCTCACAGTGTTTGCCCTGACAATCATTTGGATCCTTAATCTTAGCAACAATGACTTTTGAGCTTGAAATTCAATAAACCAGCCTGGAACTCCAGTTGTAAGGGCTGGCTAGCTAATAAAAAGTGGTTTAGCCGTTCCAATGCACCTTATTGATATAAATGGCTAGTGACATGAGCTCTGGAAAATGTACCCCAGTGCTGGCATCCACTGATGCTATTTAACCCTTGAAGGCTAAGGGTGAACAGCTTGGGATTCTACTTATGCACACTGATACTGATCTCTGAACCAATATTTCAATTCAGTTTCATGTGAGCTCGTAGCATTCGGCTGGGCTGAAGGAACAGCCTGTTACAGCATTGTGAGGCCACAACACTCAGTCTGGCTCACAAGTCAGCTAACAAGACCCAGTTTTGATAAGAAATATTTGGGAATATTTATTGTGTGTACCTAACCTGATATGATTCAGCAGCTTAAGTGACCGAGACTCTGATCAAACTTGCCAGCATATTAAAATTTGAATTAAAGTTTCACCTACTTCAGTGCTCTGCTCCAACTCAGTACTGATTCAGGAATTGCTTTCTGCTGGTTGAGGAAGCAGCTCCTGTGAGTATCGGATGTATGGGGGCACCACACCCCGGTGTAATTTTTGCAGGATCCTTGCTGAGGCCAGCACTGGTGCCTGAGCCTTCTGACTGCCATGCTACATGTGACAGCTCAGATGTGCAGGGGAGAGCTTTGCACAGTGCAGGAGGGGGGCTGCAGGGGAAGGGAAGAGATCACAGGCTCTCTGACAGCGATGTCATCAAGGCTGACATTGGCATGAATAAAGCCTCTCTCCCTTCCTGCCTCTCCAGAGGCTCAGTCCCAAGGGCTTTGGGACAAGCATCTGACAGCCTGTCCTGTCCCCATCTCCTGGACAGAGAGGCAGAAGGGACTGCTTAAAGCATTCACACCTGGAACCAATTTTGATCCAGTTTTTTTGACAGCATCCTTCATGTAACTTAATTTGAGACTATTAACAGGTTGCACTTTCATAGAAGGAGATTAACAGCCTTTCTCTAAGGTAGGGCTTTGAAGAGGCATGAAGGGAGGGAGAGAGGGGGTTTAGCCATGCAAATGCCCCCAGGGCCAGCAAGGGTCTCTGAAAACTGTCCCAGGGCAGCCAGTCTCAGTGGCTGAGCCCCCAGTGGGGTCTGGGCAGATGGAGGTGTGTGACAGTGACAGGCTTGGAGCCACTCACTCAAAAAAGGGCAACCACTCACCATCCCTGAGCTGCTGAAAGGGGGTTGTCTGTTTTCATCACAGACAGCTTTGGATATTAAGGGGATAAACAAATATAAAGTTCTGGGAAGGGAATTCTTATAAAGGGTAAAAGGAGAACAAACATGCTGGCAGAGAAAGTATCCCTGCATGGAGGGGGGGTGCATCCTCCGAGCCTGAGGGGGAAGAAAAACTTTGGGGCTAATATATGGCTTATGGCATCACAGTGCTGAAATAAATGCAACTGTGTTGTGCAGGCTTTACTAGCCTATGTACATGGATTTTTTTTTTTTTAATAGTAAGAAAGTGGCTGAGACACAGTCCAGAGCTGCAGTTTTTGCTGCACAGCACTACATCCTGGGCTCTCTCACAGTGGCCACCACTGTGACAAAGCAGCATCAAAAAATCTGTACTTAATCGGGTCTGTGCTCCCCAACATCACATGAGTGTTCTGCATGGTTAATAAATGGGAAATCTAAAAATATCCTGCTGTAGGGAAAACTGCAAACCTTGAAGTCCTTCGTACAGGACTATCTCAATACCCATTTGATTTCCTGTTGTAAAGGGCTTCCAAATGTTATAACCTCTTGGATTTTTTCCAAATGAAAACCAGTTCAAAACCATTAAAGGGCTGAGCTAACTTGATCCATGGTGCAGACCTTTACATCTCCCAGCAACCTTAAAACTCGCGGGGTTCAGATCTGCCATTTCCATTCTGTTACTCCAGGAGCAGCATGAGCGTGTTTTCCCTCACCTGACAGAAAGGAACAATCACTGTGGCACTTTTAAAACTCAGCCACAGAGTGAAAAACCACACTGAATTCTCACGGATATTTTTATTTTTTCTGCGAACTTAGGAAAGCTCCTGGTCCTCCTTTGCTGATCTCCTCTTGGAAAATTGGGGTACTAATAGTAGCAATACTAACACTTAGTAGCAATAGGAACAATAATGCTACAACAACAATCTTACCCTGGTGGCTTTGCTTGAGAGCAGAATTTGGCTCTGCTTTCGCAATTCTGTCTTCAAAGTAATGACGCCAACAACTCCTTGTGCAGTGTTATAATTATGCCGCTGTTGTTTTAATTTTTAGTGATTTTCTGGCACCTCCAGCACAGCAGTTATGAGAGCAAACATCGTACAGCTTGACGTGCTGCCAAACCTTCTCTGTGACGGTGAAATAAGCACATTTTATTTATATGTCTGCTTTTCCCTCCATTGTTTTCATTTAAAACCAACGGTGTCACTGGCGAGGGTCTCCGCTGACATGTAGGATTTCCTCGCCGCAGCCCCGTCTCAATGCTTCCCCACACAATGCCACAGTATTGAGATGTCAGAGTCTCTGTGCCTGATAAAGGTGTCAAGAGAGATCCCGGTTGCAGCGACAACTGCGAACGCCGAGCCCTCCACGGCGGCCAGGAGCGATCCCCGCTGTTTGCCCTCGCTGCGAGCCAAACCTCCGCACTGCCCGCCTTCCCTCTGACCCAGAAAAACTCCCCTTGACTCGTATGCAGGTTGGGTTTTTTGGGCCCCTTCTGCAGGGCATTTTCAGCTCTGATAATATCTGCGTCTATTTTCAGCGAATGAGCGGCTGTGTCAAGTGGGATTAAAGCGGAGCTGTGACTTCTCTGTATGAGGCAGCTCAGCTCGCTGTCAGCAGTAACTGATGCATGTCACTTCAGCAACTCGGCCGTGTCGGGGGTCTCTGAGATGACCACAATGCCCCGAACCATAACTGCGACGGTAGTGACTAGATCATTGCAGCTGTAACTGTAAATGTGACTAGAGCCATTCAGTCAGACTTTATTAAAACACCTACTCCAGTTGGCAGAGGAGAACACGCAGAGTGGCGGGGAGTCTGTCATTATTCCCATACACAGCGATTATGGGAGTGGGGAAGTGAAGTCAGGGTGCTCCAAGCGGGTGGCTTCACTTCGGGGTACAGGGTGGCAGGCATGCAGGGGGAATGGGTGCATGGGAAAGTCCCGGGCTGACCGAACTGCTGCACGCACAGAGCTGTCCCCAACCCACTGATTCCCCTTCCCGCCGCCTCTCTTCAGAAAACGCTGTTCCAGGGCCACGAGAAGGGGACGCGCGGTGACCGCCGCAGGATCCACCATGGCAGCACCGCGCCAACTTTAATCTCCCGTCTGTGGGAAGCGGGTGCCGCTCCACCCCGAGGGCTTGGCGGGCACCGGCCGCCCCCCCGCGCAGCCCCGGGTCCGGGCGCGGAGCGGCGCGGGGCGGGCCGGGCGGCAGCGGCGGCTCCTGCGGGCGCGCGCTCCCTCCCTCCCTCCCTCGATGCGCGGTGCGCGGCCGGCCGCGGGGCTTGCGCAGGTAGGCGCCCCGCCGCCGCTCGGCGCACGGCTTCGCCCGGGCCCCTGCACTTTTTTACTGCTCCCACCACTTTTTTTCCGCCTTTTTACTATTATTTTTCCTCTTCCTCTTCCGTGTGGGCACTAGGGGCGGGGGGTTTTCTCGTCCTCCTCCCCGCGCTGAGCGCCTCTCTCCCTCTCCCGGCAGCGCGGCGGCGGAGCGGAGCGGTGAGCGGCGGCAGCATGCGGCGGCCGGGGGATGTCTGAGGCGGGCGGTGCGGCGGCGGCCGCGCTGCCCCGGCGCCGCTCCGGAGGCATGCGGGCGGCCTGGGGCTCCGTCTGGTGCCTGTGCCTGGCGGCGGCCGTCGGCGGGATGCCGGCGGCGCGGCGGCAAGGCAGCAAGGCGGTGGCGGCGGCAGAGAGGAGCGGCGGGCAGCCGGCAGGTAAGGCTGCGCGGCCGCGCACACACGTGCTCTGCGGGGACGGCTCCGGCCCGGCCGGGTTCGGCGCTGAGTCCCCGTCCCTGAGCGAGCGGAGTGGGGCGGATGGATGGAGAGCGCCGGAGCCGGCTGTGGAGCGGGAGTTAGGAACGCGGGGCCGCGGCGGTTCCACGTCGCCGTGGCTCGGGGTAGTCCCACAGGCGCCCAGGAGGGACAAAGTGCTTTTAAGAGGATCCCTGTCTGCCAGGAGCCCTCTCCCAGCAAGGCAGTGCATGGGGCACGCCGTGGGTAACAGCTGGGAAGATGCTTGCGTGCGTGTGTAGCGGCGCATCTTCGGCACTCATCGGAAATGTTCTGACTGCGTGCGTTCGGGTGGGAAAAGTAAGGAAAGGTCGTTTATATCCTCATTTTGGGAGCAGAATGGGTGCTGCCACAGCTCCGGGTAGGCACCGGGTTGCAGCTGAATGAGCGGCTGTGCTGAGAAGGGAACTGCGTTTCGGGGGAGCCGGTGACGGTCACCCCTGGAGTGGCAGCACCGCAGTTGCAAGTGAAAAAAAGTTAGCACGTCGGGCAAAAGCTGGGATTTGCTTTTTTCCTTCTTCTTTCCAAGTAATGTACGGCGGGTTTGAAACATCGTGTCTCTCTGATCCGCCTCAGCTGCTACCTGAGTCCCTGTTTATTTTTCAAAGCTCTTTAATGGAAGGGAGCCCCCTCGCAGCCCCCTGTCCTCCGGTTTGCATGTACCCGCAGAAAGTTTCCATTGTTCAGGAAAGGGTTTGAAGCCTGTTTGCCAAAAAAGTGACAAGGGAATAAATGGACTTCGTGGAAGCTGGGGGGTGGGGGGCATTACTTTCATACCCCTTTTGGTTAAAGCTATAAATCACACAGGGGGTTGGGTTTGTTTTCAAGAAAGTCCTAATAAAACACCAGATTCTTAGTGTAACTCGTTTGGCTCATTTTTCACAGCCAAAAGAATTGATTTATGGGGCAACATCGTGGGGACTTGGTCAGAGCAGATGAGGTCGGTGTGCGGAAGGCGGCGAGCAGCCTGTGCTGGCCGCAGGGTGCGAGTGACAGAAGCGAAGTGTCCCCAGCTCTCCCTGGCTTAGCCCGAAGGGCGTGTTGGTGCTGTCAGTTCAGGCACAGTCGATCCCATGGGGGTGAGGAGCAACCTCAGTGGCCGCCTCAGTGGTCCCTGGGCTTCCACCCTCACCTTCAGCCCATAGCTGGGGTCGATGATGTGCTGAAGTGGTGCTAAACCCCTCCCGTGCTCTAAGATACTTTCGCAAGTTAAAGCTTTGTGACGCTGTTGGAGTCGTAGCAAGTGGCATACTCGGAGGTCACACGGAGGGAAACACCTTCCAGTGATGTCTTGTGAAGTGTGATGGGTTGGGATTTCCAGGGCCTCCCGTGGAAATCCTCGGGACAAGCTCTCTTACCTCTCGGTCAGCTTTCTCCGAAGCAGAGGTGGCACTGTCAACTCCCGCTCTGCTCCCTGGAATGGGATTCCTCCCTGAACCAGGAGGGTTCCCATCAGCCCTAATCCTTAGCAATGTCTTCAGGAGCTGCCCCATCACTGTGAGCTGTTGAAATCTCCTGTGGATGGGGGACTGTGAGGGGAGAGACAGATTTTCAGTGCCAGTGGCCATCCCACCGACTTCCACGTGCGTGGGGAAGTGTGAATCCAGTGCTGCTTCCCCAGCTCTGCCACCGTGAGGGCACCCGCTGCCTGTCCGACCTGGGGGGGAAAAGGTTGTGCAAAAGAAACTGTAAAGAATATAAACCTTCAGTGCCAAGTAAAAACACATTTTACTTTTTCAGTCTTTTTGAATTGAATAGTAAAAAGCAAATTCTTTCTCCTAGTCAAATGGGCCATGGGGTATTGGCTCATTACTGAGGGTTGTTGTTCGCTGGGCTTTGCATTTACAGTCTAAGGCCTTATTTTCCATAAAGGGGCTTGGAAGGATTTTTCCCCAGTGATCTAATTCTCCACACGGGGCTGTGAAGGCTATAACAGCTACTGCTTTGTGCCTATACTCAGCTACATAAAACACACATTGAAGGGAGGCATTCTCGAGGTATGTGTATGTTTGCTAATATGAATACTGGCTATTAGCAGAGGTGGAGGGGGTGCAGGTTTTAACATCTCCGCAGGGAGGTGTTCGGCTGTTGGCAGGAAGGAGGCAGATGGCGGGGCTGTTGCTGAATAGAAGCTAAACTAAAAACACCAGGGGCCTCATCTGGGCTGAGTTTCTCTTCTCTCCCGTTCTCGGGGCTGCTGTAGGAAGAACAATGTCAAATTTCCCCCCTTCCCTCTTTTTTTTTTTTTTTTTTTTTTTTTTATGAATGAAAGTAAGAGAGGCGAGGCAGGATTGAATGTGTATGTCATTCGGGGGCTATGACAGAGATGATTAGGGAGGTCAGTGAACTCCTTTGCAGCCTTGAGCATGCGGTCACTCTATTCAGCAGCCACAGAATAGACATCAATATAAAAAAGCCCGTCCAATTTGCATTAGTATTCAGATAAAGATATTACTTCGTACGATTTGTGAATGTCAAGTAATGCTGGCTGTTTTCTTAGAGAGCAGCCCAACTGAAACAGCAGCATTTAACTTTAAAGAAATTCTGATAACCATCCTGTCTCCTGTAACTGGCTTGTGTGCGTGTCTGCACATGGTATATATGAAAAAGGCAATTTCTGGGCTCTTTAGGATTTGTGTTGCACTAGCTAGCTGCTGAGGCTGTCTGAGTGCATTGAAAGAGTTGTCTAGAGAGCTGCTCATGTTTGATCAGGTTTGTGAGGGAAGGGGAGGGGAGAGCTCTCCCAGTCTGTCAGGAGCAGGAACCGAAGTTTCCCTGTGCAAGGAGTGGAATTGTCACCCAGAATTAATACTGCACAGGCAGTATTTTTCCAGAAGGACAGAACAAGGACCATTTGGGGGTTTTGTTTAAGTTTAATGGGAGGGCATGTACCAGTTCCTGTGACTTTTTTGTGTGGAAAGAAGCGGTGATGTGCCGGCTGCAGTGTTTTTCATGCAGCTGATGGCAACTGGGCTCTTGTAGCCTTCCAGCATGAGCTCAGCGAGGGGTCCAAGGTGTAGGGTACGCCGATCTGTGTCACCATGCTTTGTGTATCTGAGTGTTTCAAAGTTCATCCTGAAATTATAGGGGTATTGAAGCGAGTGCCAAGTGGCACTGGCTGTTCCTGGAGCTGGCCTTGGGGTTTATGCACTCCAACCCTCTGCAGAGAGTCTGTCATATATTTATGGTGCTGCTTACTTTGTGCCATACACCAGAAATGTTTTATATTCAGTAGGCAGCTGTGAGTGATAGTTTTGAGATTAAAACTGGATCCATTTGTTCTCATGAACAGCAGCAGCTAAAAAGCTAGTTAAGTCTTTAATATTGACACTGGCATATTTTGCTGTATGCAGTAAAATAAGAGGATGCAAACAAATGATGAAACATCACTTCTTTTAAAAAAAATCTATTTCTTACCTTGCGAATAGTGAGATAGCAACTGAACTCTGTTCCAGTGCAGAGATGGACTCAATATATTCAACAGTAGCTGTATAACATGATGTCTTCTACACATATTGACAAGGGTCACTCCAATTAAATCTGAGGATTTTTTCTTTTAATAAAGGCTTTGTTAGCAACTGAGTAGGAAACGTGATGAAAGTCGATCTGAAAATTGTGTAGCAAAGTGTTGATCTGCTAATTAAATTATGCAATTAAAGTAAGCCGCTTTGACTGGCATGTTAACTTTTACAACTTCCTCCAAAAAAATTCTCAGTGCTGTTTGGGAAGGTGAACCTCTCCTGAAGCCTGACTGAACATGGGTGTTGAAATTAGGTGAACACTGAAGAGGTCTTGATTATGGCATTCCCACTGTATCCAGACCATTTCCATACAGTGGGACCCTGTCTGCTAGTTGCACGAAGCTGAAATTTTTCATAAAGCTGGAGGAGGGTTCTCTGCCCCAACCTTATACAGCTGAGAAACAAAATTTTCCCTTTTAAAATAACAGTGAACTTTGATATCCACCTGAATGCTTAAAGCTGTCCTTTCTGAATACTTGCTGTGTACATCTGCTATTCACTTAGGGATCCTAAAGGATAGGGAATCAGCCTGGTTTCTGGGCAGTTATTACAATTTTCAGTATATAAAAACCTTGGATCAGGGTGTTTCTGACAGTGATCCCTTGTTGGCATGCAGAGCTGTGACTGAAGGCATTTGCTGCACCTTAATTTTAGCTAAGGTTAGGGCATGGCCTGCTGGTGGCTTTTTCTGGCTGGTCATTGAAGTGTGCAGGATTCAGTGCAGGAGCCTGAGCATGAGCCATTAGATTTCATGGAGAAGGGGCTGTATTGTCATAGTTTAGCTTCTGGCAATTTTTACTATATATAAGGTAGACCCATCAGGATTACAACAAATTTGGATATTTATACTAAAAATAGAGTTGAAATTCCCTCTGCAGTTTTTCCCAGCTCAGCTGAACCTGATACACAGATAAACAATGAATCTGGCTATTTTTCTTATGTTTCTCTGTTTGAATAGATTTCTGTCTTGTCCCTCCCGGGCTACATGCTTGTAATTTTCATGTGTCCTGGGAGTTTGTCTGACTCTGCATATCTGTTTCTTCCTTTTTTTCTGACACTTAAAAAACACTCCAGCCTTGAAATTACCTGCTGACTCCAAGCCATTGAACAGAGTGGTTTGATGTAGCTGTTTCAGTGTTTGCCATTTCATCTCTTTTAACAGTGATTAGCGATAAACTTGATTGTACATGTACCAGACTGTATGCCAGAGAGGATGGTGCCTGCTAAATGCTCACCTTATGCTGGATTTTTTTCAGCAAATGCGACTGGTTCAGCACAGCCACTCATGGTATGAGGCAGCAGACAGCCCAGACTGTAGGAGGGGTAAATCTGAAAGCACCTCTGCAAATGCTGGGCTGAAACCATGTCTAAAGACATGCATGCAAAGCCGAAAGCACCTTAAAATACCTTGTTACACCCTGAATTTTTTTCCTTGGCTCCTGCATAGCTTATCATTTTAGGGGTTTCCCCTCTTTCGGCTGTTTATCTTGGTGGTCTTGTTAAAAAAATCCCCTTTTTCTATGAGGTAAAGCTGACTCCCTCAGTGTCTCCTTTCTCATATGCTCAGAGGTCAGGTTGCCAAGTGCCATAGATGTGATTTAAAGCTGTATATGTGTGAAGAAGGGCTTTTATTCCTGCAGTGAATGCTGTATTCCTGGTGTGCTTACCCCTAAAGTATCTGCTCCTTGGCTTGAATGACCAGGAAGTTTCTGTAGTATCAAAAGCAAACAAGAACTGTGAGATACGGGCTGAGTAAAACCTTTAGCAAACTTGGTAGTTAAAATGTGAAAGGTAATCAGATTTTAACCTGCCCTATTATTCTGATAGGCTATCAGGGCTTTTGCATTCAGGTGGATAGGAACTAGTCAGGAGGTAGATAAACCAATTTTATTTTTTTTTGTGCAGTGACACTTGGGTTACTCAATGTAGCAAAGCTGTTTTTGAAGAATTGCAGCACAGTCAAGTAAGAAAACATTTCTCGAGTAACTGCTTCAGTTTCAGATGTATTAATCTAAAAAAGGGGTGGTATTTATTGCAGAGGTGGAGGGTAGGGTCTAGTGTGCTGGCCTTGCTTTCTCAAATCCAGAGAGCAAGGCAAGATAATGAGCTGGTTAAATAAAAAGGTTATATTGAAACTTGGAAGTAGATCTCTTTATCATGCAGAACTGTATGCAAAACAATTGCCATGTGCTTACACGTTTAGCATCTGTGAGATTCTGGGCCTGTGCCATATCTGCAGGTTGTGAGGGGTTAAAAGAATTAATAACTCCAGTGAGAAGGGTTCCAAGTTTTCGGGTGAGGAAAGGAGGCAGCCCAGGGTTGCTGTCTGGGAGCAGGCTTTGCTCCACAGGCTGCTGTGTGTGCCCAAGGCTCTTCCCTGGGAACATCACAGCACCAGGACCCGGCGCTGCTGTTTGCACCAGGACAGCCAGGGCTGTACTCTGACCTACTCAGCTACCTGCAAATGACACACTGACACATGGCAGCATGCTGGCTTGGAATTTTTCCCCTCATTTCCGTTTCACCCAAGGAGCCAAGCCATCAGTTGAGTTCCTTGAGTGTGAGGCTTTTAGGGAAAGACAGCAGCAGGCAGTGATAGCTGACTATGGCGTGCCAGAAACCTCCAGAGGTGGCTTCCCAACTGTTGCTTTTTCACAACTAATGAAAGTGTTTGTGAGCTTATCTTCATTAAAAACTTCTGCTCTGTAAAGTGAAGTGTTTTATAGTTGTGCCTTGATTTCACTGAGCTGCCTTGTGCTGTTCACAAGGAATCTCACTAAATTATTTCTGCTGATGTAGTTAAATCAGTCAAGCTTTGGAGACCAATGCTAGGTTATAAGGATTGGACCCAGTGCTGGGTTATAAGGATTGGACATTGCTTTCTTTCTAGAATCCATAAATAACGGATTTTAAGCATTTTGGAGTTGACCTGGCTCAAGTTGGTTGTAAGGTAGACAGTAAAATAGCTGGTTATTGCTTAGGGGCCAGACCTTGTGGTGGTGAAGTGGTGCATGGGTGAGTTCTCACTGATGCCAAGAGGGAGGAGTGGTGTAAAGTAACAGGCAAGAAGGGGAGGACTTCACTGTCAGAGGGCTCCAAGGAGGGTGCTGAGGATGAGAACATCTCTGATGCCCCTCTCACAAGAGGCAGGTGGGACCTGGCTCTGTGAAAATGGGATGCAGGCTTGGTCCTTGCAGCAGGACCATGTCCCAGGAGCCACCTGGTCCCCTGTGTTGCTGGTGGTGCCTCTGCAGAGGGGATTTTCTGGGGGTTTCATTGTGGTGCTTGCCAGTGGAGGTCATGTGAAGCCCTGGAGCTGTTTCTGTTCCGCAGGGCACCGCAGGGTAACTGGCATCACCCTGAACTGACAGCTCATCCCCTCTTGCTCACTCCCCCTGGGGAAGGTAAAATACACCTCTGTGAAGGCTTTTCTTTGGAGTAAAAAGGAGCTACGGGAGATGTCTCTGGATCCAAATGATGAGGCCAGCCTTTCTCAACCTTCCGCTTTCCCTGACAGAAAACTGAAAAGATCCCAAGAATTAGATTTTTAATTTTATTTTGATGCTTGACAGAGCCTGTAAAGATCCTTCACAGCAAATTTGGCTCCCAGTTTGGAGGGTCATTGCTTTCTTTAGGGGTTTTGCCATTCTCTGCTTCTTGTAGTCCTGTAAAAATAATAATGAGGTCCTGATCTTGCGCCTATTGAATCCTAGGCAAAAAAAAGCCCCCATTGATTTCCAAGAGAGCAGGCTGAAGCTCTTCACAGATCATGGTGGGAGCAGCTATTTAGCATAAGCAGGGATTGTTTGGGAAGTTTTCTAATGACCCAAACATTTTAACAAGCAGAGGAAACTCTGGCATGTAAAAGGGCTCCCAGTTTGGGGGTGGAGGTCCCTGGAACTGGCTTTCAATGACCTCCCATTCCTCTCTGGCCAGCTGTAACACAGACCTTCACTTCCCATCTTCTTTCTGTAACTCCAGCTGCGATGGGAGCCCACGGCAGCATCACAGCCCAAGCTCAGGCACCAGAGGCAGCGGGGACAGCCACAACCCAGCTCCTTGTGCCTCTGTGGAGCTGAGCTGCCATGCTGGCCACTGTCCCCTCCTGCCCCATCCTTGCTGCCGTTTTATCAGTGTTGCCAGCATCATCCCCAGCGCCATGAGCAGCACAGAGCACCAGGAAAGTGTTAATAATCCTCTGTGGGTGAGCCTGTGCCCTGGGACCCTGCACTACACAGCAGCCTGTGGAGGAGCTTTCCTGGCACTTCCTGGGCAGACAGAGCACAAGAAAAAGTTTTCCCACAGGATTGTTCTTTTTTTTTTTTATTATTTTTTTATAACCCCTCTTTCATGGGCGAGACTCAAGTACAAGCAATTCCCTCCCAGCAAAATACTTCAGCAGCTTGTGTGGAGACTGTAGGGCCTGAACAAACTGGTGATTTCATTTTTGTTTGAAATTTTTTTAACTTCTCTCTATAGATTCCCCCAGGAAAGCATTTTGTTTCTAGGCAGTAGCAGGATCTGTGTAAGATGAGCCAAGATGTGCCTTGGGAGATGGGAGGCTCACAACTAAAAGTGAAGAGGAGAAACCAATTGCAGTGAGAAGGTTAAGGAGTTCTGAGTGTGCCCTGACAATTAGCATGTTCAAGTGAAGATAAATCCTCAATGAGCCTTTCTTTAATTAAAAGAATGATTGGAATTAGGCATAGTATCATCTCTCCTGATCAGTATCATGAGTATCTGTACGAATAAAGCATTTCTGAGGAGGGAGAGAAACACCAGATTTTAATCTTCCTTTGGTAGCTGATATGTCTGCCTTTTGCAAGGGCATATTTCTCCCTGTCTTGGAGTACCCAGGCTTGTTGACAGTAAACAACTGTCACTTGGCAGTTTATGAAAGAAGAATGTTTTAGGAAAACATGTCCAGTTTAAATAGTTATGTTAATAGGCTGGGGATTCCTGCAGAACTGAGGGGATCTGGTAAATGGAGGTACATAAATTAGCTGGTATTTAGAACCATAGGATCGTGGATTGGTTTGGATTGGACAGGACCTTAAATATCACCTTGTTCCAACCTCCAGTATTCACTCTGTAAGAAAAGAGCTGAATGCAGCTGGGGGAGAAAAATTAAAAATACTTTTTCATTTTTACAGTCAGTGTATTATATGAATTCACAGCTTTCTGTGAAAACATAATTTTTTTTCCCAAAGAAAATTCCGAAAGCCTCTTTCTTCCAGCATGTGGTGGTTTGGGCCTGGGAAGCCCCTGGGTGGGAGCTGCAGGGCTGGGAACACAGTGATCTCTGACATAGTGCCTGGAATGCTGCTCCCATCTCCACAGGCAGCATTTGGGCTGTGCAGCTGCCCCGCCGTGTCCTCAGCCTTTGCCTCGCAGGGGTGGTCACAAGAGGAGGCTGCACGAAAACCTTTCCTCCTGATTTGTGAATTGATTAATTACAGAAAGGAAGGGGTGGGGTGGGGAGTGTGGGGAAAGTAAGGAACAGCAGATGGTGTCCTCTCTGCATCCCTGCCCAAAGTTGCTACAAATCCATCACCCATCTTCTCAGGAGTTAAACTCTGCTGGATGTAGTGAGAGATGAGTGAACGCAAAGCGTTTGTTCCAGCTCAGCCCAAAGTCATCAGTGTCAAAATATAATGAGTGGGGGCCTGGTGTCAGGCACTTGAAATCTGTAATCAAGCATAAAAAATAAGTTTCAAGCTTTCCAGGCTCCTGGTTCACCCAGCTTGGGAAGAAGGGTGTAAGTGGCTAATGGGGGATACTAGCATTAGCCTTGAAGATACTGGGTAACCACTCTCCTGCACTCCAGCTGCCATCCTGGGATATAATATAAATACAGTAAATACTGTGGAGTTTAAATACAGAGAACTGTGTTACGGATGCTTTCTTTTAGCCTGAGGTATCTCAGAGAGGGGCATCTTGACAGCAGCACCTTCTCTTGCCCTTGTTGCAGTTAGGGCAGGAGAGCTGGAGGAGCAAATAGGAACCACCAGAGTTTTGACAAAAGGGTCCCACTCAATTTTCTTTTGCCCAGTGGTTCAGTTAGTATTGCCATTATTTGAACTAGGCGGCAAAGGAAACCCAGACATGAAGCCTCCCACTACAGAAATGCTTTGCAATCTGCCCAATCAAAAAAGGAAAATAGCTCCTGGAAGGTGTTAATGGAGTTGTGCTGGGGCTCCAACCTGTGAATTATTTAGTGAAGGAATGAGATTTCGGACTCGTTTTTAAGTGCAGGCATGCTGGCATCTTGATTTTGAGGAGGCAGTGGGCTTCTGCATCGAGAAGCCTTCATGAAGGGCAGGGAAGCACAGAGGTAGCAGAGGGGACAGCTGGGTTCTCCTTTGCCCTGTCCCCCTGTCAGGGACAAAAAGGTGCAGGTTTGACCCACCCCTGTGGTCTCAGTGGTGGGTTGCTGCCTGAGCCTGGGTCTGGTGCCCCACGCAATGCAGATCCTTCCTGTGGGGAGTCATCTCCCTGCTCTGAACAAGATAGTCTTGTGGAATGTGTTAGTCCTGGCAAAAAAAGGGACAGAAACCTCCTCAGGTGCTTTCAAAAACACATGTAAATGTTTGAAGTAGAGGTTTTCTCCCTCTCTGTCCCCTCTTCCCAGTGCGTAGCAAATGAAGTGCAGACAGGAGGTGCAGTCTTTGCAGGAATAACTTAACCCAGTGTTTGAGCCCAGCTGTTTTGGGCATGAGACAGAGCAGTTGGAGGGGTGACATAGGCAAGGAGGAAGAAAAGATGACCCTGGATTAGCCACCCACCCATGGAAAGGGAGTGGAGGGGGCAGAATGCTGTGTGCAGCTCTTGCTCCATGTATGGGTTATGCATCAAGGGAGGCTGTCCAGCTTTGTGTTTTCATGAGCAGGGCACAGTGGTGGTTCATACCACCCAAGGGAGCATGGCAGGAGCTTTGGTGCCTGACTTCCAGACAAATCCAGCCCTTTAGTGGCTGCAGGGCTCAATTTTTATCATCTCTATCTTCCACCTGGCAGAGAGAAGTGGCTGTTTTCCTCCTCCTTGCCTTGCAGGATGCACTGACCATCTTTGGCATCACAGCAGCATCTATCTAATTCTTAGAGGCTCATTTGCACAGAGAAGAATTTATAAGCGTTTTTCTGGTGGGGAAAGAAAAGGAAAAGCTGGGGAAATGAGAGTCAGAAGGATGGGGAATATATCCCAAAGTGCCTGTGGAAGGTCCCTGGTTCATGCAGGTAGGACCAGCCGCCTCCTCTTGTAGGAGGGTGGAAATAGCCCTCTGAAGAGAGTCTGCATTTCCTTACAGCAGTGCTGAAATATCTCTGCATAGGGCCTGCTTCTAGAAGTTCTGGATCCTAATGCAGTGCAGGTTGTAGATGATTATTTGGGAGCCCTAAAACTGCTTGGAGGCAGTGGGAACCAAGACACGCATGACTTCCTTGAACTCTGTCTTAATTTGTAAAGTGGAGTCCAAGCCCTGCTGTAATAGATAGGGTTACAGGAGACCATTAAAAGGTCCCTCCTGGTGAACCTGATGCCCTGGTGCTGCTGCTGGAAATGATAAACCTCTGCATTCAGGTTGGATGGTATGCCATGCCCTGTGTGTATGCGCCTATGCATGGGAGCTGGTAAATCCTGCTAATTTAGAGGTTGTTTTCCAAGTCTGTTTTCTATAACCCTGTAGACTTAATACAAATAAAGAACTGACTAAGTTTCCTGTGAGAAGCGCAGAACAAACGCTAAGTGTGGGATTTGAATGCAGAAAGGTGAAAACACAAATGTATACAGAAACAGCAAGTCAAACAAGCTGAAAAAATATTGTAAGGTTGATTTAACAGAGCAGTGAACTCAAAGCTGTCTAATCCCTTTAGCAGCCTTCTTTAAAGAGGAGAAATAAAAGAATTTTTGACATTACTTTTCTTTGCCATCTCTCACAACTCTTTCTAATAGAGCTGGAGGATAACTTGAGTTTAGCACAAGGACAGAGTGTTGCAGCTTTAGTTAGAGGTGTTTTCTAAATAACAAAATCTTTCTGTGTCATTCACGACGTTAAAGTGGATCAGACCTCCTGAAAGGAGATTACTGTTAAATTTCTCCAACTGGGGTACCTGGCACCTAAATCTCGCTTGAGACTCTGAAATAACAAGCTTGGTTTTGAAAGATGCTGAGCCAGGTCAGGCTCTGCATTTAAATCGTTTAAGCACTCTCAAAATCTGGCTATTCATTTTGATGCATAGATATGGATTTCTGGGCTTAATCACCGACCTTTGCATTTCAAATGTTTGACCTTTGTTTTCTTTACTAAGTATGCAGACAGAGTGGCCCCCAAATTATTATTAGTTTTCCCTTTTACAGAGCTGAAAACGGCCAGCAGAGAAGACTTGAAATTCTGAATCTTATTACTGAGAAATAGGGATCTTTGAAAATAGCATTTTATGTTACTCAAGGGAAACTTGCAAAAAGGGGAATATTTTTATTTTCATTCACGTGAACATGATCCTTCATATATCTAAAACCCACAATCAATTGGAAAAACACCCACCCAAACTACCCTAAACCTTTGCCCTCTCTTAATCCCTGTACAAGAGGGTTTTTTTTTTTTAAGATGTCCCTTTCTCCCCCCTGAAATAAAGGCAATTGATAGGCTTATAAACAAATACCAAACATTAAGTCCTAATCTCCATATAGAGGAGCCTGACCCTTTTTATGGAGAGAGAGGTTGAGGGAGGAAACGGGGCCAGGAGTTTCAGGTTTAATGCTTATTAAAGTTTTAGTGGGTGGGAAAATGCAATCAATAAATTTTGTTTAATGCCTCAAAACTGGTGTTAGTTTTCACTAGCTACACCGGAGAGTAGTTTTCATTTTGAAACTAGGACACTCGTAGTTGGAATGACAATTAATGTGGAGTGAATATGGTCCCAGTTGGAAGCCGATTTTTTGAATAGCATGAGAACTCCCCCCACCTCCCTGCCTTGGCTCCAAAGTGGGGAAGCTTCCGTTTTTAATTAGCAAACCCGGCAAAATTTAGCTCATTGTGTCGTTCTGATCCTTTGGCCCAGTGGATAGGTTGGATTTCTCCATCTTGCTGTCTTGAGTCTGTTCTTTTTATTTTTTTTCTGCAGTTTTGGTGCGGGAAGGAAAGAGGGGCTTCAGGATACTTAGGATTAAAGTCATTGTTTGGGGGTATTTGCAGCCAGCTGCCTGCATTAAATGAAGATTAGAGGAGTGCACATTAAAAGTGCAAGGGAAATACAGAGGACCTGGGATTTGGGAGCTGCATAGCTGTGAACCGAAGGGGAAAGGTTGGGGCTTTATGGCAAATTTTTTCTGACGCCATGTGATCTTAAAGCCTGCTTCAGAAAGCATCACAAGTAGCTTCCAGAGCAAAACTGGCTTGCGAATTGGAAAGGGAGCAGGAGCGTTTGCATCCCTTAAAAAGTTCCTCTGAGGTAAGCCTAAACTTTTGAGTCTGGGGAGCTCATGTATTTCTTAAAAATTCATCTGCAAGAGCACTTGAGAAGTGGTGAAGTTTTGATGGAACTGGCCAAGTAGCTGAAAACCCACCCTGGAGGTCAAAGCTCCAACAGTAATGAATATTTGAAGCATTTTTGGGAAGGAAATGAGGGTATAGAGAAAGAGCCCAGGAAAAAAAAATAACCAGAAGAATAATTCAGCAACATTATAAGAAAGTTTAAAACTATTTCCAAAGATACATCTGCTCTCCTTTCCCTATGCTTTGTGGAGCAGTCATTTGTGTAAGCTGTGTCCTTGTAGCAAACCCTGCTAATTCCTTGGGATGTGTCACCTGCAAAACCCCTCCAGATACCCTGGAGTAGGAGGGATGCTGTGGTGCACTGATGCTGAAGAGCACAGGTTTGATCAGGGCCTCCACAGTTTGGCAGGACCAAGTTCTGCTCCAGTGGAGTTTGGGGCAGGCTTTGCCCGATCTGTTGGGATGCTGGGAAGCCTCATTCTGTGCCTCAGTTTACATAGCTGCTGCCACTGGCTTTGAAAGGGCTCGTGGTAGTTGCTTGCTTGCTGTAGTGATGAGGGTTTTTTGGACTTCCTCAGGCATGTGGAGCAGAAATGTAAAACATCAGCTGCTTTGTGGTGGGATCTGTCTGTCAGCATCAAGCTGGGATGCCCCTGCTGTGCTGAGCAAAAGCTGAGGCCAAGTTGGCCACTGCTCTTCAGAGGCAGCAAGAGGCAAGACACCAAAAGGATGACAGCACAGTCTCTTGTGCTCCCCCAGGGATCAGCCCAGTGAGTTCCCATCCCTGCCTGGAGCAGTGAGCAGTGTGGCTTGGCCACGTTTGGCACCAGGGTTGGTGAGGTGACCTGTGTGACCTGTGTGCCAGCAGCTGCAAGGGTGTGCTCATCGTGCCAGGCTGGGGCTGGTGTCACCCCCACTGTGAGCGTGGGCTGCTGAGCATTGCTGCAGCTCATTGCTGCCCTCCTTCAGGAAAGCACAGAGATTTTGGGACCTGGGAGAGCAGGAGCCATCTGCATGGGCATCCTTGAGCAGGAGCTCTCACAGCCTGGGGACCTCAGCGTGCCTGTGCTGCCTCCCGTCTGCTGCTCCCTGTCTTTGGGGACCATTGATGAAGTGGAGACATTTCATATCAGTTCTTTTATTTCTCTAAAAAAAGTTCCATGCTAAGTTCAAAAAGGACTCTGAGCTAACTAGATACATATGAGGGGTGTTTGCTTCCCTGTTTTCTGTGGGGCACCAAGTGTTTGGTTGTACAATCGGGCCGGATTTTAAGGAAAACTCCCCATCACTGCTTGTTCTTTTAAGCCAGCAATCCCCAGCTGAAGGCTCGGGACCAGTTCTGGGCTCTCAGCGGCAACCAAAGCTTTGTGCCTCTTGGAGGGGTTTACATTCCCATCTTTTTAGGTGTAGCCAGGAGACCCCTTTGATTTGTTCTCTGGTGGGTTTTTTTCTGTCCTCCTTAGGACTTCCAAGTGTCAGAGGGAAACGCTCCTGGCCAAAGTGTTCTTGTAACTGTTTTGGCTTTGTGGCAATTTATTTCTTTAAACTCTCTGTGACTGAATTGGGTGATCTACGAAAACAGTCCATTAAAAGGAGGATACTGTAGAGTCCTGATGAATCCTGTTTTCTACTTGGCCGATGGAACAGAAAGCTAATTGCCAGTAGTAAATCCATTCAAAGGAGAGCTGGAGGGAGGGAGAAAAGCTAATATTCCTACTTGAATGCCATTTAATCTCTGAAACCTTTCATGCAGATGTAAATTAGGATTTGCACAACAGAGTCAACAGTTGCTCCCTAGATAAGGCAGATTTGCAACATCTGCTTTTTCCATTTTGGAAGCTCTTCCAAAGTCGGGGATAGCCAAGCTAAACAGTAGAGATTTTTTTTAATTCCTTTCCTTAATCTCTTGTTTATAAAGAAAGCTGCATATGACAGAATTAAACCTGGTTATTGTTTTGCTAATTCTCTAGGAAAAAGGTTTGCTCTTCTCCTAAAACTCATCTAAGAAAATCTCCATGGGCTTTTAACACAGTGCAGTTACTTGTTAATGTCTTTGAAAGAAATGTCTGGTAACAATTGCATAGGCCACTGCAGTGCAAATGCAGTATAAACAGTCTTTGCATTTTTATTATTACTATTATTATTATTATAGCTGTTTTAAGCTTTTCCAGGAGAACTGCCTCCTCTCAAGCAAACACTTGCAATACAGGAAAGATGAAGTGGTACCTTTGAGTGATCTGGTCTAGGGGAAGGTGTCCTTGCCCAAGGCAGGGGTGTTGGAATGAGATAATGTTTAAGATCCCTTCCAAAACAAACCATTCTGTGGTTCTATGAATCTGTGAAATAATGGAGGCAAACCCTTTTCAGATATGATTATCTAAAGACATATTTTTATATCACAGTTTAGACCTTTACAGATACAGATATTTTATTTTTGCAGTATTTTATTTCTGGGTGTGAGCCCCTCTGAGCAGGGGAGATAACCCAGCAAAACACCACTTTGGGAGGTGATACTGCTTCAGCAAAGCCTCCTGTGCTGCTGTGATTGCCAGAGCAAGCCCCTTCTTCCCAGGATGGCTGCAGCCTGACACAGGGAAGTGTGGTGCAAGAGGGGTCTTGACCCCACAAGGGGAGAGGAGCTGGGGAAGAGAAAAAAACAGAAGGTTTTATATAATACTTTTATTTTATAAATATAATATAATAGAAAATATCTACACAAAATACTTTATATAATTTCTTGTATTTGATGTATTTGCGGTGCCAGGCTGGTGAGGTACCTTTTGGGGTGACAGGGCCATAGCCAGAAAGAGATGTTCCACCTTTGGCACCATCATGGCTGTGCAGAAAGGAGGGGAAAGCTGTGCCCTGCATAAAGCACTGCCAAATACATACTTACATGCATATATACATATACATATGTATACGTGTATATGTATATGTGTGTATATATATGTATACATATGTGTGTGTGTGTGTGTATATATATTTATCTGTATATATATATAAAAATAAAATACCCCATCAGCTCCCTGCAGAGCAGTGAGGGTTTGCAGGGACTGCACTGCTGCCTTGATTTCACCTGCCCTGGGAAGGCAGGTTTCTGGGGAAACAGGTGATCCCACGATCTTATCATGCCCAGCTCTACAGGGGCTGCAGTGCTGCAGGGCCCAGGACAGCTTTGGAAGTTTTCAATATTCCCCCAGGGTCTCTCTGTCTCTCTGGGAGGAGGCAGAGGGAATGGGGATGTGGGTTCTGTGCATGTTGTGGTTCCTATGGGGAGGTGACACTGATGTCACTTGTCACTTTTCCTGGCTACTTTTTAGATTTAGACAAATCTTAAATGAACAATATTTGGCAAAGAAAGTGTTTTATTTCCCTTCTAGGAAGTTTGCTTTTCCCAGTGCAGAAGTCCCAAGGTGAGGTAGGGAAGTGACTCCATCCCAAGAACAGACACACAGGTATTGTGGAAAACACCTGAATATTATTCACTGTGTGAATCATACTCTGTTAACACAGTTAGGACACTCATTTAGAATAAACCAGGGCTAAATATGCAGGACACAGTGCTGGTCTGAGTCTGGAGATAGTGTACATGCTCTTTGCCACCATGGCTGTGTTCATCCCCTGATGCTGGAGGTTTTCATACACCTCCAGCAATTATTCACCAGCTTGCTGCCTGGGACCATGATCCCCCTGGGAATGGGATAACAAACTCAACAGGAGAAAGCTCTGGCCTGGCTCTTGCTCTGTGATCCTATAATGTATCCTGTCACGGTGGATTTGGTGCAGTAAAATACATAGAACAAGAAACTATTTCAGATTAACCTGACGAGAGAAATGCGTGGAGCGCTGCTGTCTCTGTGCTTGTTAACGTGCCAAATACAGCTTGTCCAGCTTGAAAAGGGAAAAATATGATCTGCTTAGAACTGAGCCTTAGTCCATTCCAGCACTGGGCTGTGGAGCAATCCTGGAAAGCCTCTCAGGGCTGCCAGGGTTCAGGGTGGGGTGAGGAATCTCTTGCTGGTGGTACTGAAGGTTGTGTGCCTCAAGTGCTGTGTGGGGGGAGTCCCAGTGTAGTTTGAGTTTGTGGTGGATGTTCCCTGCTGCAGGATGCCCACTGAGGGGAAAGGATGATGGTGATGGGGGATGCATGTATCCCACCAGAGCAGTTCCTCAGGAGACTCCTGAACACTTTGGTGTTTGGAAAAGTAGGGTTGTGGGAAGTTATTCCAGGGGGAAAATCAAAGGTGAAGAGAAAGAAATTTTCTGGAGCCAGAAACCAGCACCCTGTGAGGTGACATGGGACCATGGGGCTCCCTCACCCCTCGCTGTGAGCCTTTGCTGCCCAGGAGCAGTCCTCAGCAGCATGTGGAAATACTCCCTGAAACCCAGGAGGGTATCAGGCAGGCTCAAGGTTGGCTTGAATTTTTTGGGGACCATAGGCAGCCTGAGAATAGCCCACCACTCTCCACCTCCTCCCGTCCTTTCATGCCTGAATAATAAAAAACTTGGGAGCTGCATGCGTTAAAACCAAAATAAAACGTTTCCAGGCTCAGCCAGTAACAAGTATTGATGTCTGAGAGGAGCAGACAGCTGATGGAAATACTGACACACTTAAGTACTTGGAGCTGTGAACCACACAGAAAGTGAATTATTGCTGGGATGAGCCAAGCAGCTACAGAGATGAAGTGTCTTATCCTTATAAGTGAATACATACAAAAGCATTTCAGCGTTGCTGGGTCAACTGCTCCTCATTGTGGAAGGTGTTTCCAGCCAGTTGCTGCCTTTTTGCTCCTCTGAACAGCTTAAAAATGGTCTCTTTCTCTGTTTGCTAAGAGCAGTGATGATGCTGCAAGTGCTGATCTCCATCAGATGGAGATCTGGTGGCTCTTGGTGGTTCTCAAGTCATTACTGCTTTGGCTAAACTAATAGTTTGTTGAGTTTTAGTCATATCTCGGGAGCCCACAACCCAGACTGCCTCTTTCTCTCGAAGAGCCTGTTAAAGCTGCAAATGTGTTAATCCCTGCTCTGCTGGCAAGTGTCAGAGTGGGCTCCTGTAACCCCTAGGTGGGGTAACTCCCTGGTAATTTATACTTGTCATGGCTTAATCCTGTCTGGGAAGGCAGCCCCGCACTGCAGCTTGCTTACCCCAACTCTGAGGGTGGAGGAGAGAATTGGAAGAATAAAAGTGAGAAAACCACCCATAAAGGTGGTGATAAAGACAGTGTATTAAGAGAAGCAAGGGCTGTACACAGAAGCAAAGCAGAACAAGGAATTAGTTCTCCACTTCCCCAGGGCAGGTGTTCAGCCCTTCCCAGGACAGCTGGGCTCCCTCATAGGGTGACTGAGAAAGACAAATGCCACCATTCCAAAAAATCCCCTTCCTCCTTCTTCCCCCAGCTTTATTGCTGAGCATGATGTCATATGGTCTGGAGTGTCCCTTTGGTCACTTGGGCTCAGCTGTCATGGCTGTGTCCCCTCCCATTCTTTTATAGAGAGAGAGAGAGAGAGAGAGTTGGCTTCAGAGAGGGCAACTTCATGTCTCCTTCATGTCTTGGGGTCTCTGGTTGAAAAGGTGTTGGGAACACCAGGCACATGCAGCTGGAGGGCAGGAAGGAGATGCTGGACTCCAGCCACCCTGTGAGAGCTGTGAGCTTTGGTTCCCTGCTTTGAACTCCTGCTGTTTTAAGCATGGAAACAAGACTGTCTCTGCTTTCAGATTTATCTTTGTACTTGACAGCTATATAAGGAATGAGAGTAAAAATTGGTTCTCCAAGGTCACGGTTGGCAAAGTGCTTAAAACATTTGAGTGTCCATTTAAATGCTTTGTGGAGATCTCTAGTTTGGGTCCTGTTTATTTTTTAAGCCATAAGTACATAAACAGGAGTTTGAAAAACAGTTAACAGAAGTGAGATTAAGACCATTAGTAGTGTTCTCCTTTTAATTCACTGCTACATCTACCCTGAGATTACTCCCAGTCAGTACAAATGAAGTCACTAGAACCAAACTTTGCATTACAACATCTGCTGCAGACTGACTGGGGAGATTGAGGGTAGAGATGCCAAAATCAAGTTGTCAGAAACAAGAGGTGCTGCTTCATTCCACAGAAGAAGCTTGAGACCCCAGTCCATCTGCTGAGTCTTACTTTCCTCTTCGTTCCAGCATTCCCTGTGTACATTTTATAAAAATTCTTTGTTGCTTTGTCATTAACCCAGGTTCATTATGGTTTTTGAAAAAGAGTTATTTCCTTTTAGACAGCTAACCAGTACAGTTTGGCCTGTGCTTAGTCTGGGCTTGTTCCTGTTCAGTGGGTTTATAATACAAAAGCCAAAATATACAAGGCTTGATCGTCTGGCAAACAGCTTTGGTAAAACTGTGTTTTGTGTGGAGGGGTTGTGCAGTTGTGTGGGGTTTGTTTTCCAGTAGATTAAATTAGCAAGAGGTTCCATCAAAGTTAGACCAGTACTCAGACTTGCAAGTACAAAGCTGTCCACAGGGCTTTTTAATTTGAAGCCAAGGTTGGTACCAGTGAAAAAATCCTCATGGTCTAGAAGAAGGAAGAAAAAACTTGAACATTTAAACCGGAATATTTATTGACCATATTTTCCCCGGAGATATATCCCAGTTGGGAAGAGATTGTGGATAAACACTCAAATGTAGCAATGAGTCTGATAGCGAGGAGATTCTGCATGGAGCTCAGTCTTCTTTTTTGATTTACTAAAAGTATATGCTTTCAGGGAAAAAATCTATTAAAAGGGAAAAAAAACCAACACCCTAAACCTTTGACTGCATGAACGCCACAACATTCTGGCCAAACCATAAAATATTTGAGTTGGAATTGCTGCCATGGTATGAGGAAAGGTTCTTTGTAATCCCAGTGAGTGTGGGCTTTGCCTCCTGTGAGACAATACCTCCCATGAAATACCACCTTTTCAGGCCCCAGAATCCTTTCTTTCTACCCTTCAAGGCTATTGACTACAACATGTTTATATTTTAAATATTTACATTTATACAAGAATAAAAAGACGTGAGAAGAAGAGAAAAGCAATACATTTTTCTCTTGTAGCCTGCCCTAGCTCTTTCACCTCAAGGCAGAAGAGCAGCCTGGAGCCTGGAGCCAATGCTACATCCTCAGGCATTTGAAGCTGCACTACTTGCACTGGTTTCACCAGTGAAGTCATAATCTATGAATTCTGCACTTTGTTGCACACAGAATAAGTTCAGCAGAAAGCTAGTGGTTTCATTTATTTTAGCTATTCCAGCCTTTATCTTCTGTCCAGCCTTTCCTCCTGTTTTCTTCAGCCCACAGATGTTGCCTTTCGGTCATTCAGAGTCAGTAAGAAATTTGGTTTATCCCCAGTTCTGCTCCTTTCTGTCCTTGCTGGGTCTCATAGGGTTTGTGGACAGACTCTCAGCAATAAACAAAAGGAGGTTCAGAGACTGAGCTGTGAGCTTGCCAGCACACACTTATTTCTGCCAGATCACCCCCTCACCTGCAGCGCTGGGTGTTGCAGTGACCTTTCTGGAGGTCTGCGCTGTTTGTTGGGATGGTGGGGTGGACGTGTTTTGGTTGCAGCAGGGTCAAAGCCATCCTTGTAGGTCAGACCTGACTGTCTTTGCACAGCTACCTGCCTGTGGCAGGCAAGGGGGAAGTCTGGGCACATGGAAGCATCAGCAGAGGAAATACAAGATGTGTTTCTTTTTTTAAACACTCTTCTATCTCTGACACCTGCTCTTATTTATTCATCTCCATTTCTTTCTCCCTTTGCAGAATACTTGAGGAGCGAGACCGCCTTTCTGGAAGAGTTGGTGTTTGGAAATGGAGATACCATTGAACTTTCCTGTAACACCCAAGGCTCTTCTGTGTCTGTTTTCTGGTTTAAAGATGGTATTGGAATTGCACCTACCAACAGAACTCATATTGGACAAAAACTGTTGAAGATAATCAATGTATCATATGATGACTCAGGGCTGTACAGTTGCAAGCCAAGGCATTCCAACGAGGTCCTGGGAAACTTTACAGTCAGAGTTACAGGTACGTGCAGAAATGTTTCAGTGATTTCCTATTATTTTTTTCCTTTTTTTTTAAATTTTTGTCCTTTCACATGTTCAGCACAATTGGTGGTTTGGGGTGTTTGTGTGTCCTTGGAAGGTCTGTACCTCCCTGCTAACTCCTGACAGTGGCTAGACTGGCAAAACAAACCAATTGAAGAATGTTTGCATGCCCATACCAAATGCTGAACCTTGATGTTAATACTGAGAGAGGCTTAGAAAGGGTGCTGGTCAGATTAAACCTCAAATCCCCCTTAACACTCAAATAGATGCAATGCTACATGTGGCTTTGAAGTTTTTTGTGAGTCAATGAGTGAGCGAGCTGTGGCTCCTGGTGGTTAAATGATGTTTTCCATGTTACGTGACAAACCAGTGGCAAAATTGCACATAAGAGGTGGAAGTTCCTGAAGACTGTTTCCCTGCTGTAGCTGGTAAATCTCTACCCTCCATCACAGTTATCACAAATTGCTAGCTTGTTTTAGAGGTAGCTTATCTGTAAACTGTGTATATCCAAAATATGTGCTTCATCAAAGTTACTTACTGGGATTCATACATTGCAAACAAGTGCTGTGTTAGGAAAGCACATGCTGTCATTTGCTTGGCCATATTTTTAGTGATGAGGATGATAGATCAGAACCAGCTACAAGCTGTCCAAGCCTGGATCACTAAACACAGAGTGCCAGAAAAATCTGTTGTTTCCAGATAGCCAACCACCAACACAAAGGTCATTTTCATGATTTCAGGCTGGTGCATTGGTAGGTGGATCACTGTGAGCAGATAAAAACTCTCCTGATCACAAGTTAAAAGCCTCAATTTTCAGAAGAATTAGCCCCTTGGGGGTCTCAGGTTTTGAAAACTTTCATTTGCCCTTAAACTACTGGAGCTTTTTCAAGAATCCTTGAATAGTAGGTCCTTTCTCCAAAAGTTGAGTTCCCTCAAAAAGTTAAGAGTCTCTCTCTGAAAACCAAACACAGAGATGTTTGTAATTGTGAATCACATCCACTCCATAGAGAACTTTCTTGTGCAATAGGATTTTGTGTGAGAGGAAACCATCATGAGAAGAAAAGCTTGTTTCACCAAGCCTTCAGCAACATCTGCTTTTTATTGAGCGTTACTGGAGATTGCTGTGAATGCTTCAAGGTCATATCAATTAAATGGTTAAAGAAGTATTTGGCCCTTGAAAGGCTTTCTTTAACTAGGTATGATTATTGGAACTATCCAGCAAACTGCATGTTGTTAGAAATGTTACTCTCTCTTTTCTTCCTAAGTGACACGAAAATGCTTTTGAGTTCAAGGGGCAGCAGGGGAGGCAGGAGAGGGCAGCTGGTTACATGCTCAAATGAAACAGCTGCCAGCCCCAAAAGTTGGTAAAGTGAGAAATTGTTTTTAATAGTGGAAGGACTGATAATCCTCTGCTTTTAAAAAGTTTAAGCCCCTGTATTTTTCCTCTTCACTAATAATAGCTAATAACAGCTTAAGAACTAGCGAGTAACCTGAACCTGCTTTCTGACAACATTATGAGTCTTTGATTCTATTAGCCCACTGTCATTACCACCAAAGTGCTGGTAATGTGGGAGCCTCCTTTTTAGCTGTCAGCAGCACTTGTTTTAAACTTTGAAGCCCTGCTTTATGTGGCAATAGCGGCACCTCTCATTTACTCAGATATTTCTTTATAATTAGTATTGATTGCTCAGCGTGGCACTGCAGAGATGAGATTGTGATTGGAGATTTGTGGTTTGTGTCCCCAGTTCTTAAAGGTAATGCCAGCAATTAGCTCAGGTATCTGGTCAGGTGTTCATGTGTTGCAGTGTGTTGTATATTCATGTGGGTATCTGATGTTTGGGGCTGGAGTTGTTCTCTGCATTAAACTGGTTTAAAGCTGTACTAACAGCCTGCAATTGCTCTGATCTCTGCTCTTAAGTAAGCAAAACTAGGTTAGGTGTGCTGGAATAGCTGATCCACACACAAGTTCCATTTTGAGACTGCTTCCATGTCCTAGGGGCATATGAGGATTTTCCTACACAGAGCCATGAGATTTGAGTCTGCAACAAACTGACTGTGCTGCAGTGGCTCTGTCTGTGTACAGGGGGATGTTTGATGCTGGAAGCAGAGCAAGTAGGTGCTGGAGCTGGCATTCAAGGGCTGAGAACCAGGCTGATTAATAGCAGGATTTGATCTCTTTAAAATTCTTCCCTTGACAGACAAGGGCTTGAGTGTTTTGCTAGTTTACAAAAAGAAACATACTGTCCCCTTAAAACCTGAGCACTTGGAAAGGATCGTGTAGAGGCTGCATGCCCAAACTGATATCCAGCCCTGTTGGCAGAAACTCTATTTCTGCAACCATTTCATGCACAAAACAGCCTTTGGATTTAGTGGCTGAGCAGCACCCCTGTGATGAGCATGGACTGCAGGCTGATACCAGCAGAGCTTTCAAAATACCCAAGGCCAAGCATTACAAAACAGGTGACTGAACTAATTAAGTCCCTTTTCATTCATAATTAAAGCCCTTTTGAGCAGTTCTTGCCAATACTTCAACAACTTCTGCTAAAGATTACTGTTTTAGTAAATGGTAAACAAATAGCTTATAATTTTTAGTCACCTTTTGAAAAAGGTGATGTTTTAGTAACTTGAATAGGACAGTAGCTGTGAATATGGGATATTTGGTCTTAAATCTGCACTTCTCATCTTAAAAACAAGCAAAGTTAAAAGACCTCCCTCAACCTTGTGAAAATGATTTTGAATTAGTTTAAAAATTGATTCTACTCCTCTGGTCATGATGGAGTCATTGGAAAACAGAGGTAAACTATAATCATGTGTTAATATATGGGTAACCAAATCTGAGAGCTGAGAAGGTGCTGATTTCTCCATCGATGCTGGTGGGGATTTGGCTCAGTTTCTGCCTTCGCCAGGACTTGAGTAAACCTGCTGGATCAGCCAGAACACCTAAACATCCACTTCACTTTCAGCAAGCCCTATGGCGTTTCCCTAGTTCTGCTGCCAGCAGGACCTCAACTGTGGATTTGCAGTTAGGTACGTGCTTGAAGTCGTCCTTGAGGCTTTGCCAAGGAGAAGGTGCAAAGCACGATGAGCCCCTGCAGTCTGAGGCAGGGAGGTGTTTCCTGTGTTGTTTCTGTGGATGGTGAAAATGCCTGGAAGGCCCTTCTAGATTCTGCAGGGAAGAACTATTTGTTGTTACCTTTCCTTCTTTCTCCTTCCTTTTATCCCCTTCCCACCTATTTTTACCTCTACTGTGCTGGTCAGAAGACAGTAGAAAACTCAAGTGCATCTTGCAGTGGAGAATGTTCTGCCTGGCTTGATCTAAAGCAGCTCTTTGCATTTCTGGCCACATGTTGAACACTCATAATGTTTCCTGTTTTCTGGTGTTTAAGGCCAAGCTCTCTTATACTGTCTCAGAACATAAAGGCTGCTGGATTGTTAGCATTCTGCCTTAATTTAAAAGAAAAATTCCTGGAAATTATGTAACATCAGTGATGCTAAATCTTCCAGGTGCTGAAGTGTACTAAACTAAACTGTGTAAACCTAAATCAAACACTAAGCTGCTGTTTGATAATGGCATTTACATTTACAGTAGTCACTTGATGGGGGGAAGAGGGACTGAGCCTTCATTGTAGACAGCTTGGAGAAGGTGAAATGCCAGACCACATTAAAAGAAACAGTTCAGAATGTTTTGGAGAGGTACAGATGGAAAATTTCCACCTGTTTACCTGTATTGAGTTACAGCCTTGAGGTGCCTCTGTGGGAGGAGTATAACTAAGGGGAACTGGTTCATGGAATAGCTGTCAAAATGTTGATGGAGAGAGGTTTGATTGCAAGAAGTTCAAAAGTTTTGGTCCTGGTGTTTGAACAAGGAGTTAATGAAGGGAGTTGTGGCAGAGGGATATTGAGTTAAAAGAAAAATGCAGGGAAAGTGAATTAGAAATGCTGACCTGTTGTTTTGAGACATGGTAAAATAAAAAGTCTTCAGAGTGAATGCTAGACAGAAGAAAAAAAACAAACCAGTCAGACAGCTTGTTCTGCAGAAATAAATTTTCCAGTTTAGAATTCCTTTTGTATTTATGAGAAAGAGAACATTTCACACAGGGAGAAGTATTTGACATTGGACCACGTTTTCAGAGCACTCTCTCCCAGCTGAGACAGCTCCTGTCCAGTTGGGCTGGTGGAGCTGCAGGGAAGGGTGAGCTGTCACTTGCATGTCCCTTGAGTGACACCAACAGCCTCATCCAGCACGGTGTCCCCACGTGCAGTCCTCTTTCTGCTTCACTTCTTTCTTGTCTCTTTCTTTCCAGATTCCCCTTCGTCAGGTGATGATGAGGATGACGATGATGAGTCAGAAGATACAGGTAATTCATTTTTCTGGGATACAGGGGCCTTCTTTGCAGAAGCTGTGGCTCCCAAGCAGTGCAGCTCATCTGGGTGTTCACATAGTCACACAGCAGCTTTGTGTTGAAATCAGTGACCTTAGGATGGAGCCACGATGAAATTTATCTAAAAATTTAGGAACAGCTCCCAGAGTGGTATTGCTGTTGTGGAATCCTCCAGCAGCAGTACTGTATTTTGAAGACTTGATGCTGAGAATCTGAACAGATGAGTAGTTACAAATTCTCCTTTCATGTAAATCCAGACAAGCCCACTTACTATGTATATATATTTTTTTTTTACTGCACTGATGTTACACCAGTTTTATACCATTTCAAACCTTGACTGCTTTACTTTTAACTATTCTGATTCTGGTCCTTACTAGTGTCTTGACAGGAGTCAGAGTACAAAACATACGCTAGCCAAGGGCCAAATTTACTGATGGCATAAGTGAGAGCAACCTCTTTGGCTTTACTGCCTTTTTCTTTCACTCCTGTGAGGAGGAGAGTCCCAGGACAGTGCATGGTGCTTTCACAGTGAATCTCTTTCAGTCCCATTGCTGCTTTCTTTAAGTGCAGTAGCATTAATCAGGATCATTACAGGCTTCAGAGGTGTTAGTGCTGGGTTTTATTCTGCTCTTTATACTTCTGCAGAGTGAGCTGCCCATGTGTATGCATTTTAAATAAATAGATGTCTTTGCATTTGAACTCCCAATCAGCTATGTACATTGGCAGAAGTTCAACATGACTGGAAAATCTCTCCTGCCCGTAACATTGCACATGCAGGACTATTTCAAACAGGTCTGCAATAAGTTAATACTGCTGTGTGGACAGTAATGGTGAGTTACAGTGCCAGGAGACCCATCAGCAGCAATTAGTGGTTTTCTGATAGCTTCTAATTAGGGGCCAAATCCTGCCAGGTGACAGGCACCTTCACAGAGGTACTCAGGGCTCCTGGTACCTGCTGAAGAATGGTACAGACTTAGGGAAGGTCTGGTTTGGTCAGGATTTTTTTTCTGCTGCAGAGCAGCTTCTGGGGAGCACAACTGATTGTTCTGTACGTTTTTTAATGTGGTTTATAGAGAACTCAATCTCTTAGCAACAGGTATCACAAAACATCAGCTGGCTTATGGTACAGAAAGACTTTTTTCTTCACTGAAAAGGAAAACACACATTTCACCACATGTATTTATAGCCTGTTTTCTGGGTCTTCTTGACTTTGAGGCTGTCTCTGGTTTTAGACCTAAAGGTAATGGCTGGCTTTGCTTAAAGGTCTCGTTATAAAAAGTTGGATTATCTTCTGCTTTAAAAATGGTTGATTAGCTTAATGTGTCAGTGCAGTGAAACCTCGCAGCGTTTTGTGACATGGGTCTGCTTTGTGTTGCTTTCTTTGATGTCAGATTCTCCACTTAACCCACACAGATCTCCTGAGTCTGGGGAGCTGTGTTGTTTACCCTGGTACCACCACTGGCAGGACATCCCAGCAGGAACAGGGGCTGAAGGACCAAAGCAAGCAGGCACACATGGTGTAGCTGTGCCATGTTCTGTGAACAACCCAAAGACCTAAGTCCTCTATCTCCTGTGGCAAAAATGTGCCCTACTAGTGGGGTATATGAGCCCCTGCTCAGGCATCACACACAGCTGTGGTCAATAGTTGGAGGAGAAAAGGCAAAAAATGCTTTAATGCAAAATAAAAATACCACAGACTCATAGGATGGTTAGGGTTGGAAGCGACCTTAAAGGTAACTAGTCACTATAACTGATAGTGTCTCATATTTAGGGGGAGGCAGTCCATCCTGCA
Source organism: Onychostruthus taczanowskii (assembly GCF_017590055.1). NCBI lineage: Eukaryota > Metazoa > Chordata > Aves > Passeriformes > Passeridae > Onychostruthus > Onychostruthus taczanowskii. Next base: position 22,520,557 of record NW_024499239.1, on the reverse strand, counting down.
CTGGCTCAGTGAGTGTTGCCACACTGCATATCACTGAATAAAATCCTTTTGTCCTGACCCCTTGTGATGATAAGTTACTTTCCTGGCTTGTGTTACTCAACAGAGTTTCTCATCCTCACATAGTGGAGAGTTTGGAAAGCTGATTCCAATAGCATCATGAGTTTGAAGCCAATCTTGTTAATTTTAAGGGTTGGAAATACCAAATTCCATGTGGAGGGCCCTGCTCTGCTCACTCTCAGCTTCCTCTCTGATAGGCAGTGCAGAAACAGAGCATCCTTCAGGGATGGGCAGCAGAAAAGAATAAGGAGAAACTTCTGCAGCTTCAGATCAGCTCGTTTCTAGCAGCCTTGTCACAAGCCGTGATCCGCCTTTGCAGAAAGAGGCTTTCTAATACCTCTGTTCTCTACAGCTGTTTTTCCTGGCCCCGAAACAAAAACAAAACTCCCTTTTCACACACTGTGCTTCTGCCCCAGTGCTCCCTACCCCTCTTGTATCTGTTTGTTTGGAGCCCCCGCTGCGCAGCCCCAGCACCTTCAAAGAGCCCCCATAATCTCCAATTAAATCTGGCTCTGTCCTCGGAGGCGTCAGCTGGGGAAATTACACAATTAGGGGTTGATTCTGTCTGCCACAGAATTTGGTGGCAGCTCCTAATTGCTAAATGAGTGCTTGGCTGTATTAATTATTCCAAGTATTGCTCTCAGGTTTTTTTTTAATTGGTCATTCCAGTTGGATGGGTGGCCGGTGTCTTTGACGAACAAAATGGACCGTCAGGCTTAGTGTTTGATGATGGGAAAGGGCTGGTGATAATGTTTGGGGGTCCCTTTTTTTTTTCACACCTGCACATGCAAAACCATTGCTGGTAATTAATTTACAGAGAGCGGGTCTAGAAAATTTTCCTGTCTTTCATCCTTCTTCTTTTCCCGCTCCCCAAACTCTCTGGAGCTTTGCAAGCTTTGCTTGAAAGGAAGAGTTAGCAACATTTTCAGGCCCTTAAAAAGTGGTAATGAAGGGACTCAGAGGGCAGAGCAAAGCAAAAGCAGGGATGTTTTGTTCACTGCTCCTGCAAGTGAGAACAAAGGCGCTGTTTTCAATGTGTAGACGCTTTCTTCCAGTTCCAGTTTGACTTGAGAGCAATGCCCTATTTGAGTCTTGGCACAATAATCCAGGGGTGCCCAGCCCTGGCAAGCCCTGAATCTTACAGAAGAGCACCGAAACAAGGGAAAGCACTCAGCGAAGAAGTGGTGTCTAATTGCAGCAGGCAGGAGTGAATCCTGCTTTTGCTCCATATGGAGAATATCCCCAGCTGGAAACTTTCCTGGGCTCCATCTTGCTCCTCCCTGATGTCTGATAGCAAAATCCCCCTTGGCTTCAGTGACTACATTTGCAGCCAGTGGGTTGATGGATCTCCTGTGAAATTCAAACTCATCTTTTGAATGAAAAAATGTGATAAAATGTCACCCTGCAGCACATGCAGATGTTGTGTAAAAGGGAAGACCCCCAAAAAGCAAAAGGAGGAGCATGGTCCTGACCAGGTGACCATGTGATGTAATTACACCTCTGTGCCTAGATGATTGTCACCAACACCGTAAAATGGGATTTCTTGTGGGCAGATATGTTAATTAAACAACAGGACAGGTTATTTGGCTGCCCTCTGTGGCGGTGTCAAAAGGGGACTTTTCCATCTGTGCCTGGCCTTTGCCATACCTCTCCCCTGTAGCCCTGTTAACCTCTTGTAACATCCCCAGAAAATAAAGATGCATTGCCAAAAGGAGGCATTTGGCCAGAAAATGTCCCAGGCTTCAGAAACCAAGGAGCAGCATGGGTTTCTGGAGCCCTCTCCTCTCCAGCCTTCCCAACACCACCCCAAGTGTCCTCTGCATTCACTCCCCTGTTGCTGCCTGGGGATCTGCCCAGTCTTTGCTTGGTTTCTGCCCTTCCCTCGTGCTAGAACAGCATCATCCTTTTACCATCAAGACCTGTTCTTTCTTTAGCTGTTGCACCCTCCCTTCTAACATTTTGTGGAATATTTCCCATTTTTGTGCAGTTCTGCCATCTGGAACAGTAGATGGCTGCATGATGTCCCATTTTAGCTTACTTTATCACGTAGTACTTCAGGCCTCCTGGATGTGCTGTGTGTTCACAGCAGAGTTGGTAGCTGGGATTTTCCAGAGCTATGGGAATTGTGGGGATTCCTCCTTTTGCTCTTGTTTGTGCCAGCCATGCTCCTGCTGGATCCTGGCAAGAAGAGGGCCTTAAGCAGTTTCGTTATTTGAAAGATGAGGCGTACGCGAGATGTGCGAGCACAGATCCCTCTGATACGTGGGGCTGACTCTGATAGGCATCACACTGTTGTGCAAGGCAGGCTGAGGGCAGATGCAAACCCTCAGTACTGGATTTCCCTGCCCTGAGATGGTGTTGCTGAGGCAACTGTGTCCAGCCATCCCACTGCAGAGGTGGAAAGGCAGAGGGGACGTGAGGGGTGCCCAGTGGGGCTGTCTCTAGCACGTGGAGGGGCATCCTGGATGGAGCTCCTGGTCTCCAATTCCTCATGGACTTTGCAAAGTGGAGAAAACATGGGGAAAGTGTTGGCAGGTGCTAAAAACCAGTGGGTGCATGGATTGCCTTGGCTGAGCTGTATGACCTTTCCTGCAATATCCTTGTAGTTGGAATGCTGCAGGGAGCCTGCATGGGGGAACACCAAGGTGGGGTCAATCTCTGACTTAGTTGGCAGGTGCTAAAAACCAGTGGGTGCATGGATTGCCTTGGCTGAGCTGTATGACCTTTCCTGCAATGTCCTTGGAGTTGGAATGCAGCAGGGAGCCTGCATGGGGGACACTGGGGACTTACACCAAGGTGGGGGTCAATCTCTGACTTGCTGGAGTTGTAATGGGATGGGTATCATGCAGCCAAATGCTTCAGGGATAAGGAGTGCTGGAGAAAGGGAGCAGCTCCCATGCATCTCAAAGGCATGCAGCAAGAGGGAAAACTTTGTACACATTTGTCATTAAGCAGAAAGGGAATTACAGGGGCTTCAGAGTAGCACTGAGATGGGGCTGTGATGCTGGCTGGTGTTTCTGAGCATTGTCACCACTGCAGGAGAAGCCAGCAGCAAAGGCTGTCTGCCCTAACATCTTTGGTGCCATCGTGTTCTCTGTTCTCCAAGGCAGTTCTTGGAGGACCAGTGCCTTCAGTTTGTCTTGGCCAGAAGCACACTTACCTCTGCAACAGGTGCTCCATGCCTGTGAGATTTTCCTACCCAGCTGGAGGAGATGCCATTTACACTCCTTGCCCTCCTTCTTGCTCTTTTGCAGCCCAGACACTGCCTGCCCCCATCTCCCTTTGCCCTTGGTGTGCAGCACAGATCTGGGGGGCTGGATGTGGCCCTGGTGTGGCAGGGGAAGCACAACATGTGCAGCTCTGCAGAGTTGCCTTAAGCAGAAATGAAAGCTTGGGAGGCTTTTTTTAAAAACTTTTTCTTTCTTCCCAGTATAATGAGTTTGCCGCTGCTGCTGCCTTAATTTGGAGTTAATATGTAATGTTTGTAACGCAGCCAAGGAACGTAGCTGTACTTGAGGCAGATTATAAAAAGTATCTCATGCTAACACTGGTGTTTTAAAATTTATCCCTGTTCAAAGGTAACATGAATCCTTAAAACTAAAATCACTTGTACTTAAAGAACATAAACACGATAAACCAGTTTGGCACTGGCGCTTTTTTTTCTTTCCTTCCCTTAAGGAGGATACACTACATTTGTACTCGCTGAGGAGGAACATTTTCCAGTGCACTCAGCTCATACGTTTTCTCTGCTCCCTTGCTGGCCCATCAACATCCTTTTACAGTTCTGACATCTTTCTGCTGTTTATGCTTCTTGGCTACTAATGTCCCAAAGGTACATCTGTATCTTTTTACTCACTGCGGCCAGATTCCCATCCTGATCTGGGATAACTCTACTTGTTGATTTGAAAGGAGCCACTTTAGATTTATACTGGCATTACCAAGACAAGAACCTGGTCGTGAACCTTTCATCACAAAACTGAAATGCAAACACCCTCTCTATGTCAATGAGAGTCATTTAGCTGGAAAGCGTTTCTGTGTCATTTATCTTAACAGCAGCAGGTAGCAATTTAACTGTCAATCTGCACATGCCAAAGACTCCTCAAATGCATCTGCTCACCAGCTGATATCTTCTGCTGCAGAAAGGGGCCTGTTCAGCTTGGTTTTTCCTTTCTCAGGTGTCCCCTTCTGGACCCGGCCAGATAAGATGGAGAAGAAGCTGCTGGCAGTTCCTGCCGCCAACACCGTTCGCTTCCGATGTCCGGCGGGTGGAAACCCAACTCCTTCCATCTACTGGCTGAAAAATGGCAAGGAGTTCAAAGGGGAGCACAGGATTGGGGGCATTAAGGTAAGGCTTTGGTCCGGATCTCAATTTTTTGTTATTTCTACCAACAAGAAAATTGTATTGTGTGGTGATTAACATGGGTAGTTTTAAGAGCACTGTCCTGAGTGTGTAGAAATGGAGGTGGTTCTTGCAGTCTTGGGAATTGCTTGGCACCAAAAGTGTTAAAAAGGACTGCTGTCCTTTGGGATCAAAGGCTAATTCCCTCTGAGTTTGTCTATAGTGTTCATTCAGGGAGTAGGTAAAAATCGGGCTGCGTTTGTGGTTGCATTGTGAACAGGGATGAAAAAGCAGGAGCAGAAACTTCTGTCCTAATTTCTGGACATGAGCCCAGTACATTGAGATGTGTTGGACCAAGCCATAGCTGCTCCCAGCTCTCAAAGAAAACCTCTTCAGTGTCCTTTGAAGGTATAGGAAAGACCTCACCAAAGAGCTGGATCATCATGCTGGTAGTCGTTAACATTCTTGTGGTATAAATCACTGACCCTTGGTCAAGTGTTGGATTCCCTTGTAGCCAGAGTAATAGCATCTGCTCCTTGGCTGCTTTCTTCTTCCTGCTTCCTTTCTACCATGAGGTGTTCTGGAAAATGCTCTGGCTCATGTCTACAGATAGAGCTCAGGGACACAAAACTCCACTGCAGTCAAATTATTTAATTAACCAGAAGTCTCTGTGCTCCTTTATACAATGAATTGTGGCAGGATTTTAAAAGAAAAATCAGCTTTTCTCACATTTTGCTACTGTTGTTATTACTTTGTCCCCTTGAGGTCACAATCAGACTCTTTTTTTTTTTTTCTGGTTTTATTTGGGGACAATAAAACTGCTGCAGCTGATTATAGCAAAATCATCATAGCAGGAAGGACTCTTGAGCAGCGACTTTTGCCTGCACTCTGCCAGCCCTGACATATCCCTGGACTCTGCTGCTAAGGGGAAAAGGTGCCTTGTAGGAAGGCACCTTCATCAGAACTCGGAATAGCTGTGTGCTGATGCCTGCCACATCCGTAGTGTTTTGAAAGGGGACTGGGCATGCAAAGCGTGCCATGCTCCAGAAACCAGAGAAGGATTCAGAAAAAGTCCCCCCTCCCCACAGTTTTGGGCTGTTTCTTTCCTGTTAGCTCAGACCTGTTCCTGAAAGAGCCTTTTGTGATGGCTTCAGTGAAGCCTTTAAAGCTCCTTCCTCAGTCCTGTCTCTGCTCCAGTCTGGACGAGGCTGAGAACACGCTCGGGTTTGGATCTTCTGAAAAGCCATGGAGGGTAAAGAAGTGGGAAGGCAACTCCTGGGGGTAGACTGCTCTTCAGCAGATGACATTCAGAAAGCACAAGCATCTTTTACTAATTGCAGGCTGTAAGGATCATCCTGAAGTGTTTTCAGGCTTGCGTGCGCCATTCCAACAGCTTTTTACTAAACTGTGTCACATCAGCTGCACTAAATTATGCCTGCAGAAGAAAAAATCTGAAGCTGAAAGCAATTCCCCTACCCACTTTCCAGTAGTTTTAATCTATCTTTGAGTTTAAATTGACACGTTTCATCCTCTGAAACACAGTAGTGAGTCTTTGGCATCACTGTGCTTTGTTTCTCTGGGGGCACCTTCAGCAACAAGTCAATGCTTAAAAGAGCTATTGAAGGCAATGTCAGGACAATTTCAGGAAGATTGGTTTAAGCTCTCTGTCTAGGTGTAGTTCTTTGTCCCATTCTTGATATAAAGACATCATTCTCTGTAATTTTCCTTCCTTTATTTGCTTGCTTTTGGTCATGAGCCACAGTTAGATATAAGTAATCTAGTGTAAATCTCATCCAGTGTAAATATACTGATAGATATCAACTGAGATTTGAACCAGAAAAGGGGATTGAAAACCTGCTCGGTATCTCATGTATTTGAGATTTAAATTCCCTTTTACAACTTAACTTCATAACAGGATTAGGCAGCTTGAAAAGAAGGGGCAAGATCCAGATTTGGCAGAGTTTGGTTGGTTTGCTTCATCTCGAGATCTGGTCTTAACCCAGAAATCCTTGGGCTGGGAATGTTCTCGTTTGTTTTCAGTGTGTGAAAGACTTTTAATGTTGATTGTGAGAAGCCTGTTGTCAGCAAATGAAAGCTGACCACTCTTCCACATCTGCCCCTTGCACATGGCATTTAGACCCGTGAGACTGGGCCAGTGTAAAGCCTGCAAGGGAGAAGGGTGAGTGTTGAAAACATGATAGGCAGGCTAACCTAGTTATATTACAGTTCATCTTTAACTGGTAAAGAAAGGAAATTCATATGACTTATCATATGAAATTTCCCAGAGAGCATTAATGGTTAAATCCGTGTTGGAATCTCTAATATCGTAAGCCTGTGTGTGTTAAATGACCCTAGAAGGGAAGATTGAGGGGGAGGGGAGATGGAGGATTATCCCTTCCCCAGACCATTGCACTGACTTGCATACCAGTCTGGCAAACACGAGGTTCCAAGTGTGTCTGTAAATGTTTGTTTCACACGGAGCCAAGAATGACAACACCAAATAAACCAGAGGGATTTCCAGTATCTCACCCACTTGATTAATGCCTGCACTAAGTCACTTCATGTTTTAGTGTTTTATCAAGTGCAGTGACTATCCTAACATGAGAATTACTCTTTTGCCAAAGGTTTTCAAAACTAAATTGTCTTCCTAAGTTTCCAAACAAGTTCTGCCCCATGAGTCTGTGCCCCCAGGTTCTTCTCTATGCAGAGTACAAAGTTCCCATCACAAACCTGATGAAGTTTTTGAGAGTGTCATAGAAATGTCTTTGAAAGTGCATCCTTTGTAAAACACCTAATTTGGACCTGGTTTTAGAATATAGGTCAGACTAGGGAGTCATCCATGTGTCTGGAGCCCCATTTCCTTGGAGCTGCTGTTGGGGTTCCAGATGCAAACATTTTGCAATGCTGAGAAGCGTATTTAAAGAAGCCTTTAGACACAACCATGAGACAAGCCAGTATGGAAATGAGCCACTGAGCAGCCACAAATTTGCATTGAAACTTCCGTGACGGTCTGGTGTGTTCAGCTGTGGGCTCGGGGTCCGGGCTCTCTGTTCTCAGAGCTTCTCTTACTCTGTAATTGCCACACGGTTACAGAGATGCAGCAAGGGGAATGTGGCTTTACAAAAGGTGAGATGTTGGTTCTGCTCCTTCATTGAGCTCCTCCATTTGTGCCATCCTGGGTGGGCAGAGGTGCAGTCAGAGCTGATCAGACATCTGCCACAGCTGAGATGTCTGTACCAAATGTTTGGTCACAGCCTGCTGTTACCCATACTCTGAAATGAAAAGAAATGCCATATTCAGCGTTCTCTGAAAAATTGGGTGCTCAGCAGTGCTGTTTTCAGGGCTGCAGAGGTCTACAAATTGTTAAAATGACATTTGCTTGCTTATCTTGCAACTAAGCTGTCTAGTCCTATGTTTTTAAACCTGCTCTTTGCAAAGTTCTGGCTTTGATTGCAGCTTGGCCCTCTTAGGGAAAGCATGTGGATGCAATTTATGTGTAGCAAAAGAGGTTAAATGACTTCATATTTGAGTTCACCTGCTGCAGCAAGAAATCTCCAGGAGCAATTACACCCTTGTTTTTTCCATCAGCCCCTGACATTCTATAGTGCAGCATTATTGTAAATCTCCTATTTCTGTGTCCTTGGGGTCACCTTCAAAATGTTTAATAAAGTTAAATGTTCTGCTTTGGGCGGCAGAAGGCATCAAATTAATATCCAGAGATTTGGAGAGCTTTCATATGCTATGCACCCTGAAGTCATCTTTGTTACTGTTGGTTGCTTTCTGTATTAATTCAAGATTAGCTTTCCATATCCATTATTTCCTTTATAATCATTAGAAACAAACATTCTAGCTGAGATCACAGGGCAGCAGGTCAGGGTGGAGGCATGGGTTGTGCTTTCCCTCCTGCTACTGAACCACCATCAGCTCTGGACATGAGCCACATCCAGAAAACCAACTAGTATAAAACTCAGTGCCAAAATAGAAGGGCTGGCCAAGCATCTTAGGGGACCAGATTTGAGGCTGGACTTGTTTGCTCCTGTTTTTTAGAGGGAATTTAGGGGACTAACTCAGTTGGAGAAATCTGTTTCTGTTCAGACAAATGCCATAACCTGTTGTCTCCATAGCACACACATTTTAAAATATAGATCAGAATATTAAAATATATAAAATACATAAAATATAGATCCTATGTGATGCCTGCTGAAGTCATTATTCTAGTGAGGAGTGCCACATTCTGTTGTCAGCTGGCTTTGTTATTGTGATTATTGTGGAAACATATAGAAGTCCCCACTGAAATCTCAATATGTTCCGTTGTGTTGCGTCATTTTTGCATTGGTCTTAATGTCTTTTCTCATTAAGACTTAACAGAATTCACAGAATTACTAGGTTGGAAGAGACCTTAAAGATCATCGAGTCCAACCCACCCCCAACACCTCAACAAAACCATGGCATCAAGTGCCACATCCAGTCTTTTCTTAAACACATCCAGGGATGGTGACTCCACCACCTCCCCGGGCAGACCATTCCAGAACTTCATTACTCTTCCCATGAAAAACTTTTTCCTTTTCCTTTAATTACCCTTGTAAATGGGTGCTTGTGATGTTCAGGCTTCCTCTGGGGTCCAAGTGTGTGGAAGCTCAGTGGTTTTTCATTGGTTTGGAAGGCCTGGTGACGGTGGTGCTTGACCAGGACCTTGATGTGTTGGTTTCTTCTCCTAGCTGCGACACCAGCAGTGGAGCCTGGTGATGGAGAGCGTTGTGCCGTCAGACCGAGGGAATTACACCTGCGTTGTGGAGAACAAATATGGCAACATCAGGCACACCTACCAGCTGGATGTGCTAGGTGAGATCCCACTGCTTTCCCTCAACACCTGATCTGTGGCGGTGTGGAATAGCTGCGCGGTAGGATATGGGAAGCAGGAGCTTGGTTTCTTTCCCAAAGTGTTGGATCATGTGTCTACTAAAACCAACAACAAGCTTCTTTTTGGCCAACAATTCGGGCTTGCATCTGTGATGAGAAAATTACTTAGCAGGTCTGCAGAGGGCCCAGAGGAGGAATGGCAGGGCTGAAATGCCCCCTCCTTTCCCAGGTGGTTCTTCCTCGTCTGGCTTGAGAAGCCCTGGGTAGAGCAGTGATCAGGAACCTGAGGGGGACAAACCTAATTTGTACCCTTTCCCCTGAAAAGATTAATGTTTCAGAGGAGAATACTTGCTGGGAGAAAAATAAGACAAGTAAATTAGGATTTCTCCTCTTTTCTGTTTTCCAGAAAGGTCGCCCCACCGACCAATCCTGCAAGCAGGGCTCCCTGCCAACCAGACTGTGGTGGTAGGGAGCAATGTGGAATTTCACTGCAAGGTCTACAGCGATGCCCAGCCTCACATCCAGTGGCTGAAACACGTGGAAGTCAATGGCAGCAAATATGGACCCGATGGAACCCCGTATGTCACAGTGCTGAAGGTTGGTACTCGCTCCTCCTTCTCACCCTCAGGGCAGTCCTTCTGTGAGCCTGCCCAGAGGATTACTCTTCTTTTTGGAGGAGATACAGCAAAAATGTCCTGAAATCGATATTCCAAACTCTTCTGTTTGCCAGAGATAACATTACTACTGTGGTGGCACAGATAAGCAAAGTTGTAGGAGCTGAGGCAATCGTGAGAAATGCAGCATAATGAAAGAGCTGTCAGATTGCATTTAACCTAAAATTGTAAAAATACCCTTTTTTTTACAGCTTCAATGGAGGTATTCTCAGGGTTTATTAAACTAAAAGTCTCCCAACTAAAACACATTCTTCCAAGTAAGCACATTGCAGCATGCACATACCAAATAACGCTGAACTACCAGCACCTGAGAGCCAACATAATCTTGTTCCAGCCACTAAATTTGTGAACAGTGCTGTTACCAATGCTCAGAAAAGCTTTTTTTTTTTTTTAATTTTTTTTTTTAAATTGAGCAAAAAGTACATAGTAAGACATTACTTTGCTAAAATGCTTTCTTGAAAGGCAGCTTTCAGATTACAGCCCTAACAAAGCCAGGGGATTTGGCTCCCCGCAACTAATATAAATATAAAAGTAGGGGATAGGGAGTGAGGAGCACATTGGACTTCTAAAATACTTAAAAAAATAGTTAAAGGCATCATATGGTGGTGTTTCTTAAAATATGTGGGGCCAAATGGAGTTTTTCTGGCTCTGCAGTTAGTGCTGAAAGCAGATTTTGTCTCTGCAGCTTCAAGCTGAGGCTGTCCTCTGTGTGTGGACATTCCCTGTGCACATCCTGCTGCACACACCCTTCTTCTCTTTGTATGAAGTTTAAAAAAAAACCAACCACCACTTATCAGACAGTATCTACAAAACTGTAACAAAGCCAGATACATTATAATAAAAGCCAGAGACCCTGGAAATAATTACACAGATTGAAACAACAGATTGGTTGGAAGAAATGGTTGGAGACAGTTCTTCAGGACTGGCAACATGTGCTTCTCGCGAGTTCAGAAAACTTTTTATTTCTCTCCACCTCTCCAAATGTGTTTGAATTATGCATATTTGAATTTCCCCCTGGTTTCACAGCCCAGCACCAAGCTCTGAATAGCTGGTTGTGTCACATGCCATCTCATATAGTCTCTGGGCTCCGTGTGTGGTCCCCGTGGGATAAAGTGCTACCTTTTGGAAGTTTGCAGAGCAGCTGTGAACAGTGCCTTGTGTCACAAGCACAAGCCCCCATTTTGCTGTGGCAAAGAACATATAAATAGTCCTTATAAATAGTGTTTTAAAATTAAGTTGGAGCGGCACCGGGGTGGGTAGGTAATTAGAATTGCCAAATACCTTCTCTTCTGTGGACGGCAAAGGCTCCACATTCCTCGAAGGGGAGCACAGGCAGGCGTTTGAAAGCACAAGTTTTGTTTGGTTTTATGTTTTTTTGCTGAATAGGACCAGCACACGTCTATTTACTACTTCTGGTTAATCAGGAATGCTTTGAATTGTATTAATGCCGGCATCAGCGCCGGGGCACGGAGCATTTCCATTTTGGGATGCATCTTTTGTGCGCCAGTACTGGGCCTCCACAGAGCTGTGTCAGGCCCAGCTTTGCAGGGATTTTTTTTTTTCTTTTCCTTTTTAAACGTGGTGTGCTTGTTTTTTATATATGTAAAGATCTGATGAAATGATCTTGCTGTCATCTCAGGGCCGGTCTGTTTTGGCTTTATGGACTTGTGTCCCTGATGCCGTGCAGTGCTGCTGCCTTGCCCCAGCATCCTGGCAGGAGCAGTGTGCTGTTACCAGCCCCCCTGCCCACAGAACTACTCTCTCTGGGCTGCCTCAGGGAGATAAGGCTTTTTTATCAGCCTGCCCTTCCCTCCTGCTTTCAGGAGATTTTGTGGAGTGTAGGAGCTGCTGTGGGGCAATTTAAGTATGGGGAATATCCCAGTGTCCATCGCAGCAAGGGAGACAGAGAGGTGCCCAGCATGTGAAATTTCCCCCCCTACACCCCTACATCTAAAGGGGAGGGTGAGGGGGTGTCAAACCCCACCCAAGTCCAGATGGATAAGTTGAATGCTGTACTTTCAAGCCATTTTTTAAACAGCCTGACAAAACCAAGCCATCACCTGCATCAGTTCCTGAAAGCCTGAGCTAATTTGTGATCAAAGAAAACCCCTTTTTCTTTGCAGAAGAGCACTAAATGCATTCCAGTTACAGAGGGGGGCTGGCAACACTGTGCCCAAGCTTTGTCAAAAGCTAAATAGTACATTCTGCATTGAAACATGCCTGGTTTAATTATAAACAAGGCAGCAACAGCAGGCAGGCACGTTTCCCCACTAGTCAGGGCAGACAGACTTGCACGTAAGCCTTGGAGATGAGCTCAGGTCAAAACTGGTGGTGTTTGTCATCAGACATGGACAATGGGGCTCCTCTCTGGTGCCTCCTCTGGGTTCAGTTCCTAATAACCTATCAGATCTGGCTGCCCCAGTGATTTTAATGAGCTGCAAGTCATATTGGCAGGATCAGGCTTGGAAATGAAAGGCATCAAGACTGGACTGGAGAGTGTAAGACTGAAACAGAGAAGACATTTGCTTTATTTTCATTTCCAGAACTGAAGCTTCTTCTGCGGCCACTTAAAACAGTTATGCATTTTCAATCAAAATAAAAACAACTGTTCGGTGTTTAGGGAAAAAGCTGATGTGCTTGTTGTGGCAGCATAGAAGAGGAGAAATAAACCCATTGCTTAAAAGTCTGAAGTTTGTTTGATTTATATACACCACTTTATTTAGTAAAGAAGAGGCTCCTATAAGCAGTGGAAAAAATTACAGCTAATTTCTGAAAGGCAAAGTCAGCAGCGAGTTTCAGACCGCCACTGCTTATATTTTGTTTCCAAATTCTATTTTGGAATCTGATAATTGAAACAGTATTTGCTGAACCGGGTTGCAAACACAAATCTCTGCTTAAGCCTTTTCTCTGGTGCTCCTGTCTGCAGAGTTAGTAAGAAACCATCGAGCCTTTGGGTGCTGTCAGATGGAGAAGGGGCAAACTGGTCTGTTTTTAAAAAGAAATCACATGTGTGAAGGGAAGGGAGCTCACCTGCTCGTGGTTTGGGGGCCAAAGGCAACTTCTTTTCACCACCCAGGTGCTGGGTTAGGTGTCTCACCACAGGGTGAGCCGGGGATGTCACCAGAGCTGTGCGCAGTCAATCCTAGCTGATGTAGGTGCGATGGAGCTGTTGTTTGGTTTACTGAAGTTCAGGTTTCTGTCTATTCCTGCAGTCTTGGATCAGTAAAAACGCTGAAGCCGATGCTAACCTAAATCTGTTCAATGTGACAGAACAAGATGAAGGAGAATATCTGTGTAGAGCCAACAATTTCGTAGGCATAGCCGAAAAGCCATTTTGGCTCCACATTCGCAAACCAAAACCAGGTAAACCACAGACTCTGTCCCAAGGCCCTGGCAACTGCAAGAATGAGCTATAACATTTTTAAGAATCTAGTGATTAAAATTACTATTCATTTTGTATTATACCCTGTCAACTGATGCTGAATGGCTTTATCTTATTTTCTTGCTAATTTTTTTTTTACAAGACTGTAACGCCTATACAGCAATTGCCATGGAAAAATTCCCACAATAAAATGACTGTCAAATTTTGCTATCAACTCTTCATACTTTTATTCCTTTCCTTTCCTTTCCTTACAATTAAGTGCTGATAACAGAATTGCATGTTAATGACCTGTGACGTTCCAAGCTCTGGAAAACCAAACTGTTTTGAGTTTTTCACCTACAAAACTGAATTAGTGAGTTCTGTCCCTTGGAGAGGTAATGGAGAGATAAATATCGATATTGGCTCATGCAGGCAAACGTGTTAACTAGAGAGGAGAACCAATCACTGGGCTCTGGGGTTTGACTCCAGCCTGGAGGGTTTGACTGCTGTATTATTTGGTGCTGCTGCAGGAAAGTTCCTTACAAGCACCCTCTGGTTATCAGCCAGATTTCTACTGCAGTGTTGAGGTCTGTGTAATCAATATATGGCTTTGAGATTACCACTGAAGAAATTCTAAAAAATTCAATAGAATTCTAAGAATTCTAAATTCTATATTTTCAATGAACTCATGAACCATAATGTTTGTGTATTCCTCTGATCAGCACTTGAATCTTTCCCCACTACATCTCCCCTCCTTTCCCCTTTCTTTCTGTCTGTCCTCATTTCCCATCTCTCTTTCCCTACCCTGTACTCACCTCACTAACCCAAAGTCAGTCATATTGTGGGGGCAATTTTTCATTTGGATGCTTTTGCTTGCATGCTTCTTTAGTGGGACAGAGTAAGAACCTGGTGAAGGGAACTTTTTTTTTTTTGCTTTTGACTACAGGTTGCAGAGGGGAATGAATAAATAAATGCGGAAGATGGGCCATTGGAAAAAAAAAAAAACACCTTAATCTGCTTTTGAAATTTGCCTGTGGTGTCCTCACACTTGCTGGGAATGTGGCTTATTCTCTGTTTTCCCTCTTTCTATATGTGTGTGTTTTTTTTCCCCGTAGACGGCAGGTGTTAACACAACGGATAAGGAGCTAGAGATTCTGTACTTGCGAAATGTTACTTTTGAGGATGCTGGGGAATATACTTGTCTCGCAGGGAATTCTATTGGGTTCTCACATCACTCTGCTTGGCTGACGGTGCTACCAGGTATTTCCTTCTGTGCTGGCCTCTCCTTCCCTCTCCAGGATGCCTCGATGTTTTGCTTTGGAAATGCCAAGTTCCCGGAGGCTGCCCCTTGCTTGGAGCAGGGGTGTTTTCTAGGGAGGTCTCTTCTCTGGGATTTGCCGCAGACCCCTGTTGCGTACTTGCAGCTGACTCTTTTTGCATTGCATCTCAAAATTTAAATGATTGCAGTAATGATACAGTAAAATACACAGAATCTTTTTTTTGTCTAATAACAGGGAGGTATTCACAGCCTCTTTGTTAGGGCTGTTAAATGCCAAAATAAGGAGCTTTGTCTTCTTACACTGACAGAGGGAGAAGAAAACCTTCCCATCAGATGATCCAGGGCACCTAAATTGGACATGATCATCTTAGGAAGGATCCTTTCTGTCTGACCTCATATCTTAACCTAAAATTAGATGCATAAGTGTCTGGTGTGAGTACACCCTTCCCTGCCTGTAGCATTATTTCCACTTCACGGATGAGCAGGCCAAGATAGCGATCTCAAACAGAAGGTCAAGGAGAGTCATCTGTAGGCAGAGCACAGGAGTCCTGGCTCCCAGGGGCATTGCATGCTGCCTGCTCCAGCTGGGATCGATGAAAGCTGCAGTGGGCTTGAAACCCGAGGCCAGAGTGACCTCAATTTTGTGGCCCTTTCATGTGCAAAGCTCTTATTGACAATGAAGCCAGCACAGAATGTGCAATAGAGAGAGCTGTTCTGCAAAAGGGGGAATGAGGCTGTGCTGCCCCTTCACCTGCTGAATCTGCCTCTGGCTGCAGGGCAGGCTTGAGCATGGTCCAGGGAAGTACCAGCAGTATTCATATCAAATCTCGTGTGTGCTGTGCCTTGCAGACAGTGCAGAAGCAAACCTTGAGTGTTCAATACCCCTCTGCTGAAAAGGCACCCAAAATTCTAAAGAGCCCACTTTGATTCACCCAGTCGTAGACCACATTTGGGTCCATCTCACAACACATCAATCTCAGGATGTGTTTAGGAGCCGGGAACTTTGGCATTTCTAATCTTGACTTTATCTGTGCAGGTGATTTGGATGTAATCACTTTTACTGGGGCTTAAGAGGGTCTCCTCCATGCCCAACCCTGCTGCCAGTGGGATCTGCTGATCTTTCCTGTTTATTTGCCAGCTCTGTAATAGCTGATCTGATCCTGTTTCTGTTTCTGACAGCCACTGGATGAGAAAACATTTCCTTTGGTTAGAAGACTAATGTCTCTGTTATTTTCAGAATATCATGATATTGTCTCACCTGACTCACACTCTGCTTTTACAGTTTATGAATTCACACCTCTTATTTAAGCAAAAAATAAGCAGGAGAAAATACACCAAAAATCGAAAAGTAGAACTTTATTTTGAAGTCAGATGCAGTGAAGGACAGCTATCTGTGCAGCAGCAGGCCCCCACAGAGAGGGGTGCAGGATACAGCCCATCTGGGGAACTTCAGCTTGCAATGCCCTGTCCATGCTACAGGAGGAGGGACAGGGAGCAGAGCAAGGCAGCTGCAGTACGAACCACAGTTCCTGATCCCAGCAGATCTGGTACTCCTGTCTTGTGCGAGGATCAGGCACACAGGCTGGAGCAGCCCCCACTGTCACCAACAGCCCTTTCTCCATGTCCTCCTGGGCTCTGCCACCAAATACTTGAAACAGAGCCTGCTGCTGCCAGGGAAAGGCTCCTGCTGCTTGCTGAAGGGACTGCTCAGCAATGGACATGGCCCATTACTGAGCTAACCACACCAGCATGACTTCATCATAAAGCTTCCCACTGCTGACTGTCCCTCTGATGCCAGCACACCTTTGGGGGACAGAAAATCAGTCCCACCATGGCTCCTTCCTCTGGTCAACATGCCTGTCCTGAAAGGAACAAGGGGGAAAACACAGCTGACCTTTGCTGGTCTCTAAGAAGTCTTGCAAGCAGGTAGCCACTGCTGATAGGCTCATGCCATCACCCTCCTGGCTGTCCCCCCTCTCTGGGACAGACCTTCCAGCCTCTTCCCAGCAGAACAAAGTTTTCATTAAATAATTAATCAGATTTTTCTCTTGAGACTTTCTCACTCTCTTCCTGTGTGATGTCTTACTGCTGGGTGCTGTTCTAGCCCCTTGGTCCCTCAGGGCAGGCACTGGTCTGGTGGAAATGTTTGTTGGAGAATCTGAATCAACAAAGTGCAGCAAACCCCAGTCCTGCACATCCAAGGCATCCAGACGCCTTGTGTGGATTTGTGGAGAGAGCAAGATCCTGGTCAGAGGGACAGCACAGACGTGTGAAGATGCCTTCAGCCTAGAGCAGTGGTTTTCAATCTGTGGGCTGGGGACTCTTAAAAATTCAAAGTAAAATTACCCCAAAAAGGGCAAAGCCAACTAATGTTTTAGCTACAGCTGCAGGTGGAAAACCACTGGCCTGGGAGAGTCCCCTGACTGAAGTCACTGACATTGACGTAGCTGAACAAGTCCTGCCCAGATTCTCTGTGCTGTGTGTGTAGTTGTGTGTGGGCGACTGCCCAGCCTGTCCTGACTGCCATCTCTTGTCACCCTGCAGCTGAGGAGCTCATGGAGATGGATGATTCGGGCTCAGTGTACACTGGCATTCTCAGTTATGGCACTGGCTTTTTCCTCCTTCTCCTGGTGCTGGTCTTGGTGATTGTCTGGAGGATGAAAATGCCAAACAAAAAAGCCATGAACACCCCCACTGTTCAGAAAGTCTCCAAATTCCCACTCAAGAGACAGGTAACAGAAAGTAGATACAAGATTCCTATTCCCCTCTATGGTATCCCTCTTTTTGTTGGTTTTTTTTTTTTTCCCCCTCCTCCATCTCTTTGAAATTCTCTCTCTAGGTGAGAAGTTCCATCAGAAAAACATTGCCTAAGAGGGACATAATTTGGCTGCACCTAGAAGTGTAAAATAAATAATATTTTATTTATTTCTATGCCCATGGAGCTTTGGCAAAGGTGGCAGCTGACTGGTTCGTGAGCAGCCCCCACTGCTGTTTGCCTTGCCCAAGAGGTTTTGGCAGTGCAGCTGTGAGTGCCACAAAAAGCACATCTGGCAGGGGAAGTCTAGTCCAGGCTCCCTGGAGGAGGAGGGATTTGGGGAGAAAGGGTGGTGCTCATTCCTGCTTTCACAGATGTCACTGGTGAGCCCAAAGTTGTTCCTGTGGTGGTAGCAAAGGTCCTCTGTGAAGTAAGAGATGTTCTGCTGCATGAAATTGCAGAGGGGCAGGACCAAAAGACATCATGTGAAACCCCACAGTGAGGGGTACAGATTTCAAGCTTTGGCTGCAAGCTCACGGTGGGCAGTGACATTCCAGGATGGGGGAAGTCACTTCATAGCCTGCATGGGCTGTGGAGATGCAGTAGAACAACTGGATGGATTGTACCTCCTGATGCTGGAGGGCACTGGCTGACTTGTCCCTCCTTTCCATCTGCTGAACACTTGACCAAAGTGCCTAAACGAGTGGATTTCTGCAAGGGTGGGGGCATTTCCCAGTTAAAAATTCCCAGAAATCTGTCTGTGGGCCCAGAGAGCTCAAACCTCCTCAGTGATCCATCTCAGGCACGGCCTGCCCTGCAGATACAGTTGGCAATAACACTTCATTTGCTCTACCCAAGCAGGTGTCGCTGGAGTCCAACTCTTCCATGAATTCCAACACGCCCCTGGTCCGGATCACGCGCCTCTCCTCCAGCGACGGGCCAATGCTGGCCAACGTTTCCGAGCTGGAACTACCTCCAGATCCCAAGTGGGAATTGACACGGTCTCGGTCAGTCAGAGCCACGGGTTGGGATCTCTGTGCCTGCTGGGAGTGTCCCCACACCAGGACCCCCTAACATTCCTGTTTGTTCCTCCTGCAGCCTGACCCTGGGGAAGCCGCTTGGCGAGGGGTGTTTTGGCCAAGTGGTGATGGCAGAAGCAATTGGGATTGATAAGGACAAGCCAAACAAAGCCATCACAGTTGCTGTCAAGATGTTAAAAGGTACGGGGAGTCCACAGAGGACAGAACAGCATATTGTGCTGGGATTTCCTCTCTTTGCCTCTCTTTTAAGTCTTTTATACAAACTAGATACAACAGAAGAAAGCAGGAACAGCCTTTTTCCCCTTTACCCACATAGCCTGGGGGTGAGGGCTGTCCCTGGAGAGCAGGCAAAAGTGCAAATCCCATCAGGAAGAGGGACTGGGAATTAACCCAGTTCTCTGCCAAGGGGTAATAGCATCCCTGACAAGAAGGGGAATCCCCCTCACTTCTGGCCAGCTCCACGAATCAGCCCACTCCTTACTCCTCCCCTAACCAGCGCTGCCTGATCTACCAAAAGTTTGTGCAGCAACCTCAGATGGAGTTCGCGGAATTTTAGCTGGAAAACTCCTTCTTGAGGAAATTTTTCATTGAAGAACCTTGGTCCCAGACACCTGAGAAGTTAAGAGGGAGACAGAAATGGTGCCTCTGGATAAGTCTCCATTTCCCATCCTGCCCCCACCACAGACAGCTGAGGAGTTCACCTGGAGCAAGCAGGGCAATGAGCAGCCTGGGCTTGAGGTTACATGGA
This sequence comes from Onychostruthus taczanowskii, assembly GCF_017590055.1. Taxonomy (NCBI): domain Eukaryota; kingdom Metazoa; phylum Chordata; class Aves; order Passeriformes; family Passeridae; genus Onychostruthus; species Onychostruthus taczanowskii. The sequence continues at coordinate 22,501,444 of NW_024499239.1, read as the reverse complement.
GGGACATTGGGAACAAAAGTAATATTTCTTATCAGAAACAGGTTTGTTTAATTTACATTTCCTTCAGTCTTTTCTGAAGCTGGTTTTGCGAGTAGGAGCCTTTCCATCTTTCCAAAACCAAAACATTCCTTTGGGGAGTTTTGCCAATTTTTCTACTTTAGTAGATAGGTTTTTCAATTTTTGTAGAGAAATTGCAACTTTCCATCCAAAAAATACATTCCCTCCCAGCCCTGACCTTCCACCATCATTAACTGCCGACCCCTAGAGATGAGGGACAGAAACTATCAGCAAAGCAGGTACCAAAATGTGAATTTTTTTTCTGTAATACTTGTGAGGATGAAACAGAAAACAAAAGGCATTATTGATTTCCATATGAACATTTACCTCCACTTATTTGTTCTTTTGTCTTTTTTTGTTGCCATGGTAGGAGGTTTTGTTTTTATTTTGATTCTTCTTCCCAAAGTAGAATAAAGCCAATTACTGCCATATTCTGAGTATTGTTTCGCCATCAAAGCCCCACATGGCTGCACAGTTGTAACTACACCTCTAAAAACTTACTTTCTTCCTGACATTTTTTTGCATTCCTCTTCTGCTTTCTCCAGATGATGCCACAGACAAAGACCTTTCTGACCTGGTCTCTGAGATGGAAATGATGAAAATGATTGGGAAGCACAAAAACATTATTAACCTCCTCGGTGCCTGCACGCAGGATGGTATGTAGCAGAGCAGCCCGGGACTAACAGGGTCGTGGGAAGCTCAGATTTTGGCCATCCCTTCTTTGCAATTACTGGCTGCCCAAACTGGCCCAGAGGAGATTTGGGTGGTGAGCTCTTCCTCTGCTGGAAGCTGATGTGCTCTTCCTTGCAGGACCACTCTATGTGTTGGTGGAATATGCGTCAAAGGGGAACTTGCGGGAATACCTCAGGGCACGTCGCCCACCTGGCATGGACTATTCCTTTGACACCTGCAAGCTGCCCGAGGAGCAGCTGACGTTTAAGGACCTGGTTTCCTGCGCCTACCAGGTGGCACGGGGCATGGAGTACTTGGCATCTCAGAAAGTGAGTTGAGAAACCTCATTCGGTAGAACCCTTGGTCAAAGCCACGTGTTCAAAGTCAGGGAATGCTCAGAGTGCAGGACAACCCCAGGCAAAACATTGTAGGCTTCTCCTTCTAGAGGCCAGATTTTTTATCTTGGGGTTTTGAAGGTGGAGGCTTCATCCATATGCAAAGTCCCCATGTGCTGGCTGCATTCCTGAACCACACAGCTGTACAGCTGTCACCTGCAGGACCATTAGCACCCACAAAACGCCTATAAAATCACCAGCCACCCAGACCATTCTGTGAGCCTCTGTATTTGGGATACCTTAATTTGGAGATCCTTTCCCCCTCTTCCTGGGGGAAGCAGCACAGAAAAGCAGCTGCACATCCCAGGGGAGAGGAGTTTGCTTTCTCATCCGTACATCCCATCCGGAGAGGAAAGGCGCGTGCGTGGCCATGCCGGCTCCGAGGCCACCAATTAGGTGTTGCTAAGCGGTGGTTCCCACTGAGCAGGCACGGTGGGGTGGTGACACACAGAGCCAGGAGCTGAGCAGTGCCCACAGCTTTACGAGCCTGGGAGTCAATGAAACAGCAGCTCATAAACCACAGGGTGCTGCGGGTTCCAGGCGCGAGCAGCTAACGAGCCCGTACTTATTGGCTTGCTCACCTTTCACAGTGCATTCATCGCGACTTGGCAGCCAGGAACGTGTTAGTCACTGAAGATAATGTGATGAAAATAGCTGATTTTGGCCTCGCCAGAGACGTTCACAACATTGACTATTACAAGAAAACCACCAATGTAAGTACAGAGCTGCCAAGCACACGCAGTTCTCCTTCTGGCAGGGAGCTCGGTCATCCCTGCAGCAAGAGACCCTTGTTCCACATCTCCCTTCCTAGAGGGGCTTAGGAGGAAGAAATCTGACAGGGACTTCACCTGGTGAGGAACTGTAGATGGGCTGGTTCCAGGAGTCTATCCACCATCTGTTTTTTTCCTGACAGATCCTGGTCCTGCTGGCAGCTGGTTGTGAGGTCTCAGATCTGGCCAGGATGCTTTAGACTAAGAGAAACTGAGGTTTCTCCCAAAGAGGAATGGAGCCCTTTCCAATCTGCTCCAGTACTGTTCATAAAGGTCCCAAGGAGCTAACTTCTGTCTCACCAGAGCCCTTGACAGAGGAATGTCATTTCTTGTATACCTGGATCTACCTGTCTTTCATGTATTTCTCTCTTTTTTACATTTGAGCTTCTTGGCTCTACTGCCAAGAGTGAGAAGATGGTCCCAGATAAGAGCTGAGGCCTGGAGTTGTTTATATTTTCTGTAGAGATGAATTTACAAAAGAAGGACTGAGAGAATAAACCCTGTGTCTTGGTTCAGAGCCTGCAGCAGATGTTGAGCCCTGAGGAAAAACCTAACTAGGACGGAGTGAGGAGATGGCAGAGGAAGATTGAGGGCAGTGCAGAACCTGCAGGTCCTGGGATTGCAAGGGGTTTAAATATCCAAGCAGTCCTTTGAAGTTCACCATGTCCATAGTGATCCACTTCAATAGCATATCAGAAATCTTCCTTAATTGCCAGGATTTCTTAATCATAAATTAATAACAATTTTTGGGAATTTTAATCACAGATCAGATGGATTTTTCCCTGTTTGAGCTGTGTGGAACAACTGAGAGCATAATCCCATTTGTATATCCTGCCTGTGTCTCATCTCTAGTTGTCTCCCACAGTGAGACAGTGGGTGAGGAGAGGACAAAGTTCCCCCATATCCAAATTATGGTTCAAACACAAAACAATGCTTTTTGTCTCCCTCCAGGGGCCAAACAAAGCCCCAGAGAATTATGATTAATCTAGTTTTTCTCATCCTGTATTTCTCATATGACAGTCTGTGTTTATCACCCTGATGTAGGATGGGATCAGACCTCCTCCTTTAGCCTCCAGCAGGATCAGGATTTGTTTCTTAGAGGACCTGGCCCTTGCCTTCACTCTTTGGAAGTTTCCCTTAAAGCTGAGCCTAAAGTGGGTTTGGACTTGGAGTCAACTGTACTTCCCAGACAAAAAGATGGAAAGTGTTGTCCCATGCTCTGCCACAGAGTTCACTGCATCTGTGAGCCTTGGATGCTGTTCCCATGCAAAGATTTAGATGCACTGATATGTTAAACCTGCCTTGGCAGTGAAATACAGTCCTTTACAGAGAGCATTTACTGCAGAGATTGTCAGTGAAGATCCAGGGATCAAACGCTCTAATCTGTTTATATGTGGCCACTGCTGCTTTGCCCGGTGACCGGGAAGGCAGATGTGGTTGTTAATGAAAATGTTTCAAACTGGATTAGAAAAGAAGATTCAGATGGTGCCGTTGTGGCTGGGGGAATATGCTGATGGGATGTTCCCATTGTCTTCCTAATTACAGGGTCGGCTGCCTGTGAAATGGATGGCTCCAGAAGCCTTGTTTGACCGGGTCTATACTCACCAGAGCGATGTGTAAGCAAACCCGCACTTAAAAAAAAACCAAAACACAACAGAGAAACCAACACCTATAGTATCTTACAGACAAAAGTACTGCTAAGCATGACCAGGGCTTGTTCCCTGCTGGAGTGCCTGGGGATGCACAAGTACAGGAATTGATTCCAAGCTGCATCTTCACGCATGTGGTTTTATTTTGCTGTTATCTGGTTGCTTTTATCTGAGGGTCTCTAGGGAGCTGCTGAAAAATTACTGGAAAGCAGGCAGATATTTCTTCCACTTTATAGATGAGGTGATTCATCCAGCAGTTGAAAAATATTGTGCCGAAAAAACCTCACGAGAAAAATAATTACCCTCGGTGTCCTCCACACTTTGCCCCAGACTGCTACACTTCAGTCAAGGATGTGGAGCAAGCTTGAAATATTCTGTCTCTTGTTAGAATTGATCAAAGAATGTTCAACAAATATAGTGTCAGGTTAATTTTGCCATTTCATTTATTTTCTTTATTTTTTCTAATCCTGTCTCATCTGTCTTAGTGCCTCTGCACAGTAACCAAACAGCAGAGCGCTCCTTACTTGTACATCAGTAACACATCTGAATTTTGCAAGGGCTGAAGCAGCTCCACATACACACTAGCTTTTTATTGTAATATTTGATCAATAATGGCATTTTTATAGCTAGCCTGCCTTCTCCCCAGAGCTCACTGCTTGCAATTGGACAAACAAGTCCTTTCTATTTCTGTATTTTTCAGATATTTTGGCTTTTATTAATCTTAAATCATAGTTTCCTTGCTTAGGTAATGCTGCAGAGGGCATGACAGATAAATCAAAGCTAGAGAATGGGAGAGTGAGTGTGTGTGAAGGCAAAACAGAGACAGATAATCCCTGTTTTTAGAAAGAAAATGAAGAAGGCAAAAGATATTTTTGAAAAAAAGGACTTTTAACCAGAGCACAGCTGCAGGACTGAAGTGTGTAACATTAGTGCTCTGCTGATTTTTGTTGGGGTATTTTTCTCCCAGCTTGGCCAGTGAAATGGGTGTTGTAACAAGCAAGTTTTGGTATCAGCTTGCACAATTAGTGGCCTGTGGTTCCAAGCCTGCAATTCAGTGAAGCCGTGCATGAATAATTTGATTTGTTCCATTCAGTGGAGCTGGTGGAAGACCTAACAAAGAGCTGGCGGTGATAGATGGGCTGTCACCTATCTGATTAAATGCTCATTTCAATTTCAGACTTGGTGCCTGGGATTTCTTTGCTATTGAGTTGGATCAGCAGAGATCTCCAAGTAACTAGTAAAAATGGCCTAGGCAATTAGTCATGCTATTGATGACTTTGTTAGCTATGCATGGCTGCACAGAAATAAAGCCAAGCAAGGGGGATGGGATATGGGGGGGCTTGGAAAAAAAATCTCATTGAATTTTAAAGATCTTTCTTTGGTTTCCAGCTGGTCTTTTGGAGTGCTACTATGGGAGATCTTCACTTTGGGAGGGTCTCCATACCCAGGAATTCCCGTTGAGGAACTCTTCAAGCTCTTGAAGGAAGGGCATCGGATGGACAAACCTGCAAACTGCACCCATGATTTGTGAGTGTGTGGTGGGGGCTGACCTTGCTGCACTCCCCATTCCCTCTGAGGCCAAATACAACCCTCTGGGATCTGGGCTGTTGGGACACCCCAACTGGGAAATTGTGTGGCCATCTCCAGGTAGGCTTTCCTCAGCCCAAGGCTGCTGAGTGACATGCAGCACTTCCCTTCGCTGGGCAGGTGGCACCTGGGGGTGTAGCTCTGGTGTGTCACCGTCCGGACAGCTCCTTCTCATGCTCTGAGGGCATGGTCATGTGTCACATGATCAATAATGAGGACCATGGCTCCACAAAACCCTGCTCTTCCCCCCGGCTGGCAGTGGCTGAAGTGGCATTAGCCACAGCGGTTCCTTCAGCAATTTGGAGATGGGTGAGCAGGTGGGTGGATTTCCTTGGGTGGTAGTGTCTGGCAGGAGCAGGGGATGGGAAACATGCAAGCAGAAGAAAGATATCTCACCAAATATGCAAGTGGGATTGGCACAGGAATTTTGCTTAAGGCCAAAGTCTGCATCACACTCCTCATCCATGGCTTGCTCCAGGTTGCTCAGGGTGTATAATCTCCAGAAAAGGCAGTATGGAGACGTGTTGTGCTGACATTAAAAAGGAGAATAAAGGGTGAATGATGCCTCTGCTTAACACTTGGCGATTTGGAGATGGGTGGGCAGCTGTCACTTGGCCTGACAACGCGTGACTGTGCCATGTCCCCATGTGCAGGTACATGATCATGCGGGAGTGCTGGCACGCCGTCCCCTCGCAGCGACCCACCTTCAAGCAGCTGGTGGAAGACCTGGACAGGGTCCTCACTGTGACATCCACCGATGTGAGTGTGGTGGGATGGGCTGGGAGGGGGTCACCTGCTCCCTGGCACGGGGGACACCCAGCACTGATGGCTCTGTCCCCCTGGCAGGAGTACCTGGACCTCTCGGTGCCCTTCGAGCAGTACTCGCCGGCCGGCCAGGACACCCACAGCACCTGCTCCTCAGGGGACGACTCGGTCTTTGCACATGACCTGCTGCCCGATGAGCCCTGCCTGCCCAAGCACCCGCCCTGCAACGGCGTCATCCGGACGTGAGGACCCCCAGGGCACACGGACAGACAGACAGACGGGCAGACGGACGGGCGGGTGGGCAGTGTGCCCGTGGAGGCACGAGCGCGGGGCGCCGAGCGTGAAACCGTACTGAAGGATCTTCCAGTGGAACTGTGTGATGGTGCCTGGAGATTTGTGTTGTTGACAAGCTGTTCAGGGTAAAAAAAAAAAGAAAAGAAAGAAAAAAATTTAACTTTTTTTTTTATAATTTTCTTTTAAATTTTTTTTTTCCCCTATTGCTGTATGAAAAGTCAAGAAGCACTGTTTGGCCTGAAGGAACTAATCTCTTGCCAAGATGATCTCTGTCCTAGATGATTTTTTGTTTGTTTTGTTTTTTGTTTACTTTCCATTTTGTTAGGGATTTTTTCTTTACTACGCAGAATGTTGAACCTGGGGGGTGCTGACCTCCCAGCCTCCACGCTTGTGTTCTGAGTGCCACAGTAACCGTTCTGTGCCTGCAATACCAAGAAAAGAGAAAAAGAAATCTTCCTTTAAAAAAAAAAAAAAAAAAGAAACACACGCAAAAAAGAAAAAAACGTTAAGAATGTGGAAACTCTTCGCTTATGCAATCTGTACATGAACCTTTTTGGTGGAGCTGAAAAGCCACGTTGCCTGCAGGGATTCATATATTTATAAAAATATCTATATTTTTGTTGTCGTCGTTTTTATAGCTTCGTGATCGTACTACCCAGCTACATAGAAGGAATCCTTTTTGGAAGAAGAGAAAGCTAAGTAAAATGCAAATTGTCATGGAGAAATGAAAATAAAAATAGTAAAAAGAGATGGTCAAGTCATCTGAAGTGTCAGCCTTGGCCCTTGCTCGGGGCTGGGAGCGACCGGTCCGTGCCAAGGCAGGAGCAGACCCCAGGCATGGGCAGAGACCCCGTGGGGTCCCTGGGGAGCAGAGCATCACCCTCCTGAGAGCAGAGGGTGCCCTGACACCTGGCTCCTGGAGCCCACACGGCATCTCAAGTCACACCCTGACCTTTGAGAACGGCCAGTTGGGGGAAAAAAAGGAACAAATCTCGTTTTTGGGGTTTGCCTGTTCTTGCTTGCCAAGGGTGAGTGGGGGGGAGCAGCTCCCCCACCCACCCCTCGACGCCAGAGGTTTGGCTCCAGCTACGTGCAGTGACTTGGAGAAAGAAGTTACGGGTACCTGTAGGCAAGAGCCTTTAACTTATATCAAAAAGGTTTATTCCAGAGAATCTGTGTATATATCTATAAATATATCGTGTATATATATAAATAAATATATTAAAAAGAAAAGAATGTATAATACTAATGCAACATAGAGCAGTACTGAGAGAGAGAGTCTCAAAATACGAGCATTGCAATCTAGGATATACTGATCTGGGCAAAAGAAAAGATGTTTTTGATTGTTTGTTTTGTATCTTCACAGTTTTGTTTTAAAAATTGTACCTTAACATGTATATTTGTAAAGTTATTTATAGACATTAACATATCTGTTCATTGGTTTAAATAGCATAGCGTTACTGTAAACTTTAAATTTCACCAAACTTAAGGGTGGTTTTTTTTAACTTATTAAAAATGGAGAAAAAATATATTAATCAAGTTTTTCTTTTGTGTTTATGGGAAATATTGAAAGAATGTATAGATGTACAGTCCTTTAACAAATCACATTTAATGTTATAAATATATATATGTATTCATTAAAAAAATATTAGTTTATCCTGGATTGCAGTGAGCAAAGGTAAGTTTATTTTTCAATACATCACCAGTGGTTAAAACCAAACAAATAGCAGCAGAGAGATGATTTTTACATATTTCAGAAAAACAGGGCCAAGAATTCTTCCATCAGTTTAACCACTGTGCATTAAGGGGGTGTGGGTGTTTATTTTTCTATTTTCAAATGAAGGTATTCTTTGTGGTCGATTTAATAACAAGTATGCAGCAAAGTGAAATGTTGACTTTGGATGGTGCAGGGTAGGTTTTTTTCTCTCCCCTTTGCCAGTACTGTTGTATTTTGGGCTTCAGAAATGCCATGTGAGCAAAATAGTGACACTGTTTGCAGGAGAGCTGCTACAGCTGCATATTTCTTTTGCATCTAACACGTTGGAAAGTGCCAGTGATGCCTGATTTTTGGTGTTTAGAACGCTATGCTGTTTTGTTCCTCAATGCCACATAGCTGTGTAAAAGCACAGGAGTGACCTGAAGAATGTTAGCATGGATCAAGCTGACAGTGGGGGATGTTTGGGCTGAGGATTTTTTGTGGGTGGGTTTTTTGGTTTTTTTTGGTTTTTTTTTCCAGATGACTTCTTTATGTACTACCAGAAGAGGCAAAACAAATTACATCCTGAATTCTTTCTTTTCATTTTTCTCTGGTGCATATTGCATATCAATGTTGCAGAATAACAGGATGACAACATCTCATTTAAAGATTTTTTTTCTTCTTAGAGCCACAGAATCCTTATCCTAAAATAAATAATTTATAGTTTGAGGTTACTTCAGTGGAAGTTTGAGAAGGTAGATTTCTATAGATTTTTGTTTTGTTGGAATAAAAAAAAAAGAATTTTTTGGTATTTTCTTACAAATGTCTGCTAATTGTGTACATTCCAAGTACTCGAAGCAAAGAGTTTTCCTGTACTGAAAAAAGAAAATGTACAAAACTGTGCATGGTTTTAAATGTTACTAGATATTATAAATATATATATAATTTATTGAGTTTTTACAAGATGTATCTGTTGTAGACTTGTTGACTTTAACATTTCTTATTCAATGCTTATATAGTTTTATAGCCTGGACTATTACCTTTAAAAGCTTAAAAAAAAATTAAAAGTTCCAATTTTGTTACATTTTATACTGTTGATGTTACAATCCACAGGTTTGCATAGTGTGATTTTTGCAATGAGCAACTCTGTTCAGTTTATTTTAATACTGTACTTCTGTGCCTGACAGCTGCAGCTGTCGCAGGTGTGAGATGAACACTAAATAAAACTATTCTGCTTTTGTTAACATGGGAAACTTACTTCTACCAAAAAAAAAAAAAAAAAAAAAAAAAAAAAAAAAACAAGTTGATAAATTTTGGGGTTTATTCCCAGTTGTGAGGGTCCTTTGCAAAACCAAGTGTTCCAGGCACTGGGACTTGTAGTGCCAGGAAGGTTTAATTTTTATAGTGCTGCTTTGAGAGTCCTGGCCAATTCAGGTTTTGTACTCATAATAAATTATAGCCAGTTTGGTTGAAGGGCAGTCTTCTGTATTTGTTAGTGGGTGTATTTATAGCCACACCAGCCATTGTGTGCACAGAGGTGTCAGCCCTGGCTTTGACTTTGGGGGGCTAAACAAGGGAACTCGGTAAAACCTGCTTGTGCTGGTTGATGCAGGGGATGTTGCAGCTTGGGAGACTTTGGGCCAATCCTCCCAGCACTTTCATAGAATGCTAATTCCTGGAAGTGACCCTGCTGAAATGCATCCCACACACCTGGATCTAGGCATGCAAGTTTCCTTACCTGTGTTCAGCCTGCCCACAGCAGCAAACCTTTGTGCTGTAAGCAGCTGGGCATGGAATGGCATGCATCCAGGGAGGTTATATCTGTGGCACTGGGATGGGCACCAGCACTGTTCCATCCTAGATTTTGAAAAAATATTAAAAATTACGTGGGGTTCAGGTAATTTCTTTGCCATGGTAAGAAAAGATGCTATTCTTTTAGCACCACTGTGCTGTGAGAGGAGTCTTGCTGCCTGAAATGAGTTGCTTCCATGCTTTAAGGACACACTTTGGTGGCCAGCCCTGAGCCCTGCCCCAGCAGGAGCAGCATGGGCCGGAGGACAAGCCCTGGCCATCCAGGGCTGCAGGCAGAGCGGAGCATGGCTAAATTTCCTTTTGCTGGCTCATGAGGAACTCACTTCGCCCTGATGAGGATGTTGTGCTCCATTTGCCGCCACCAGGACTGGAAAAGCAGGAGAGGGCCAGATCCTGCTGCCGTGAGCTGTGGTGTGTAGCACACCTGTGCTTGAAAGCTTTCCCAATAAAAGTCTGCTGGGCAAACAGCACAGAAGTCAAAGTCACAAAGAGGAAAGTCTGTCCTGGTGGCTGACCTGCACATGGGCTGGCTTGGTGTTTGCTTTCCCACTTGGGTTTCATGATGTCATTCTTCCTCTGCTGGCCTTCACCCACAGCCGTGTTTGCTTGTGGCCCAGGGAGGAGAGGGTAATATTTTACTTTTAATTGCCCTACAGTGCATCCAGTCCTAAGCCCCAGATGAGCATTTGGCTGCAGCGTGTGATGTGCATTGAACAATGCACAAAGCAACCTCAAGGAAAATTTTGCAAATTTACTTGGTTAGGCTGTGTGACTGAGTGGACATCCCACTGAAACTCATCTCCCCATCAGTGGCTGCAGCCTTCCACCCAAACCAAAATGCCCTTTACACATGAAAGTGTTATTTTTCAAAGTAAAACTAACGTCTTCTTTCCTCTGTGGGTGACTGCACAAATAGAGCCTCTCACTGGCCGTCGTGACCCGTTTCATAGCAACATTCAAATAAATTCCTAAAATTGTGATTTATTTCCATTGGTCATGGCTCCATGGCGAGACAGGGAGGATTTGGCAAAAGGAAGAAAAGTCTGAAGCCCTGCAATTGTCAGTAGGAGAAGGCAGCTAGAACCAGAACAGCAAAGTTTCCTGATGGTTGGTGCCATTTCAAACTCTCAAAGGAGATGTTTCCTACTGGTGACTCTTCTGAGCAAGTTCATCCCTCCCATGGGCTGTATAATCTCCAGAAAAGGGAATATGGAGACATGTGGTGCTGATATTAAAAAGGAGAATAAAGGGTGAATGATGGCTTTGCTCAGCACAGCAGAGCTACTAAGGACAGGAGGGCACGGAGGAAGATGCCAGGAGCTGAAGAACTTTCATGGGCTTTGTGGCCCAGGACCATGGGCTCACCAGAGACAGGGAAAGGATTTGTCACTATACCCTCTTTTTCCTTCACTTTCTCAGGCATGTTAGCTTTCACTTAGTTTCTCTGTTTCATAACCATCCTGTTGTTTTTCACAAACATCTCAGGTGTCGGTAACATGTCAAGCTGAAAAAGCGTTGTGCCCTGCCCCAACAAGATTATTATCTAAAGCCAATAAAGAAATCATTGTTGTAGTGTGCAGTGTTGCAACCAGAGCCTCATGGGGACATTTCTGGCCACATACAACTCTGGGTTATGGTGCCCATCAAAGACCAGCCCTGTCCCAGACTTTTTTTTTTTTTTTTTTTTTTTTTTTTTTTTTTTTTTTTTACCGTGGGTGGCACAGGAATGATTTTGCTTAAGGCCAAAGTCTGCATCACACTCACCATCCATGGTTTGCTCCAGGTTCCTCACCAGTGCAGGAAAAACTGGCATTTCCATCAAGAAGGAAGGACCCCAGCTGGGAGAAGAGAGCAGAAATAAGGGACAAAGCCAAGTGCATCTTCCAGCCCAGTGCTACATTCATATAGGCATTGGGCACAAAATTTAAACAGTAAAAGCAAGAGGAAATGTGGCACCAGGAGACTATAAGGTACCTCCCCACCTCCAGCACACCAGGGTGCACTCCCTACACTTTTGGCCAGAAAATCAGGCAGCACAAACTGATACTGGGCAGAACAAGGTGGATAATCAGCACATGTCCTCTCCAGTGATAACACACCCTGCCTAGCCCTTGTTGCTGGCATTTAGCTAAATGCCATGCACACTCACCTCTGGGGCTGCCTGGGCACCCTCTGCATCCCACTGAGATGGGCTGGGAGGTGTCACCACTGCCTTACATGCCAGGTAGGCACTGGGTCTGGGTTCAGCCAACCCTGAGCCAAAGGCAACATGGATGTTGGTGTAATGAGAGACTTCCAGATGTTACAGACTGTATTAAAGAGCAGGTTACAAGCAGGAGTGGCGAAACTTTTGACTCATACCAGCAAAACCTCTTAATAGGAGAGGAGCAGAACTATGGGCAGTAGAAAATCAAGGCTGAGAAAGGCAATATAAAACATAGCACATCCCTTGAGGGCTCTGCCAGACTGGTAGAACTGGGGAAAAAACCCAAATGAAATCTTACAAGTTTTAATGAAGCTGCCTCAAGGAGCTTTGGAGAATAACTTAGTGCTCACATCCTGCACAGACTCAGCACTGAGCCCCTTGAAGAAGTGCTGTTATGCACTCCTGACGTGTTCCTGCACAGCCAGAACAGCTGCCTGGACAACCAGGATCCAGCTAGCAGCTTGCCACTTTCCCAGGAGCCAGCAAGTTACTCTGTGTGGTAGCTAAGATCTGAATCTGCCCAAACCCAGCACAAGAGAAATCATTCCTTGTCTTTCCTGGGTAGCAGTTATCTTTTCCCCCAGCAGAGAAAATAACTTAGTTAAGAAAACTTAGTCAAGAAATTACTCTTTCTGCTGACCTTCCATCAGACACTTGTTTATTCTGCTCAGTAAGGCATAAAACACATTTATTGGTTTCAGCCAATTTTCCCACTTTCACACCAATAATACAGAAGAGGCAGAAAAAACCAATTTTCTCCCAAACAAGAAATGAGCTTGACTTTGCAGAGGTTTTCAAGCAGACCCTGCTATTAAACCTGCTTTAGTAGTGCTGACAGGCAACCTCCTCATATTGCAGGAGACAGAGATTTGTTGCCATCCTCCTGTGCCTGCCAGCAGCGTTTGTCTGTCCCACATCCATGTCTGTCCCACAGGCAATGGCAGGCCCAGAGGTGATGGTGCCTGAGGCCATTCTGGAGGAGCAAACTAAAAGAGCATTGACAGATGCTCATTGCACCTTACAGGGTTCCAGAGCCACCACCTCCCTGTCCTGGAGTGACAGACACACATCTGCCTCGTGGGAAGAACACGTGCTTAAATGTTGACATTACCTGGATGATGCTCACCATATTTTCATTCATGAATTTCATTCATGCCTTCATGCACCTCCATGAGGGCTGAGCAGAGGGACAGGATCAGCTCTTGGATGTGTCTAATTGATTCAGTTTGGCCAGTGGCTTCATAGGATGTCCGGTGCCAGTGCTAGGGTTTTGCCTAACATCATCTTCCAGGGATATCTTCTCCCATTTGATGGCAGTTTCTTGCCTCAGCAGCAGTCTGGCCTCCACCACACACCTGGCCCAGCCAAGGGGATCCCAGCAGGTGATAACTACAGGACCATGGACCTTAAACCCTCAGGAAACTGCTGAGCAGGCAGTGCTGGGCATGTCAGCATAAAGGCACTGAGATGTTCAGCTGGTAAAGGCAATATGGAAATAAAAGGAGAAGATCAGAGATGGGCACAGGGGAAGCTGAATCATCTTCATTAAAGGAGGGAAAGTTCCAAGCTGTCAGATGATTTCCTAAGAAAGATGCAATACCTTTCCAGTGACTGGTGAATTCACACGCTGGGAATGTGCTGCTGTCAGAAAGGGTCACTCATTTACAGCCTGCGTGTGAGAATTTCAAATTTGTGATAGTCTGGAAGCCATCTCAGAGCTCTTATTGTACACATAATGTAAATATCTGGTGATATTCTTTCTTGGACAGAAACCATGCAGCCAACTCTAACCTACAAAAGGGATGCAGGAGGTAAATTTTAGGCCTTTTTGATCTGGCATTGTAAAATGCTTTTGTGGAAATGCCCTTGTCAGCGTATACATTCCTACGGAATGCTTCTGCTGGAGGTTTATGGCTTACACATGCCAAACCTCTGCAAGTACCTCCCAAAGGCATTTATGGTCAAACTCTGGGAGAACACCTGCACCATCTTGATGAGACCGTGCAGAGTCTCCCTCTTCAAAAAAGCCATTCCACTCAGAACAACTTATTGCCTCAGCCTGAGGTGTATAAACACCCAAATAATAAAAATCATCTGCCAAAAAGCCCTTCACAAGCCCTACCCAAGGAAATATTCGTACGACAAAAAAGACACATGAAAATTAGGTAATGCTTTTGCAAGTTTTATCGTCTTTCAAATAGCTCAAGAAGAGAAGACGTGCAAAATAGCTCTGATGACCAGGGATTTCATCTGGCAAATCATCTACCAAGGTCTGAAGCCACCATATCTGGCACCTGAATAGCGCAGTGACTATCAGATAAAAAAAATAATAAAGAAAACAAAAAAAAGCAGATAAATGCAACACACCTTGTGAGGCTGATGCTGAACCAACACCAAGATCCAGACAGAGCTGCTGGCTCCAGGCTGCAGGGGAGGAAGGCAAAGGAGCTCCCATCTCTCCTGGTACAGGCTGAGCAAAGAGGTTCATGATGGATGAGTGAAGCTGGATCTCCTGCAGGATAATAATAGCAGAAAATTGGTGTTTCTGCTCAGATCAACATCTGTGCAGAGGGCAGGAGGGTATACCTGGAGCTCTGCCAGGTGTGCATCCCTCTCCTTTTCTCTGCAAGTGTTTTTTTCCTGCTATTAACAAGTACATTGTAATTAATATATAGTGATATCTATATGCTTTCTAGGTACAATTTCAGCCTAGGAACAATTCTGTTGTTAGGTAAAAATTCTGAGAAAATGGATGCTTTTAGTATTGCTTACCAGTTTTATTGATGTTTGCCACTAAGACTAATTCTGCCTGAAGCTGGAGAAACTCTCAGATGGGCTGAAACATTCTGGATGCACTTCCTTCCACCTCCATCTGTGCCCCCTAACTGTTAATTACTTGTGATGAGATTTTTGCATCAAAAGGGTCTCAGAGCATAGGAGATATATGCACACTCTGTTTTTTGGGGTTTTTTTTTCAAATTATTATTTATTTGTGATGATCATTTCTTTTTCTCTTTAAAAAAAGTAAACAGAATTTAAGACACTTGAGCCACTGACAGCCTTCATATACCAAGTTCATTTCATGCAAAACCCCACTATCAGTTTTCACTGTTTGAGAATTATTTTAATGACATTTTCAGGAACTGAGTTTGCAAAAGCAAGGCTGTTACTGGATATTCACAAAACAGAAAGATAAGAGCTGTGTTCATTACATTACAGAGTGCTGTTGGCATGACTTTTCCAAGTCTTGTACTCAAAAGCAGAATTTAAGAAATTTTTACAAGGTAGAGAAAGGGCAAGAAATTACTGGCAAAAGGGGTTGCTCTGAGGTT
The DNA here is from genome assembly GCF_017590055.1 of Onychostruthus taczanowskii. Lineage (NCBI taxonomy): Eukaryota > Metazoa > Chordata > Aves > Passeriformes > Passeridae > Onychostruthus > Onychostruthus taczanowskii. The sequence continues at coordinate 22,486,209 of NW_024499239.1, read as the reverse complement.
ACAGAACCCAAAATAATTTTGGTTGGCCGATCAAGAGCTAGTTAATTTTTCTGAATGCATCACAATCCTCACGTAAGGGGTACAACTCATCTTTGCCTTGCCCAGATCAGTGAGTCTCACGGATTTTATGAAGAGAGAAGAATGTACAAACTGTATGAGCCCAAGAAGAGTGGGCAGCTCTCCAAAGGGAGACACGTCTTCATTATTACAGTCAGCCTCAAGGAACCCTGTAAAACACCAGCCTTTCAGGTGTTAGGCAAAATTTCCAGCAAAGCCAATAGAGGTTTGCTTGCGTGGGAGGGACTGGAGAAGCAAGGCCTCTGTGCATGTGTGAGCACGTAGAGCAGGGCAGAAAAACAGTTGTTTATGCAACATTAAAGTTGAGCAATGAAGCAGTCAAGCAATGCAGCATTAGGGGTGAATGCTCAGGTGCAATGCTGCCTCCTGGGATTTAAGTGTTGCTCATCACAGAGTCACTGAGAATGGAAAAGAGCTTTAAGATCATTGGGTCCACCAGTCAGCCCAGTATCACTGTGCCCACCACTAGACCATGTTCCCAAGTGCCACATGCTTTTCAAACACCTCCACGGAGGTTTTGCATCTCACTCTGACTCGATGCGATAGCCAAGACCTGTGAAATATGCTATAGCTGGGGTTGTTCAGTGACAAATCAACCAGTGATTATCCTGCAAGGGAAAAAAAAAAAAAAAAAAAAAAGGCAACAATTTAATTTGAGACCTCATTCTTCACTCAGGAATTGGCTGGTTTTTGTCTGATCTGGGATGCTCCTCACAACTCATATCAGGGCAACAGCCCCTTTCTAAAATCACCTGAAAATGTTCCTGCAGTTATTTCCCTGCAAAGTCCACATCAACCCTCAGGATTCAGCTGCACAGGACAGACAGGGCTAGCAAAGCCATCCCATGGCTTATAATACAGCTTTCTTATCCCCTGAGAATTGAGAATCTGTGGCTACAAAGGGATGAGCTTCTACATCCCTTTGCCTTTCAAAGTTTCCATCTTATTTTGCATATAATTCCAAATTATCAAATATAATTCTGATCTGATCTGTGTTTATTTTTCTTTCCTCAGTATCTGAGTGACATGTTTGGCTCAGAAAATGAATTTAACTATCATTTCAAGCAACTGCTAATTGCAGTGACTGAAACCTGACACTTCATTCCAGCCTCAAAGGTGTGAATGGTTCACATTAAATATCAGATGAGATGCAACATCTCAATTTAGTCCAGCTAAACATTTGCCAGATTTCTGTGCAAAATGCATGTATGAGCAAGATACAAATAAGACAGAGGAAATTAGATATCACCAAGCTCTCAGTAACACTCCAGAAGCACAGCTCACAACATTCATCTTAGGTACCTTGAAATTCAGACACCAGTGCTGCAGATTTCAAGTGGAGCATCTAATGTGCAGAGAGTGGGAATTTCAGAAATTAAATTATTACCAGATAATCAGAGAAACATTTAAATTAATCATTAAATTCTCTATTTTCACATCTTACAGGTGCTGAAAAAGACTTTGGCAAATTTAGTAGAGTATTTAGTAGGGCTCAAGGAATGGGGTGAGGTGGCAACACATCTCCCAGGAACGCAGATGTAGGCAGGGTCCAGTGACAAGTGGGGGCACTGGAGGGGGTTTTCCTTCCTCTGAGTAATCTTTTAGGATGGTGCCAAAGATGTCAAACTTGAAAGATGAGTTTCTACAGGTAATTACCATAGTTTACAGACACTGAAGCTAAAGCACATATTTTCAGAAGAGCTGAGAGATTCAATAAATTGCAAATTAAAGCAATAGCTTTGTTCACTGTCTGATCACATTGCAGCAGTACCCATGGAACTGGGGCACAGGGACCACACTGGATGGAATGGAGGATTACACTCTGGGCTTCTTGACCTTGCTTGGGTGAGGTGAAAGAGATATTTCATAATTTTTGACCTCTCAATTACAAAAATAAAGTAATTACAAGCCAAAGAAATGGCATTTTACTATTTCCAAATAATGTGGATTTACATGGCCCATCTTCAAATGCTCAGGTTTGAAACTTCTTACAGGCATCCTTCTGCCTGACGTTAAACTCCACATTAGTTTGCTTCAGAAAGCCAAACACTGTCAGTTGAGGGTGGCTGTGAGCTGGACACCGATTATCCCAGTAATCCCACATCCAACCATCCCAATAATCTCCCTCAGCAGGGAACACCCAGACACAGCATTTCAAGAGTTCAGTCACATCCCAGCAGTGATTTTTCCTGCAGTCCTGCTGCATCTGTGGCTCTTACACTGGAGCACATCTAACACATCCAGCTGCCCTGGAGCCAGGGCTTTACCTCTGCTCATTCACCATAAAACCCTGCTGTTCTGTGGGAACATCTGCTCATTTGTGCTCCACCCAAACACCCCACACATTCTTCAGAAATTTTTCTTTCTACAAGTCTGGTTGCTTTTTGCCAGCAGCAATGTACACGCTTGACATGCTAAGAAAAAAATATTTAACAGGAGGGAAAGCACGTTCCACATAAATTGTTCTCACTGCAGAATGAAGAGGAGCAAACTAACACTGCTGTACTTTGGAAAACAGTTTGCAAAAGGAAAGGAGCTTAATTCAGTCGGTTAAGGTGAAATACCTGCCATTCCTTCTCCATAATATGCTTCAAAAAGCATTTATTGTGATTATCCCAGGTCAGTGCTGGCCGGAGTGACCGTGTGGATGTAGAACACCCTGGGAACTGCATTTCCCCGTGTGAACCCATGCTCAGGGAGAGCCCAGGGGGTGGATTGCTACCTGGGCTTCCACCTTGGCTTTTGTGAAATGGGCTGTCTGGCCAGCTAGGACAACTCTCCCTAACTCCCTGGTGGTGACAGCAAACCCTGACACCAAAGACTGAATTTCCATGGAAGACAAGGAGTCCTGTTACGATGGGCATGGCAGCAGACATTGCTGTGCCAGACAAATGCAGGATAAGGGTTTATAGCAGTTTTCTATACTGATAGACCCACCCATTCGCAAATCCAACCCAAAGAAGCAGGACTTTTAGTTCTGATTACTTTTCAGTCTAAGCCACTAGTTGGACACCTTTTTTTAAATTTTCATTGTTTAATTTGGGGAGCCAAGAGGTGTTGACAGCTTTTTTTCACAACACCTAAACACTATGTAGTGTCACAATCCCAGTACCTAAGGTCTCAAAGAAAGGAAGAAAATATAACAGTTACCAGCTCTGCTCTTCACTCACATTTAAGATAATGTAAAGTATTTTTTAAGACAATCTTCAAACATGAACGTATTTGTAAGTTTTGCAAAACTAGATAATGGTTCAGTTCTGAATGCACTTCTTGCTCTTTCTTTCTCTCTGACAATGATGTTGCTGTAAGTAGAACAGTATTTTAGAATTATGATGGTGACTGGCCACCAAAACCTCTGTGAGAGGTGCTGTTTCAGTCACTTCTGTGCTTCACACTTATTCTTCAGCCATATGAAAGTGAGTAATACTTTAATATTCTATGTCTTTTGTTGCTTAAACTTCTCTTAAATGGCCCTGTGCGCTTGCACAGGAACAGGTGGTGCAGCCACCATTCCTGAAGGCATTTAAAAACCTGGAGGCATTTAAAAGATGTGCAGATGTGGCCCTTAGGGACATGGTTTGGTTGTGGCCTAGGCAGGGCTGGATTAATGGTTGGACTTGATGACCTTAAATGTCTTTTTCAACCTAAATGATTCTATGATTTGGTGGTTGTTCTTCAGAGCTTCATTTTGGGATGGGAGATTGTGTGTTCTTCTCATGGGGCTGCAAACAACAGTCTCTGAGCAGACATGGGCAAAAAGCCTTTCTGGGCTTCTTGGTTTTAGTCTCACTATTTTATTTAACCACTATTTTGTTTAAGCACATGGCACCCAACCCCTGACATCTAAATGGCTGCTGTGGCACAGGCTGACATCAAAACTCAGGCTGTAGACAGCACCAAAGAAAGGAAATGAACACAAACTCTGCAGGACTCAGCTCTGACCTCCACACCCCTCTACTTAAATCTCTCCAAAGCCTTTTACTTAGTCCTTTGCAGAGTTACCCACCTGGTCCAAGAGTAAAGCTAAAGGGGTCATTTCTCAAGCCCCCTTCAGCTGGTTACTCAGAGTTACCTCTGGTGGGATGCTCAGGGTCAGGGAGTTTCTGTAATACCTACTCAAACTGCAGCCATGTGTTTCTTCCCTTCACTCCTGCAGCTTTGGTAAATCCAGCTTGATTTAATCTCTCATAATTGTGCAGTGTGTTTTTATTCAAATTTGCCTCTGGTCTCCTACCAGTTAGTGCACCAGGCATACGTGATGGCAGCACCTCAGATATTGCTGGACTGCTTCACTCACAGTTTCATCATCTTCAGCTCCTAAAATGCTCCAGGTCACTGCCTGCAGCTGAGTGAGTGCATTGCTCCCTCAGATTCCAGACCATGCCATGAAAAGCCCTTTGTGATCACAAGGACTGCCCTGAGCAGCTCTGTGTGCAGGGAAGCCCTGCAGTCACCCTCAGAGCCCTCTTATCAGCCACACCTGCTCTGTGACTCTCAAAGTGGCTCCCACAGGAAGAGATGAGCTGACTTTGGCTTGCAGGAGAAAGTTAAGAGTGACAAACTGTTTCTGAGTTGCTTGAATCCAGTTCAAGCACCACTTCTGTCATGCTTAATAAAATTCTTAATATCTCTGTAAGATTAAATGGGCAGTTACACATGGACCTCTCTGGCATCCCTAGTACCAGAGTGGCAATCACAGAATCCCAGAACAGTTTGGGTTGGAAGAGACCGTAAAGACCACCTAGTTCCAAACCCCTCTGCCACAGCCAGGGATGCCATTCACGAGGTTAGGCTGCCCACAGCCCCATCCAACCTGACCAACACTTCCAGGGATGAGGCAGCCACAACTTCTCCATCCTGGGGAATGCTAATATTTCAGCCATGAACTGGGCTGACCAAGTGATAACTGCTCCCATACTCCGATAAATTAGCAGCCCTTGTGCATGTCTTGGCCTCAGAGTTAGGTGAAACAATTTTCAAAATCCACTTTCCTGGTTCAAGATAGATAGTACTGTATGCATTGCACAGAGTCAGGCCAGCAAAAACCAGCAATGAAAAGTTAAGAACACACTTCTCAGCTCCTTAGTTTGTACCTACAATGACTTTCCCCATCTTCCTAATGCCTGTATCCCACCTGCCCTGAAGCTGGAAAAGAAATTGAGGGAGCAGTAAGTTTTTGTCCAAGTTCCCCCACCTTTCCCACCAGCAAGTCTGTTGAGGTAAATGGGCCAATGCTCACCTCCCTAAGAAACATCTCTGTAAAAGCATCTGGTAGTTACAACCACAATGAGCACAGACACCAGCTAGAGATGAACCATTTATGTACTCTTCAACTTGTCTGGAACTACAGATTATGTCTACAGTGGAAAAGTTCATCTTGGAAAAGTTCATCTTAGCAAATATATTCGTTAGCATGATTAGATCAACACCACCACAATATTAAATTTTACTTTGCCTTTGGCAGCAGCAAGGACAGCTGGGCAAAGCAGCATTGAACATGGTGCTAGCAAAGGCACGTCAGATAATATTCTTTCCAACACAAGGCAGTCTCCCACAACAGACAAGCCATAGCAAAGGAACCAGTTTTGGTGGCCACTGAGTAAATGAAAATCTTTCTGAGGTTTTAAATGTGTGGGCTGGGTCAACACCCACTTCAGCAGGAGCCTCTCTCAGCCAGGGCAATTCTATGCAATGGCAACAGCATCAACAGGAGCTCTGCACAGTCCCAGGAAAATTCCACAGAATTAGGCATTGCTGGGACGTCCAGTCCATCTTGGGAGTTTCTAGAGTCTGTTTACCAGATAAATTAGCAATGTACACACCCTACAAAGGGCTTATTGGACACTAGAGCAGGCTATGCCTGTGCATGTGCCACAGTCATGACTCTCCTTCCTGTGCACTTCCCAGACCTGGGGGAAATTGCGTGCACCCCAGTGCCCATCAAACTGCTCTCCCAAAGCTGATGCCGTAAAGGTTTCAGTAGCAAATGCTGTCTCATGTTACTCAGTTGAGAAGCACAGGCTCCCTCTCCAGTGGTTACAGGCACTCTACCTGTGCAAGCAGGTAATAGACGAGGTGCAAATGATGCAGTGATTCAAGAATAGTTGCTTGATCAGAAGGAGCAACACACTCAGGAATAGTTGCTTGGTCAGAAGGAGCTAATAAACCTTGCTGTGTCTGTAAGATGTTTCCTCCAGCTGCTCCTTATTCCCTACACACACCCAGTGAAGAGCAGCTGTGAGGTGTAAATTACACACACCCACTCTGTAACCCACCTGGGAGATGTAAAAGCTACAAGAGTGCTGTATTGCAGCAAGGAAATTATTCTTCAGCAGAGGTCAGTCAGCACAACAGCATCAGAGCAGCATTGGAGGAGTAACCTGTGAGCATCAAATCCAACTGGGCTTCACTTGGTGAGCTACAGACTATGGCAAGGCCAACTCAGTCAACACACAGGCCACCATCAAAGGTCTCTGAAGGTTCCTGTCATCACCTGAACTCCACCCACACGAGTTCACCTGTCACACATCAGGATAAAGGCATTACTGGCTCTTTACCCATCTGTAATCCAGTCCACGTGCTGGCAGAGGGAATTGTTTTGCCCTGACTCTGCCCCACCAGAGGATTCCCCAACCCATGGAAGCTCTCTTCCTTAGCAGCTTAGCCAGTTTTTCTGGTTTGCTCTGCACTGACATAGTGGTATGGAGCAGCTGGTGTGGCTCCTCTGCCTGACTGAGTCTTACTCAGCTGCCTAGGAAAACTCTACAAGAAAAGGAAACAAAGGAGTCAAAAGATCAGATTCAGAAAGATTTGCCCTGGATTGAGAAAAGCCAGAGAGATGGTGTTGCAAAGAACTTGGGCCAACATCCAGAAAAACCCATGTGGCTGAAGTTACCTTTTCCTCACAGTCAGGAGAAATTTCTAACCATCTTTTCAACTTTTGCTTTACCTTCCAGCCCAGGTGCTTTCATGGATCCCCTAAGCAGAAGAGCTGTGCACTGCAAAGATATGCCTGGATCAGTGCTTCCCCTTCCCTTAGTTTCAAAGGCAGTAATTGAAACACAGGCAAGATTTAGTAAAGGACCAAAGACTCTAAAAGGGCCTGCAGCAGAGTGGAGATGGCAGCTCAGCTGAGCTCCACTTCAGAACCCCCACCTGAAATCCATTTGTCCTCCACAGCTGAGTGCCTGAGCACACTGCCTAAATACCGACACATGGCATCCAGTCTGTGGACCCAAAAAAGAAAGAGTTGTCTCCACTCTTTCTGCTTGTAAACATAAGCAAACCCTGAATTCCTTGCTATTAAAAGACACAAGCTGAGTTACTGCATGGATACAGCCCCTGCAGGCAATCATCTCTCTTTTCTCTCTAAGATTTACTCTTGTTTACACCTGCAAATCTTTTCCCCCTGACAGGTATCAAACATTACCAACAGGTCTTTAGAGTTCTCAAGAGACCAGAGCTCCCAGCCTTCAATGTCAGAAGACAAAGCAAATTTAACTCATGATCTTTGGAACCCTGGGGCTTCACAAAACCCCTTATTCCATCTCCCACCTCCTCGCCACACACAGACTATTCCATGACCTTATTCAATGCACTTGACTAGCAGGAGACTAATCTTCCTCTCAAACAGCCTGCTGGGCTCTGGAAAGCCCCAGAGCTCAGGAAGGGCAAGGAAACCACACAGCCTGGGGCAGAGGTGGGGGGAAGAAGAAGAGAAAGCTGGGGATTTGTCCTAAATGAGCTCTTGGATTGTCCTTGGATGGGCTCTTGGGTTCTCCTGTGAGGGGATCCTGGGCTCTGCTGGGAGGAGCTCTCCTCTCCCTCCAGCTGTTCTTCATACACATGGATAGGGTAGGTTTACCAGCCTGTGCCACTATTGCCGTGCCAGAGGCAGGGATTTTCCCTCTCTAGCTGGGAACAAAATAGGAGGCAAGAAGCCACATGCTTCAGGAGGAGCTTCCAGCCTGAGTCTGACATGCAAAGTGACCCCAAGAGGCATCAGAAATCTTCCCCCAGCATTAGAAATAGTAATCCCATAAGAGAAAAGGCTTTCCAGTCATAAGTTTCTAAATGATTTCTATCTGCATTGCAATGAGTTTGCCACTGGCAGCGGTTGGAACTCAGGAGTTAATGTAGTGCAGGTTTATGGTGAATGAAGGCTTCTGGAGCCATAATTCACGTTAATTGACAGGAGCTGTCTACACGGCTATGAAATATGCACATCATAGCTGCAAAACAGGAATCCCTGTGAGCATCACAAAACAAACAGTGCCTTTTGCTTCCAAGCACCATGATTGCTGCTCCTTCTCACATCAAATAAAAACTGGTAGTTACATCCAGCTCTGAAGTGACGTGTGAATAGTCAAAGATGTATCCACAGCAAACCAACCAGCACAGGAACCGCGAGAGGAACGTACGTGAGGAGCAGCAGAGCACTCCCATCCACGCCTCTCTTTGATCACAAAACACAGAACAACCAGTGAGCTCAGGGCAAGGAAAATCATCAGGCAATTATCATTTGTGTCACCCATTTTCATCACTTCATTTTAAAACAGGGGCCTATGGGGGCAAACTGGCTTAGCTCCATTGACTTGAGCACAATCGTCCCCCTAAGATTAATCTGTTTGGAAAATGCATCTGTTCTGTGAATAGATCTGCTTTTAATGGCTAAAGTAGACTTACAGCCTTACATATATATTTAGGAGAAGAAGCTCAGTTTCTTAATGGGGGAATTAGTGAGGGAATGTACCCAAGGATCTTTACTGGAATTGCTGAGTCATGGATTAATTTGTTAGAAATAGAGGTTTGTGATGTGAGATGTCAAATGTGTGCAGAGAACTTCAAGGCAGCAAGGGAAACACCCTGAAAATCTTCAGTTTCTCAAAATGTGTCATCATATCATAATACAGCCATCCTGTGAAGACATTTGGGTTTGACAATGTATTTGGGGGATTTGCATTCTCTGGAAGCTGGAGGAATCTGTATCTTAGAGGAATGTAATGGTATGGTGTAGATTTCTTTTTAATTAACTTCTTGACCCAAACCCAGTAATATTTAAAAATTCCATTTTAGGACACCACTCTAAAACAGTTCTATCCTCCTCCTGTGCAAAATGAAAACTGTCTTTGAAGCTATGAAAGCTGAAACAAACAGAGTTATCTGCTTACATCAGTAGCTGTAGGGGACTATGTTAGAAAACCAATGAACACAGCCAGTGCCAGTCAATCCTTACTGCAGTTGTAATTAGAGAGGATTTTTTTCCCTAACTCCTTTCCGTGTTAATGCTATTGAACACTAATATCTTCAAGGAAATATATTGGGAAGCAAAGACTTTTTTCTAGATTATACACAGCGAATGTTTGTTATTCAACCACAGAATACATGGATACAAAGCACGGCCTTTGTGAAGGAATGTTCACCAGGTTTCTTGTCTCTTGGCAGTGATAAGAGACAACTAAACCCACCTGGCCCCACCACCTATCTATCCATCACCATCCCTGAGACCTGGGAAACCCCATTCCTGGAAGAGTTCAAGGTCAGATTGGATGGGGCTCTGAGCAGCCAGGTCTGATGAAAGTGTCCCTGCCTGTGCAGGTGGGTTAGCTCAAGACAAGCTTTAAGTCCCTTCCAGCCCAAGCAATTCCAAGGTTCTATGGCTCTATGACTTCCCATTGGCTGCGCTCCCCTCCCAGCACAGGCTTCCATCTTCAGCAGAGCTCCCACCAAAGAAGGTTCTGTGGAGCTCCAGGCTGGCAAAGCAAGGCCTGGGGAGATGTGGGTTGGGGCATGGCATGAATGGGGACAAGGCAAGAGGTTGTGTTGCTAAATCTGAGAGACTGCACACTGTTCTACCAGATTTTTCCCTGAAATAAATCTTGATATAGCCCTCTCTAAATTTTTGGACCCAGGATCCAGGATATTTTACATTCCTTACACATTGTGTGGAGCAGTGGAAGGCCTTGTTGTTAATTTCCTAAACTAATGGTAGGACTCTGCCAATCTCCTCCACATTGGGCAGTTCCTTATTCCCAAGAAGGGACCTGCTATGTAAAACATGATCCCCTGAGGTGCTGTCAGTGAGCTCAGTCAGGAGGATTCAACCCAGACAAGACATCATTACTGAGCCTTAACTCATACATTTTGTTAGCAGAGCTGTTCTGCTGGTTGGCTCCTGCGAGTAGTGATTCCTTACGCAAAAGACCTGGAACTCCTGAGCCTGGCCTTGCAGTCATCACTCCCAGAGCTCTTCCTTTACTTACATGAGCAGTTCCATGTGTGGATGAGGTTGGAGGATTTTTGGGATGAGACCTCAGGTAATCCTGACCTGACCTGACTCACAAAGCAAGAGGAAGGAGCTCACTCCAATTGGCTTGGGAGGTAGTGCACTTTGCCAGAGATACCCGATGCCAGTTTCTTTGAAAACAAAGAAACAATCATCTTTCTGATTAAGTTCAGATACTCTTAGATGGGCAAGGAGCAATGAGTCAAAGCTGAAGACACAATTCAAAAGGAGTAGAACCGGAAGACAGAGGTCAGGACAAATTGTTTTCATTTGGAAGCTCAGCTGAAAGAGGTGTCAAATTGCAGGAGGTCAGTGTTTGTAGCTAAGGGCCTTGCTTGTGAAGCTTTCCTCTCCCACCCCAGCCCGGATGCTAAGTGAAAGCAAACGGGACTCTTCACTCTTTCTGAACCTGATCCTGCACTATTCAAATCAGCCAGGCTTTGTTGTGAGCCTCACTCCCAGGTGGGGACAGAACACAGCCCACAGTGCGCTGCCTAGTCTGATGGCAGCAAAAAGAGCATTTCTGAAATGTGTCAGCTAAAATATTTGAACAAGCAGGTTTTCAAATCCCAGTGTGGACAGAAGGAGCTGCTTTTTAGCAGGTGTTAGCAGGAAAAGATAAAGCTGCTCAGTTGAAAATATGTCATCTTTCATTTGGAAATGTGTCAGTACAAGCATGTTAGCACCTTTGTGCCAAGTCTGGACAAGCCCTGGAGGAGAAGAATGGCTGAACTATCAAGGAGAGGGAGGTGAAATATCTCTGGAGGGAGCTGAGTGCTGCAGTACTTTGAGTAGGAGAGGGAAAGCAGCTATCCTCTAAAGGGAACATTTTTAAAACCAAGGGATTTAGGAGTTCACTACTGCCAAGATTTTTACACCTTCCCCAGGCAAATTCTGAGGATCCTGTTTGAGGCAGAACACATGGAGATCTCTTTGCATTAGAACTCCTGAGGCTGATGCTACTATGGGTCCCACTGGGCTCCGCAGCAGTGGGACTACTACAGGAGCCAGAGATAGAGGGGAAAGGGTTCATCCCTCAGGAACTTGGACTGGTCTCTGCCAGATCCTGCTGCTATAGCTCTTTTGGCATCCAAGCTGGCATTTTGTATCCTACACAACCACAGCAAAAGCCAGCCCAGGCATCTTCATGTCCTCCATCAATATCCATAGCAGAACTTCAAGCACAGTGTTAGCTTGGCTGGATTTTCTCTGTGCACAGCCCCACTCACTTGGAACTTACCCAAGCAGCTGCTGACACAGCCCCGAAGAGACACAATGAAAAGGCAGGGGAAATGTACAAATTCTACTTAATATGGAACAAGGGATCAGTTAACCTGATCCCTGAGGAACTCAAATATATTTATTTTCATGACAGTGTTCCAAGAAAAGAGGTCTTCTACTTTGGATCCACACTCCTTCTGTGGAGACTTGCCCGAACACCCAAGCCAGCTCTCAACCTGCTGCTTGCAACCAGACTTTGTATATTTTGAGCTATCTCTCTCTTTGGCACAAAAAGATGGGTATAAACCCAAGGTACAGAGACATCTAACAGCAGCAAAGAGAATGTGAGTTGCGCTGCTCTGATTTCTGTTCTGTTTCCCGTGGTTCCACTCCCTTCACAACAAATCCAGTGCAACACATCAAGCAGGGGTTTATTAAACACATTCTTGAAGTCTGAGCGAAGTTACAAGTAATAAATGGCTAAAGTCAATGCCCCAGTATCCAGGATAGAATTCTAGAGCTATATCCCAACCCACAGACACAGGAAGAAATATTTAACTCAAGTACAGACTGAGCAGAACTATGAGAATATTAGTCCTGATGGTCTGCTGATTATTAGCACAACACTAATTCCTGTCATGGCAGCTTTCAGTTCAGCTTGTCCCTCCAGGTCTGCACATTATCTCACAGTTTCCCAAGCAAAAGCATTGCAGGCTTCCCTGCTTTGCTGCACAGCACTGCCAGGTTTCCTAACCCTCCTCTCCATCTCCAGTGTCACAAGTATCCGGATCCCGCTGTGCTGACCCCACACTGGGGCAGCTGTAATTGTGTTGCCACAATATTGGATTAACAACGGGGTGACTCTGAAGGAACAACTTGTTTTTAATTTCCTATTTGATGAAAAAAAAATTGCTGAAATCAATTACATTTTCATCATATTTAAGAGGGTGATCAAAGTTCTGTTGCTGTGCATGCCCAGAGCTACCTCCTCCTTGGATAAAACAGGAAAAAACAATTTCCTGCAAAAATCCATTTGGGATACACAAGTTTCTTGAGCAGGGAATTCTAACAGCATGAAATGTCAGGGCCAATTGAATGTGATGTGCTAAAATGATGCACAGCAGCCACTGGCACCTTCACCAAAAACACATCCCAAGGGAAGCTCTCAACATCATGGCAGCCACAGCAACATGCCAAGAAATAAAAAACTGGGATTTGGCTGCTTCCTCAGGGTGAGGGAACTCAAAGACATTGCTTCCATGAGCCTGCCTCAACTACTACCCTGAGGAAAAGCCAAAAGGAGAAACCTCTAGTACAGGAGTCAAGACCTCTTTGCAGCCAAGAAGTTGCAAGTGACCATCAAAGTGAGAGCAGGAAAGGAAGAGCTGCGTGCAGCCTCCTGACTGCAGCACTCAGCCTTGAAGAGAAGGAAAATCAAAATAGTTTTTAAAATCAGCCCTTTAGGTAATACAAGATATCCTCAACTCTTTACTATGGTGGTTTTAATGGAATGACTCCGACAGACACCAAAATCCCCTGAAATATTTTGTAAAGGCAAGGCATGGAACAGTTTTCAAAGAGCAGGCAGTGGGTGTTCTGGGTGCTTAACCCTTTTCAGTAGGTCTGATTTCCATTGCTTTTAGGAATAACAAGTAGTTTTCAGAAGAAAATTAAGCCACTTCCAAAGAAAACCCTTCTTCCTGGGACTTCCTGGCCTTCCTGGTGAAGGGCCAGTTCAAGCAGCTGCAATGGCAGCAGTGTCACTGTAGAGGCACAGCAGGGTGGCCATGGGGACCAGCAGAGCAGGGCCAGGCTGGACGTGCTGGCTTTCCTCTGCCCACAGCTGGCAATGGGATCTCTCCCCCGAGCGCTCTGGACAGGCCATTGGTGTCACTGTGAAGGAGAGGAGAAAAAAGTCTGTGATCATCCCTGAGCCAAAATTGCTTTTTCTCCACATAGGAAAAGTTCTCAGGAGTTTTGGAGGGATGGTACAGGAGGATCATGCCATCTTTGAGCCCAGATGAAAGAACACAGCAGTGCCAGCTCAGCCATGGATCCAAGCCAACCTGCAGGATCCTACAGAAGAGGGGGATCTGGGTCTGAGCACATGTACCAACCTATCAATGCATTCATGATGACAAAAGACCCACACCACCTCCCTCCCCAGCCTAATGAGACACCCTGACCTCCTGCATTAGTTCAGTGTGTCCAGAGAGCCTCAAACACACTGAATATATTCTCAGCAGAAGACAACCCCTTTTTTCAAGATTTTAGCTTAAATGCACCATACAAAGGGTGAGCTTCACACCACAATCCATGGTGGGAGATTAAATTACTCAGCCCAAACGCCAGTCCCACACAGGAGGTCACATTGGTCCTCCGCAATTCCAGTAATTCAAGCAGATAACAGGAGCTCCCTCCCCTGGGACAAGCAGTTCTTCTGAGCCATGTAGGGACAGAATTAAATATGTGGAAAGGGCAAGACAAAGACAGGTGTCACCTCTGTGGCTCTGTGTCACGGCAAAGCAGCTTGCCCACCACTTTGGGACCTGAGGAGGGGCAAACCCTGTTATCACACCAAGCCATCCCAGACGCAGGATGAGCCTTGCAGGGCGTAACTGAGCAATTGTACCTCCCAGAGTAAAACTGAACAAAACCTTCAGATGCTGTGACCTTTGTGTGGCTCAGTCCTTTCCAGTGTCCACGTGGTGGAAAGACAGCAGGCAGATTGAGGGTCTCACTGCTGACAAGGCAAAGGAAACTTACAGGGGCTGAACGAGAAAAATTATGCAGCATGAGTTGTTTAAAGCAAGGATCATCTTTATTCTTTGCTGGGCAGAGGGGCTTCAATTCCTGTGGGGGACAATTATTCCGTAATTCCTTTATGGTACAGGGGACCACTGTTCCTGACTGGCAAATATAAGTACTCATGCAATAAAACGAGAGTAGTAACAACCAGTATGGCCATTTAAAGGAAACAGAATTAAATATAACTCATTTAGTCTGAATGTCAGCTGCTGTTTTCACAGTTTCCTTAATAATGGAATAATTTGTTAAAGGAAATTAAAGAAGTCACATTTCAGAAGGTTTTATGGACACTGGATGAAAGAAGACAAAATATATATTAAATAAATTGTCATATTAATATAAGGGAATGGAGGGGTTATTTCTTCTTTTTTCCTCACTTTCTGTGCATGCTCAACCTTTTACCCAGAGGGATTATCTCCCTCTTTCCATGTTAACATTTAAGCTGCATACTTCTCTGAAAGATACACTTCAGTGAAACACAAAGTATTGAGCTTAATACAAAAGTAAATTGATGAAGTTCTGTGACCTCTGTATTTTACAGGGGATGAGACTGGATGATCTAATTGGCCCTCCTGGTCCTACTGACTGTAACTCCATCAATGAATGACTTTTTAGAAGGGATTTTTATTTTTGGATCCTCTGCAATTCTTTTTGCATCTTTCCTAGGAGATATGAGATTTAGGGAGACCAAGCTGAATCAAAGATCCATATAACAACAAATAAATAAATATGCAGTGTTTTTGCTGACAAATTGAGGGTATCATGGATCAGCAGTTTTATTATAGTCTCAGAGAGAAAAGATCAAAAGACAGATCAATTCATCAGCTTTTAGTTGATTTTAGATGGCATGCTAAGGGATTAAGAACTCAAAGGGTTTCCCTTCAGTCTCAGAGAGTCTCCAGAACATGTAACAGTTTTAGGTCAAATTATAATAATTAACTTGAGATAGTGTGTTGACTGGAGAGGAACTTTGCCAAAAACAATTTTGCACATCACTAAATACTGACGTTCGAATTCAGAAGGGAAACTTGCTTTAGCTCTCCCACAAGTTTATACAGGTTCAACCATTAAAAGTGAGGTTGGTCTTTGCAAAAAACAAGAGCTGAAAGTTGTAACGCTTCCCAAGTAAGATGGGGAGTAGTCCCAAGAGGATGATGTATAATGTAGCAGAAAGAATATTTTAAAATACATGGGATCATGCTGCTGTATGGATATCCATGGCCTCTTAAAGTCTGATAATTAATTAGCAGCAGGATAGTTAATCAGTGCTTCTGTGTTCTTTACAAGATCTTCAGGAAACTGGGAAATGTAAATGCCAGGACTTATTTTTAGTAGGCAACTTATCTTTGATAATGAATAGCTGGACATCTGGCAGGAAGAGAAAATATTATCTCAGCCCAAAGTTGAAATTCTACATTCTTATTGAAGACTTGATGTATCTCAGCCAGGTGGAATGACCTGGCCACAGGAGTCAGTGGGTGATACCACACAACCTGCATTAGATAGAGAAAAACGCTCTATTAAGAAGAGAAACAATTTTAAGGTCACATGTAGCACTTTTTTAAAATAGAAAATATCCTTTTCCTGTTGCTTCATATCTAATGAGCAAGCACAGGGGAGGTCAGATATCTGCATTGGCCAGACCTAACTCGACTGAATTTTATTTCAACCCACATTCCTCAAACTTCCAGCTGTCAATACTTCCTATCACCCCTGCAGGCTGCTTCACCCCTTTAGAGGACACAAGGCAGCTGGAGAAAGTCATTTCATTAAAATAAAAAAAAAAACAAAAACACAATAAAACCCACAAGAAACCAAAAAACAGGCATCCAGGCTCCAGCTTGAAGAAAGAGACAGTCCAACAATCGCCGGGTCAATTCACGTTAAGCCGAACAAAGAGCAGACGGCCACAAGAAGATGAGTTAAATGGCTCGGTGGCTGCTGCCTGTCCCTAATTCTCTGTTGACTTTGGGCAGCTCCTTGTCCCAGGGGGGCTGCAGCATTTGACCCCCGTTTCCAGGCGCGGGCAGCGAGCTGGGGACACACGCGGCAGTGCTAAATAGGCCGCTCGGTCCCCGCATGCCCTGGCCCTGCCATGGGTGACTGCTCGCCCGAGTCAGCCTGTCAGGAATTTATTGCCTCCTCTCCATGGCCCGGCAAAGGAACTGTCCCACAGATGTTGGCATTGTGACTCGCTCGGTGTCACCGTGGGGTTCTTCGCCATTGTGTCCCCTCACAATGGGGTGGCATTCAGGGCAGGGCCTGGCGGAGGCAGCCCGGGGCCGGGGCTGTGCCGAGCGCTCTTTGTTGGGGCTCCGCAGCCCGGGCCATCGCCTGCCCTTGCACTCCCCTGCGCTGGAGGCAAGGCCTGCAGAGGAGCCGGCAGGAAGGAAGGATTTTCTGCCTTTTGTGGGCGCTTTCTGTGCTATTTTTGTTCTCCAGGACAGCTTTTGTTGCCCAAGGTAATGATCCTTGGCCCTTATTCATATCTCTGCTTTTGTCCAGGGGCCTTTGTGGGCGATGCGCTGGGGGTGAAACCCGCCAGACGCAGCACCAGGGCTGGCCCCTGCGATGTATAGAGCTATAAATAACTATCTGTGAGCTATCTGCCAGGAAATCATCCTTGTCAGAGCATTGGCAGCAGGTTGTGTGAAAGGTTTCACCAAGGCACAGCAGATGCATCCCGGCTGAGGACAGCATCCCCAGACACACCCCACTGACCCCAGAGGTGACCCCAGGGGGATGAGCAGCATCCCAAAGGCTGGTCAGGACAAGGCTGTACCACAGCCATGGGCTGGTGTCCCCTGTGCTCCTTTGAGTGCAGGCACACTCCTATCTGTAGGGAATGGAAAAGCAGTTCCAGGAATGATAAAAACCAAAGCATAATGCTCTCCTCAAATTTCTGCCAAACCACCTGGGATCATGTTCTCACCCCTCCTGGGTGCTCCTCCCCTGGTGCCTGCAAAGGGACGAGATGGCAGGAAACACATACACACTGATCTTCAGGCATACTCATATGTAAATATATAAAATAAATATAAAAAAAATAAAAAACAGCTGCAGTCCTTAAATGAAGAGGAGCTCCAAGGCCTCATCTTCCTCCCACAGTGTCAGCACCAGCTGCATCCTCACCACACTCAAGCCAGAAAGGCAAAATTCAGGGGAGACCCTCTTCTCAGCGGAGCCGCCCCAGATGCTCAGGGCCAGCATTGCTCTGGATCCCTACACAGTTCTCAGAGCTCCCCCCGAGCTCCAGACCTGTGAACAGTTATTCAAGTTCTCACATGCATACTGTTAATCGTATTTGTTTTTATTTTTTCAGGTTCAAGGCCTCAGAGTGTAAGCTCCGGAGGGTAGGGAGGCTCTGCTGTTCAGACATATAAGCCACCACACCCACCCGTGAGGAGGAGGGATTTTTTTTTTTAATATATACATTTCTTTTTTTTTTTAATCTCCCATCCATCAGCTCAACAGCAGAAATGGTGCCAAATGAACTCTTTCCACTCACGCAGTTTTTGTGGTCTAAAATTCACCACGTGTTTAACCACGACTCCTCGGCCAGTCCCTGCAGCACCCAGGTTCCCAGGTGGTCCCCCAGCCCAGCACCAGCCAAGCCTGCAACTGTTTAGTTTCTAAGCTCAGGGCAGTCAGGCCAAAGTGGATACAGGCCAAATATAATATAGACACACACAGACCTATATTATAGAAAATACATACACACACACACATATATTTTATGTATATGCATATACATATGTATATAAAAATATATAAACTCACACACAATGTGTGTGTTTAAAATAGAAACCCCCAACCAGAAAATAAAATATTTTACTGCAAAGTGAATGGATTTTTTTAATGCTTAGAAAAACGTGTTAAAATATAACTAGAACATTAATGAATCCCTGTTTAAATGCCGATGGAATACAGGGCTTCTTACTGACTGCATTAAAAAATTTTTACTGTTTATTTATATCACTTCTAATAGGAAAACAAAATTAGGAGTGAAATATTATGCTTGCTACAGAATGGGCCTAAGTCTTCATGGCCCACCAAGCTGCCCTCAGCAGCAAACCTATGGCACAGAGATGGAAAAGTCACGGCCTCGCTGGATGCAAGCTTGAAAATCAAAACTGAGCTGGAGCACACAAAGTTCACCCTCTTGGGGGATCCTTTTGTCCTCATGAAACTGTGGAGCCAGGCAGTTTCCGCTGAGTCTGATCTGGGGAAAAGCTTTCCCTGCAGACCAGCACCTTTTTTCAAGCTTTCCCTTTAAAGAGGTGCCATCCACTAAGGAGAACTGCCTGGTGTGCCCACAGGCAGGGTGATCTCCTTGAGCAAAGCACTTCTCTGGAGGTCCCAAGCTGCTGTCCATGATGCTTTTGTTGGAAGGGAAAACCACCATGCTTAACAAACCCTGTCTGATGGACAGAGCCTGGTGGGGGTTGGTAACCCAGCCAGGAAAGGGTTCTTGGCACAGGGAGCCTCTGAGATCTCAGACCTTCAAACAAAAGCCACAGATTGTGTGGGCAGGTTTCCTGAATCACTACACCCTGTTATTAGGGCTTTCAGCTGGGAAGGGGAGAGACCTGGACTGTTCCACTGGCAGTTTAATTATTTTATACAAATGGGAACATCTTTAAAAGTTTCAATCTGGGAGAGGCTTTGAGAGCTTTGTTTGGACTTTTTTTTTTTTGGGAAAAGCAAGTTCAAGTCCCATCAAGCAGAGAAAAATCACTCATGGGAGTCTCCCATGTCCCACATGGATACTTCATAAGTCTGGGAATGGGGAGGAGTGAGGAAAGCACAGCATTACTGCTTTCTCCAGCTCTTCAGTGGACAGAAATTATTAACTCTTCTTGTGCATCACAGACCAAGTCCAATCTTTGAGCTGCTAGACATAACAGACACCTCTAGTCCTCGCAGAAGTAACTTCCAAAGGCGATGGCAGAGGCTTCTCTGAGGTGGTGAGTGTGATAAGGGTTCCAATGAGCTTGCCCTGTGGTCACTGGCCAGAGATGGGCTTCTCCAGAAGGTAAATGCAACCACTGAAGGTGCAAATTTCCCTCCAGAGGGGTGTGTCTCTTCTTACTGAAGGAAGAGGGATTCCTGGCCACCAGAGTGCAAGGAACATTCTCTGGTGCTGAAAAAAAAGATTAATCAAATGGTTTTGTTTGGAAGTGAGCAATCTGGGCACCAAATCTCAGTGTTTCCTCTACCCTTCCCCTCATGAAATTCATTAATATGACCCTGTACAATTCCCAGGGCAGTGTGTGGATGTTTGGTTTTCCTGCATAAAGATTATTCACACACTGACCCGTAACTGGTCAGAGGAGAGCATTAATGTATGTAAAGGATTGAGCCAAGCTCTTGGAAGCTAATGGGAAAGAAAACAAACTAATATGCTGACATAGCCCTTTAATAAGGAGTAATCAAGAAAAAGAGCCATGTTAACATGGCTTGAACAATATATTAATTATATAATGCTGACATTGAAATGTCTGGAAAAGGTTGGGAGGAATCCCTTTTCCTCAGAGTTCAGAAGAAGGTGTTCTGGACTAGCTGGGAGGGGCAGCCTGCCTGGACAGCACAGGACAGCAGAACCTTTCCAAGTCTGATGAATAATTAGTTTTCACCACTTTAACAAAGAAAGCTTTCAGCGTGTAGGTACAAGGATGGCACAATCTGAGGAGATAAAAGGAGAAGGCCAGCATGAACAGTCAAAAACAGACCAGTCTGAGTAAGTTTGTTATGGCTGATGTAGCTGAGATCAACCAAAGGTTGGAGATTCCTTAGGTAATCTCATGCAGCAAACCTAGCTGTGCTCTGATGGCTGTGCTCTGATTTTGTGCTAGTAATAATTGACAATCACAGCTGCATTGGGAGGAAAAATACATTTAAAATAATTTTGCTTTGCACAACTCAGTCTAGAACAACAATGTAAATAGTGAGGTTCCTTGGGGGAGAAGTTTTTTAAGCAAATTTACTGAGCACAGCTCACATCAACTGGGTTCTCCTACATCCCCAAGAGATCCAGGATCAGGAACTCAGGCTTTTCACCAGCAGTTCTTGCCAGGAATCAAGATGTTACCAAGGGTGCAAGGAGGTATCTCAACCATCAGTGACTGGGTGACAGTCCCTCCATCAGGAGCCAGAGCAAAGCCACTGAGTCAGTGGAAAGAATCTCACTCACTTCAGTGGTCTTTGGATCTCATCCCAAAGGGAAAAGCAATTTCCATCACAGAAATTATGCCTGCCACCAAGCTCATTTATTGCTTCTTTGTTAAATGTGCTGTAAAGACTCACATATTAAAGTTCCAGAAATCATCCAGTATCAACAGGTTTCAGCTGGAGTGATTAACCAAAGCACAGGAACTTGGAGAGCAAGTGTATTAATGTCTCCTGGCCACTAAATCTTTCTTGCCAAGAAATAAAAGAGCCAAAAAAAGATAAATAATTAGGAAGTCAGAACAATGACTCCAAATCCCAGAAGGGGTTCACTAATTGTTTACAGAAGATAGACTGCAATGAAGGGATGATTAGAAATATGTCAGCTGCAGGACTTCGATAGTAGCAAATCTGTCTTGGCAGGGGGAGGAATAGATTACAGAGAGGAACAACAACAGCAGTCAAACAGGCAGAGGGCAAAATCCACAGTCTCACAGATTTTCTAGTCCTGCAAACATCTACTGGATGGGTCTAAATGTAAGGTGGCATTAGACATACGCCTGAAATTTTGCATAATGAGAAACAAATTAAAAAGAATTGGACACATTGTGGAGCCATGGTGTTGCCTTTCAAGCCAGCTGGGACCATCCATGCAGCTGATGAAGCACAGATTCTCCTTGGGAGCAGCACTGCACGCAGCTGCTGCTGGAGGAAATGTTGGGCCGCAGGGCCCAGGGCAGCTTGTGTCAGTGCAGGGCTGGGAAATGAAAGCAGATTCTGGACCTTCTTGGTGTCTTTCATATTAAAGGGCAGGGGGCAAGCACAACATCTGGAATGCTTTGATAAGTGTCACCTGTGACCACACAGTAAAGTCAATTTTTCCAATCATTTTCACATATTTGGGCCAGTGTAATATACCCACAGTGATGCTCCCCAGTCCCTTGTCTTACCTGGCTGCAGCCCACTGGTCTGTTACCATATGTTACTATAGAGAACTTTGCAGACCATTGCAAACTAAGCACAGGACAAGCTTACAGAAGTAGGTGGAGGATGTAGGGCCACTTTACCTATCCAAAAAGTCAAGACCAACCAGCAGCAGCCTTGTCACATGTGTTCCTCTGCCTGTTGCACCTTCCCACCCCAACTATGCCAGACACCCTGTACAGAAGCTCAAGGCATCTATCAGAAGCACAGCCAAGCAAACACACACAAACATCCCCGTGCCAAGAGGCTGATAATTTTTTTCTCTCTCTTCCATGGCTTCCAGATCCAATTGGCTCTGTTTCTATGAGACTCTTTATTTTTCTCATTTTCAACACTGCAAACCCTGCCTGAAGCCTGTTAAACTATTTCCATACATGCCAGGACTCAAGTGCTGGTCACAGCAGCAAGGTGTGGGCTCTCAGGAGAGAAAGACAGGGATGTGTTGTATTAAGTTCTAACAGGGTGCTTCAAGGAGTCCTCTGGGCACGGATCCATGAAGCTTGTTGCAGCCCAGCCTGACCAGCCCAGCTGGTGTGCCCCATCTTGTCCCCCCAGACCAAGCAGTCGCAGGCTCTCCAGTTAAACTGGCCAGACAAGGCATTTTGCTCTATTGTAGCCCCTTCAGCCACACAGACCTCAGAGCTGGGGCTGGGAATTTTTGCCAGGGACTTCAAAGAGGGCAGGATTCAACTCATCGTTTGAAGCCCAGCCCCGTTCCCTGTCCTTAGGCAAGTGGAGGAGCCATGAGAACAGCTCAGAAACCTCAGCTGCTTCAAAGCACATCTGCCTACCTTGGGAATTAAGAAGTGCCCTACAAACACATCTCCTCCCTGCACCTGCAAAGCAGAAGACCCTGAGAGTTTGTGCTGCCTGAGATGAGATGAGATGAGGTGAGTGCCCGTGGCCTGTTTGCCAACTGCACAGTCCTCAGATGTCTGAATCCCCCCTAATCCACATCCCATCCCAGCTCTTCCTCCTGTATACTGCTCCAAAAGCTGTGCCAGTCCAAAGGCTTTACCTGAATAAAGGCATAATCCTGTCTAGGATGCATGGCCTGATAGCTCAGCTTCCCAGAGAGCAGTGGTGGAAAAACAGCACAGCAATATTTTAGTAACAATATGGCAATCTCCTCTCAATTAATTGTTTATTGCAGTAATTTGGCCTGTTTTTCTGCTTGTAGATCATCAGTATGAAGTCACTCTCCCCCAAAGGGGCTCATAATTCAGATGTTTTCCCTCTGTGCTGTGTTCCTCCTCACATCCTGTCCCACCCCAGTGTGAGGTCAAGCAGTGTCCTCATTTCCCTGGGAAGTCCATGGGAGCATTTTGCAAGTGAAGTGATATGATGCCTAAAAATCCAAATAAAACAGGACAAGGGGCTGTCCCCCAAGCCTGGGCACACAGGAGAGGCTGGATGAATGGATGTTCTCCTCATGCCAAGAGGATAAGTTTTGGGAACAGCTCTGTGCTGGTGTGCTCCCCAGGCGGTGCCAGGACACACTCTTGGCAAGAGTTAGTTAATGCAGACCAAACCTGTGCCAAGGCATTTGCTCACACTGAAGCTGTGGAATGGTCACAGGCCTGGGCAAAGACACTGTATTGGCCATTCATGTCCCCCAGTGGCCATGGAGCAGTGGGACCTGCCCGTGCTGGCCTCACACTGCCAGGTCAATGCGTGACCTCTTTAGAGTTTAGAAAAGCAAAGGCACCACATTTTCTGTATGAAAAAGGCCCAAATGGTAGTTCTAAAGGAGTCTTGGGACACTTCATGACTCCTTGGAGGAGCTGGTCCAGGATGCCAGTGCATGAGGCAGCATGTAGCCTTGGGGAAATCTCCCTTTTGTCTCTGGGATTCTGTTCCCCATCTGCCCAATGGGAAAAACCAGCATATTCCCTTCTCACAGGGGTTGTTAGAGTTGTACATCAAAGAACACAAGGTGTCCAGGGACTATGGGGATGGGACCACGTGAGCACCCAACCTGAGGTGGAAACACAAATGCATTTTCAAGGAGAAATAATCCAAGTCATTTTTGTCATCCCCAACTTCAAAGATACAAGCTCCAATATTTTGTCTGCTTGGGAAGTGGAAAAACATTCTTCTTGTCCAATACAGATCCATGACAACAGCAGGCAAAATTTTGGCCTATTGAATTAATTAGCATAGTTTTTAATTAAAACTCCAAATTTCACCCAGCCTGGTTCAGGGCATGTCTGCACAGATGGGAGCAGACACACACGGGCTCCTCTGTCTGCCTTCCAACCCAGCTTGACTGAGCTGGCTTTGGCATCACAGCGAGCTTGCATGAGCTCTCTGGCTATTGAAGGGAGCTGAAACAGGCTCCTAACAGGCAGGGTGGAATATTTAAGCCCAGCACTGCATGAACACGGCTTCGTGGCTTCTTGATGAAGCTGGCTTGTGCCCAGTTGGCTTGCAGAGCAAGAGATTTCACATCTGTTTGCATCCATCCATACAGGCATGTCCTTGTATGCCTGTTTTCAAGTTTACTAAATATCTTTCTATTTGGCCACCCACTACTGGAAGTATTTTCATGACAGCTTTCAGGAAATGCAGTTTTCCGTTTCACTGTTTCCTTGTACTGTACAAAGCCAAATTATTGTGGTGTTCTCAATAGTCAGCAAAAAATCAGGAATAGAAACATATATTATTATAACAGCATTAAATAGCAACAAATTAATTACATTTGTAAAATGTTTTTGTTTCTGGTAATCACAGGTGTTGTTTACAACACAAGTTTTATTTCACATGGGGGTGTATGCAAAGATCTATTATTTTGTCAAATTCTTCTAAAAATAGTACATTCATCGATACTTACTCCAATAAAACAGAACCAGAGTCAAATCTACATGACATGGAAATATCCATGGAATGGATGCAGTCACAGGAAAACAAATCGTTCCCATTTCATCTGTTTTAATGTTCAGCCAAGTTTTGAATAAACATACACATGACAAATACACACATGAAACACAGCTGAAACAATCTCAGCATTTACTATGATTAGTTTTCAGCATAAGCCATGGATTTGTTCAGAGTGAACCCAGTCAGCGGGAAGGAATCCTCTGGACAGGGAATAATAGGAAATACACAAAGTGTACAGATGAAAAACCTTTTCAGAGGAACACAATTCAAAAATTGCAGGGACATAATTTACAATGAATGAAGTAATTTACTCAAGGAAGGAGGAAGCTTGCAATAATTAATTTGAAGTGGCTTTCTTTGCAAAAACACTGTCCAAGATAAGGCTTATCAGAGGCATTTGTGTGTGCAATTGAAGTAGTCTGTGCAGTATAAGCTTGCAGTTATTCTGACAGAAAACATACAAGCAAATTAAATAGATTTAACCATTCACTGTCCAACACACTGCTGGAGTAATGTCAGTACTCCTCGTGACTCTCAACCAAAGGTTTTGCTAATGACATCGGTATTTTGATAATATTGCCAAGAAAAGGCAAAATTATCATTTCTACAAAAATAACACTGTCACCAAAGTGAGAAATTAGAAGGAGAGGCTGCTGGAAAAAAAAAAAAAGCCTAGAACAAAAATAATGCCAAGTAGCACTATGGCTTTCTTCTCAACAGCAGCATTTGCAGTCCTTTATTCAAGGCAGCCCCAAAAATCCAAGCACTGTTGTTCCCAGGGCACAGCAGCTTTCAGAGCTGTTTTGAAAGCAGGAGATTGGGTAGGTTCACCAGTCAAACTGGAATGTTCTGCTGCTGGTGGCAGTGCCAGAGAGCAGCAACGTGCACAGCCATCGGGAGAGACATCACTATCAACCTTCAGCCCTCGCAGTAACACAAACAGGAGTTGCAACTGTGGATCAAAGCAACATCCAGCCTGTTACTACTGTTGAAATGAAACAGATGTTTCATAGAATGATAAGCAGAACTAGCCACCAAAACTCTCCTGTTTTACTTTCCTCTTATAGCCTATTTCTCTGCTGTGTTCTGGTACTATTCAGCCTACCAAGACACTCCAAAATCAGTAAGAAGCTTGCAGAACTGATCCTATAGAACTGATCCTGCTGGAGATCTCCCTCCCTCCTCGTATACTGTGTGGACAGGATGTAGGAAAGGTTAACTGCTTGAGCATCTGTGTAGGGGCAGGAGGTGTTTCTGCACCAGCAAACCCTGATGCAGCCCCCACACTCAGAAAGACAGGGAAAATGAGATTTGCTCTTCTCTCACGTTTGTTATGGTCCACTTCTTGGAGCTTAATCCAAGCTCTTCAGGGCTCACAAAGAAATAAATTAACAAGGCTGGACACTGCAGCTGCCAAAACAAAAGTTTAGTCCACAGTCATGAGAATTAAAATTACTTATGAGCTGAGCCAAAATCTTCTCTAAGCAGGCAAAATTTTCTAATCATCTGTAGAGGAAAATACCCCAGTTACAGAGAGGACTGTAACTAAACAGCTATTCAGGTTTGCCTGAAAGGATTTGGCCTGCAGAGAGCATTGATTCTTGTTTGGGGTTGATGTGCCTTACAAGACTGGGGGTTTGAAGGGCTGGGAGGGAAGGTGAGCAAGAGGATTTGAGACAGTTCAGCCAACAAGATGACCAGAACTGCTTTACACACTGACAAAAGCTTAAGGTAAAGTAATGCCTCTTACTGAGATATCCAATAGGTTTGATGAATTTCAGCTTTTGGCCTGGGATACAGAATAGAAGATGCAAGGGAATGAAGAGACACTTGCTTAAATCAACTTCTCCTTTGAGGAACCAATCCCATGGTTGGGGACACTAAGTATCAGTGTATCTGCATTTTCATTGGCTTCACTGTACCTTCAGTCATGTCCTACATCTGTCTTTCAGCTGGGTATCCTGTGCAGGCTGAAGCCCACAGAAGCCCAAGGTCAGTCTTAATTGCACAGACTCCAGCTCACAATCAGGTTCAAGACAAGTTTTGGGGAGTAAAGATTCCAGTGTGTAACCACTCACAGCATAGGCAGTCTGTCCACAGTGTGCTATCCAATCCACCTCCTTTTATCCCTCCATCAAGGTAAATCAGTCTCAAGGACCTCAACAGCACCTGCCACTCAGATGACTAGAAAAAATAAGTTACTCTGCTTTTGCAGAGCAGTAGGACACAAGTTTGCAGACATTCAGGTCTCGTAGCTGCCATATAGAGGTGCAAACCCAGATGAAGAAACAATCTGGGCTTTGCTCATAATTTGTTCCCTGTGCCAAAGGATGGTCTGGGCTGTCCTGCCCTGCCCTGCCTGCTCAAGGACACAGATGCACTGGGGATATCTACAGGGCTGTCAGATTCCTCCTGCTACATCATCCTTGTTCCTGTGGCTGATGTTCCTGTGTATCTGTGTCCAGACATGCTCTCAATTCCTTTGCCACATAAAGGGACAAGAAAAGAGAAAAACAGGTAATGTTGTTTCTACAGCACTCCCACAAGCTTTTGCAAGAACATGCTGTAAGTGACTGTTAGTTTGGATTAGTTCATCAAAAGACCTTCGTAAGGTGCCCATTCTTTGCACAGCAATAAAGAGTGGCAAGAGGTGGATTATTTTGATGCTGTGTTTCTTTCTGAGTTTGATGTTTGTCCCCCATGAGCACGTAAGTATGGTGGGATCTGCAGGTTCTGCAGGTTTTCTCACCTTATAGGTAGGTGAGTAGATATTTGTTGTCAACTCTCACCCAACCCACAAATGCCTTTCCTTGCTGCCTCTCAGAAAACCACACCTGTGCCTTGTCTCCCTGCAGTTTCTTGCAGTGATATCTCTGACATGCTCTGACTGCAGAAACAATTCTGTCCTTTCTGGAGCTGAATGTGGCTCCACATTCGCTGCCAAGCTCTACACAAATCTTCCTCCAGCATTAATTCCACTAGAAAATACAATTTTCTGTCTGCTGTCAAGTTAGGAAAGTTTTACCATAGTTTTGTCAGGAAAGTCTTTTCCTTCCAGGCATGGACTCTGTCCATTGCCAGCCACCCTGCCCTATCCCATCCAGGCAGTCCTCTCCAGATCAAGAAAGATAAGCAACGCTCACAACTGGAATACTTGGTTTTTTTTTTTTTTTTTAATGCTCTATAGTTGCCAAAAAAAACTCTCCATGAGATAGAGTCAAAAAAATTACTAACAGAGTGAGTTATGCTCTGATTGCTGCATTCCTCTCTGCTTTCCCTGGGGCTTGCTTGCTGCACAGCCCTTCGAGGAAGGGTTCTGCATGCTGAGTTTGTTTGTGTACCCTTTTCAGGATTTAACTCTAACAACACCTTAAGGCAGCTCACGAATGAATGGCTTGATTAACGAATACAAAATATGAGCAAACAGTGTGCTCAGCGCAGCTCCTCATTTGCTTTATCCCACACTTGTTGGGCCAGGCTGAGGGCAGGGGGATGCATTTGTGACCCACTAGGCTCATGCTGCATGAAAGCAGCATGGGTTTTGAATTCCATGGGTTTTGAATTCCCCACAGTTTCATTTTATTGAGTTTTTCTCACCTCTCTTTGCCTGAACCAAAAGGAAAATCAAAAGCTCTCTCATGATCATGGTGTTCTCTTTTCTTCATCCCCCTTAGTCCCCTCGGCCCCTCTCCAAGGAATTTGGCCAGCACCCTGAGTTGTTGGCTATATGAGGCCACTCTACTCATCCCACTCACATTTTCTGCCTTTAGTCTCCACCTCATTCCCTTCCCTCACCTCTATTTGTTTTCCCAACTGATGAAAAGATGGAGCAAAGCCTTTCCTCACCTGCAACTCTTTCCTGGTTAAAGCAGTCACTGAAAACACTTTGCATGACCTGCATTAATCAGAGCTTCTCACGTCATCATATTCAGCTTTTTCATTCCTGTGGCTTTAGTCACTTTTTCAATAATTGCTGCACCCCTTTACATGTATAGAGATCTGGCTGACTAGTTCATTCATTCCCCAACCATCTTAATGGGGTTTTTTTATGCTGTAGTGCAGTCTGGGCCACACTTTGCCTCTCTGGGGTGACATGATGAAGGACCCACACAGTCTCACTGCTGTTGGCATATCAGTCTCAGGTCCCCTGGGAACTTCCAGCCATACAGGGGCTTTTTGAACAATAAATTGTATTTTAGTGTCTTGAAAGGCCATCCTATGGAGAGATGTCCCAGGTGTTTCTCTCTTTCACAGGCCTAATGTCCTGTGCTGGACCAATCTTATGACTCTATATTCATTATATTTTATGGACATCTCCTACTAAAGTAATGATTTAAAGCCTAAGGATTGAGATCACTCCTCCGTCCCTTCAGCAGGCTCAATACAGGTTTCATGTTTATAAAACCTCATTGTTGCTCTAGCATCAAGCAAATACTAAAATTTACTTTGTGCTGAGCAAGAATAGCCTGATACCACATGGATGTGACAGTCACTCCCCTGTCATGGCAAGGAGGCCTCCTCAGCACTCTAATTCACCTAAACATGACACCATTCTTCTACAAACAGCTCCAGGAGCTGACTGGAAAAGCATCTGCTTCCTGCTGCCCTTCAGCCTTGCTGCCACATCTCCATGCTGTGCCCAGGCTGCCAGCTGGGGTGAGTGGCTGAAACAGAACCTGGAAGCTGGGACCCTCTGGGACAGATCCCTTGGGAATACTCATGCCAGGCACTTAGTACTTCTGCTGCAAGGAAGTGAGTTTTGATGTGTTTCACAACAAAAACTTGCATGTCTCCATCAGCTGACCACATCCCCTAGCTCCCATTCTTGCTTCCAGCTCTTTATTTGCCCCAAATAACTTCCATGGCTGGCAGGGGAAAGGTGGGACAGCTGTGAAAAGCAAATCCCTGTGGCACACTGAGAGGGTGCAGAGCTGTTAGCACTGCCAGGAGCTCATTTCTACAGACTGTGCCCACTCCCTGCCATTTATTAATTAATAAATGGGTCTGCCAATTTATTAATTAAAACCTGCGTTCTGCAGAAAATACTGGCCTTGCAGCTGGGATTGGGTGCTGTGTCCGACCCAGGCAAGGGCCCTGCTGCCCCACACAGCCCAGCTTCCTTGGCAGTGGACACTTGCTGAAGCAGAGAGGTGGATTACCTGGTCTAAGAATGAAATTGCAGCTCACCTCTCTCCAGGGCTGGTTTGCAGGGACAAATCCTCCTTTCAATGCTTTTTTGTTTTTAATGGGTCATGAAAACAGTTCATGTCCTCTGAAGTAAGAGGGTAGTTGTGACCTCAAAGAATGATATATTAGTTTTCCATTAAACACCTTTATGTGCTACTTTTAGGAATGGACAGTACAACCGATATGAAAACTTAAACTGCACAAACATCAACTTTCAGAGTGGAAAGAGGACAAGTTTCTGAGTGCACCACAAGCCAGAAAAACACTCTCAAATTAAATGGAAAGACACTGGATTATGCAAACCCTTGGGAATATCCTGGATATTCAGTCACCACAGGGTAAAAATGAATTGGAACTGAGATAAATTTTACCTACTCTATAAAGATCAGTCAAATGAACTCCTGAAATAATTCTGGACTTTGAACATGGGATAATTAGAACCAAAGCAAGCATTTTATGCCCCAAAGCTCATTTCCTTCAGCCAACAGATTTTCTGAGCCCAGGAGCAGAGTTGTACCTGTAGTGTCAGTGACTTTGCTAATAGCAGTTGGGTTAAGAATCCATTTCTTGAGAAAACAGCAAAAAATTTTGAGCTGATAAAAAATTTCTCCTTATGAAAAAAGTACCTTTAGCAACAGCAAAAGAAGCTCTGAAGATCAAAACAGTGGTTTAGGAGCATCATCTGTGCTGAAGGAACTCTGAGTTTTCTGAGGATTCTAAGATTTGCAAAGCTGAACTAATTGAGGTATGTGACAGCACAGACAGGCAAATCACTGTCACTCCAGTGGGCACAGGGAGGTTACCTGAGGTGTTGGAATGCCTGAAACTGTCACTGGCAGAGGACAGAAAACAGTTCACAACCCTGCATTTTTACCCATTAAATAGAGCAGTCATGCTACTACCCTGGCTCTCTCTAGTATGATAATTAGACCGTGATATTTGCTGGTGGACCTGACTTCAAGAAGGAAAATAAATCCCATGTTTCCAGTTGTAACTATTTGCAATCTGGGATCCAAGCAGGAACCCCTTAGCAAAGCATCTTCCTACAAACCAAGCAAGAATGCTCCCACCAAGTATGTTTAACCAGTGCGCAGGGACTGTATAAAACGAAAATTAGAAACTTAACCAAGGCAAACAAAATGAATGGCAGATAGAAAATAAAAACAAATATGAATTTTACGTATCACTGGAAAATTCCACACGCTCAAATGTCAAGATCTATGTATAAATTCAGTGTAAGCAACAAGGGACTGATTTTCAAGGCTGCTCGCTCTGTTTTTACCATTGCCATTTGAGCATCTTTTATTTGATTTAAAACTAGGACACTAAGAACATAATAAGCCTATGAAATTAATTCTGACTGGATTTGATATATTAGAAAATATACCTGCTGGAGACAAAAGCCTGTTTTATTACAGCAGAATGACATTAATTTTATTTTAATGCACACACACCCCAGTGCCTTGCTGAGCCCCAGAGCAGGAAGTGAGCTAATGCCAGTTCTGATGCACCCAGGGACACAGGCTATTATACAACTTTTTACACCATGTGAACCAAATTCACCAGCCACAGAATAGGTCATAGAAATTGTTTGGTTTGGAAGGGGCCTTTAAAGGTCATCTCCAACCCCAGCAATCAAATTCAGTTCTGTGTCTCTTCTTCCTTACTGACACATTACTGGTAGTCACAAAGCAAACTTTTGGGTTGTACTGACAGAAATGAGCTTTACCAGGGCTGCCTACCTCTCTGAGGCACCACAGATCAGTTCCTGTCTGAGATGCATCCAAAGGAGAGGAGTACAGGCACAGGGAAATTGGATGAGAATTTCCTGGTGTTAGTCTTTCTAATATAAATTACAACAATTTGAAAAACCCTGAGCAATTGATGCAATTCTCAGATCAGAATTTTGGCTCATGGAGCTTGCTAGCTTTGCAGACCTGAAAACAAAAGAATAAGATAAAACCTTCAAAAACTCACGAGGCCAAAAAAACAGCAATAGCTCATGCTATGGCTGTGGATATGAAGTGGCCCACACCTCAGTGTGTAAAACCAGCTGTGTCTGCTCTATCAACATTCACTGAAGGAATCATAGGAAGTAATAATGGGAGAAAAGTTTCCTATCTCCCATTCAAGGCAGAGATTATTTAATAATATTTAGCTTAAACAAGTTTACACACATTTATGTGGTTTTTTTCCCTAGTTTGAAAACAAGCCCAGAAAATTTCATCCCAAAAGCTGAAAATTGTAACAAATTGCTACCCAAGTTAGAATGAAAACAATTATACGTTATCTTTGTTATGTTAATTTACAGCTACTATTCCCTTAGGCTAGGAGAATGCCAGACTCTGGTCTCTTATCAGTCTTTCCCCAGGACAAGAGGTTCCTGTGGTCCTTCATGTTTAGATATCATGCAAAAGTGATGCTGTGAATTTTGGTCCAATTTTGAAATCCTGTGTCTTGCTGTAACATGCTTTAGAAGAGCAAGAGCCACCAGACTGACACTGCATAAAAGTTGTCTTTCCCTGAATCCATGAGCCTTGAGTAGATGTGTAGGCACATCGAGGCATGGTATAAGGAGCTGCATAGAGAGAGGAAAACTGCACCAGTCAGAAGCATACAACATGTTATGGATCAGCTATATACTTTATATTAACATTTAACAAATAGATCTTGTGACATAAACTGCAAATGTTGGTACCCAGGACATTCCTCTGGCTGCCCTGGGTGATTCGAGACCCTGGCAAGGAGCTCAGAGATCTTGACATGGAGTCAAAGACACCTGTGCCTTCGATTTTAGTCCATAGAAAAAATTATCAACTTTGTGTGAAGATTTGCAAGCCACAAGAGTTTGAGTAGAATGATAGTTAATTTGTCACAGGGTGAAAAAGTAGAATTTTGGGGTTTTAGAATGGGGGTTCAAGAGGCAAGATGGAGGAATCTGAGCATATCCTGTCCTTCTTCTCTGTCTTCTTGCCTTCCATCTTCTGCTGTGATGGTGATACTTCTTGATTGGTTTAGAGTAGAGACAGACTGTCTAACACAGGTGATAGGTATTAGAAAATTATTGTAAATAAAGTACATGTAGTTCTTAGTATAAAAATTAACACCACCCCAAAGGCGAGCACTGTGCCACAACCAGACCTGCAGGACAGAGCTCAGCAGGTCAGAGAAAGAATGTAACAGATAAAAAAAATAAACAACCTTAAAAAACAGAACCGACAAATCTCAACTTCTTCGGTTGCAGGGCTGGGAAAAAAGAGACTTTCTAATACCCCAGGTGTCATCACAATCACTGAAACCCAAAGTGCAATGAGGGAAAAAGGGAGCTGGTTGAATCTGCCCAAGGTACCACGTTCATGGAGAAAAGCAAATTCTAGTTTATCACAACCCTACTGGTGCACTCCCAAAGGCTTACCCACATCACCCTTCCCTGAGGGAATATTCCCATGCACATCATCTGGGCTCCTCTCTCCTTGTCCACCAGAAGCCTCCTGTTCCACCTTCACTGGCAGCAGCAGAAGCACTTCACACCTCTAGATTTGCTCCAGGTGGAGGGTGTAACAGGGATGCACAGCCCCAAACCCACCTCAGCCCTTTGCCCATCACCTGACACCCAACAGAGGCAAAAATGCTCTGGGTTCACCGTCTTGAAGGCATTTCTCCCCCAGAAGCTCCCACCAGGTGTTTCTAATCTCTTCCTTTCCTCCCTGTGCATTTTATATGCACATATTTGTATTCATGAAAATGAATCAAAGTGTCTGCATCAAGCACGGCACGAGTGAGAGGCCTGGGAGTGGGGAGAGAAGGGCAGGTGTGGAGCAAGAGTGCAGTGCCTCACCAGCCAAGGGGGCAGAGAGTGAGTGGTGACTTGGACATCTGTTATTCAGCAGTGTGGCTTCCTCCTGAATCTGCAATTTACTTGGTGTTGTGTGGGAATTCCCACAGGACACATTTTGGAAGGGTTAGTGAACAAGTGTGAGCAGCTGTACACGCTCACTTTGAAAGATTATCCTTTCCTCTCCAGGACTTTACACATATTTAGATTTAACTCTATCTCATCATCAGCTCTCTGCTATAGAAGCATCCCTCTCTGGCTTTAAATAACCCTTGGCTGTTACATAAACACTGGGCTAATTTTTTTGCAAGCAATTTAACTTGTTTCCCCCCCTTTTCCCCTACCTTTTGAACACAAGAGAGTTACCCCCTATGTGCAGCTTCTCAGCAGGTGCCTGGCCCCATCTGTTTGCAAACCCACATTCACAAAATCCAGCCCACATGCACTCAGCGTTGCTCCAGCCAACACCTCATGCTGAGTATTCTTTCCAGATGCTCCCCCTTCCCCTAAGCTGAAGCACAGTCTTTCTTCTGCCCTTCACAAGGAGCTCTTGGTGCAAACTGGCTCATCAATCAATAACTCTTACTGCTGGTTGCCTCTGAGTAGCTGTGTTGCCAAACTGACAGCCAGCTATTGCTGATCCAAAGCATGTCTCTCAGCTAGCCATCAGAGACGTTCAGATGAGGTTTCTCCACCCAGTACTCAATGCCAGATGAAGGGTTTGGTTGTTTTGTTTATCCTCATTTCAACTACCTACCCAGGACCACCAAATGACCTTCAGCTGTGATAATGCCATAATAATGGCAGCATTTGGAACTACACACATCTTAAAAGCAAGGAATGGACACTTAAAATACTTAAAATTTACCTATTTTTTTCACACTGCTGTAGTCACATATGTATCTCTGTGTGTCTCAACAACAAAATATCAAACTCTAGACATTTTGAATAGTATAGACTATTTCAGTTGGAAGAGACCTCCAACAACCACCTAGTTCAAGTGCCTGACCAATTCAGAGCTGATATCTGATTGGGTGCTTCTTTTTTTTTCCTTGAAAGCCACTTGAACAAAAATTATGGCATTGTACTCTCTACTACACTCTGATCTTGCAAATACATCACAGCCAAGTCCAAGAACACTGCAATTCCCATCCCCATTCAGTATGTGCTGTGCCCACAGCAGACTGAATTTCATACAATCATAGAATAGTTCAGGTTGGAAGGGACCTTAAAGATCATCTAATTCCAATCCCTAGATATGGGCACAGACACCTTCCACAAGACCAGGTTGCTCAAGGCTCCATCCAGCCTAGCCTTGAACACTTTCAGGGATGGTACATCCACAGCTTCTCCAGGCAACCCATTCCAGTGCCTCACCACCCTCACAAAAAAAATTTTCTTCTAAAATCTAATCGAAACCTGCTCTCTGTCAAAGGCATTCTCCTTTGTCCTATCATGCCATGGCCCTATCAAAAGTCCCTCTCCAGCTCTCCTGGAGACCCTTTAGGTACTGGAAGACACTGTAACATCTCGCCAGAGCCTTCTCCAGGCTGAACAACCCCCTGCTCTCTCAGCCTGTCTCCATAGCAGAGGTGTTCCAGCCCTTGAAGCATCCTTGTGACCTCTTTTAGAACTTGCTCCAGCAGGTCCATGTCCTTCTTTTGTTGGGGGATGCCAGAGCTGGATCCCACCTGAGATCCAGGTGGGAATTCAGCCGAGTGGAGTAGAGGGGAAGAATCAAATTGGGCTGTACATTTGTGAACTTAAAACAAGCATTTTGTAGGAGCTGTGGAAGGTGAGATCCTGGCAGAGGACAACCCCAGTGTTCCACATTTAATCCAATAGCTCTGGGTGTTGCAGGGCACAAAAAGAGATGTTTCACCCTGAATGAAGGATGGCCCCCAGGAATCCCAGATCTTTGGGACAGGTACAGTTGTAGCAGGGCACTGGGACTATCCTGCCCTGAAGCCCAGGATGTAACATGAGATAAACATCACATAATCACAGTAACTGTGGGAATTTGTCCCGATTTACTCACATGAAGTGACTGGGTTGCACTTGCACTGGCTGCAATTCCATATAACAGTGGAGGATTTGCTGCACACCAGGGTTTGAGCTCCTGATGAAAGAATGACCCCAAGGCCAGCCTGGGAACAGCACAGTCTGTTGGTCTTTAATTTGTACACAACCCAGTGCCACACAGCACGAGGAAGGAGAGTGGATCCCAGTGGCTGCCTGCCCCCATGAGAAAGATCTGCCTTCCTAAGGAATAATCACATGGATATTCTCAAATTTTAAACCAAATTCTAAACAGGAGTCATCCTGTCTCCCTCACACACATCTATCATTTCATTTAATTTTTACTGTTTTTTCTTCTGCAAAACATACAATAAGGCAAAAAAAGTTATAGAAAGAGGTTTTCCTTAAGAGACCAATGCTGTGTCATTTCCTAGATTGCATTCCTTTCTTTCTCTGTCCTATTTCAGAGAAAGCCACTTTCTTATCCCTGCTGCTGCCAACTTCCTACTTACAAGAGAATGAATCCAAAATAAACTAATTAATTCCAGTGAAGATACATTAGAATTGTTTCAATATAATTCCAAGAACAAATTTTCTCTGATACTCCTTAACCACTGCATGGATTCCTGTTATGCACTCAGATTTCAGTTTCAGCCTGTGTCCAGAACCCTTAGTAGCCCAATTAATGTCAAAAAAAACTCAGTTATACTAGAATTTAAAGAAGAAACAAAGGCCTTGCACTGTCTTGTCTCAGTTAAGAGTTGGTGTTCACCTGAAAAACAGTGTAGAGCTTTTCATTCCTTCAATTTTTCAATTTAAAAAGAGGCATTAATGAATTAATAAAAAAACCTAAATTCCTTCTTTACAAACAACCAAAAAAAAAAAAAACCCAAAAAAACCCCCCAAAAAAAAAAAAGAAATAAAAAAGAAATCCCAAGCCACCAAACCAAAACAAACAAAAAAAAAGAAGATTCTCTATAACAGCCTTGGATTTCATCTTTATTTCCCAGCTCATGGCAGTGTGATGTGGAGAGATGAAGGCAACTGCTCCAGGCTCATGTGAGGATAGTGAAAGAAACATTATTGTTTGAGATATAAAGTTCTACATTTCTGTATCCTCATTTTAAAAGTATAGCTATAAAATGAAAACTTTTCCATAGTAGTTATATTCCCAACTAAGAGGATGTTAATTAAAGGCTTTAATTTGTTGGTTGTAACCTTTATCATGAAAATACATTTAAAAAAAATCTAAGGTAATAATCCACATGACCATTCAATCTAATGTTTTCAATTTATATCATTCTGAAATTTCCTGTAAGAATATTCAAATGTGTTATAAATTCCTGTGTTGGCACAAGGCTCTGAAGACCTCATTTAGTTTTCTTGTGTAAAAGATTAGGTACTGAAATTTGTCACACTTTTTATTTATGAGCACAATGCACTGCAAAGCACACAGGTTACCAGCAACAGCTGCATTTCAGCCCCATGTGATCCCTATGGAAATTGGGATTGCTTAGAAGGACATGTACCAACACACAAAGAGGATTTTTTCTTCCTAATTACGCATCCGCATGCGGGAAGGCAGGGTGTGTATATCAGTAAATCTCTGAAGTTTGGAGGAGAGGTAATACCCAGGATTAAAACTGTTAGAGACACGTTATTTCTTGCCATACAATGTGGAAATATCAAAGTTCACACCCTGTTTTTTTGGAAGATCAAACCAAGTGGATGGCAGAACCTGCCTGGCTAAAAAGAGCCAGTCTGGGATTCATGCTCACTCACATGCTCACTACACTGAAGAACTTGAACTGCTTTGTTAACACCAATCTTTAATTCTTCCAAATTATCTCTAGGCCATGACTAAAAAAGCCAGCAATTGCAAGGACACTGCACCACGGTGAGGATGGGGAAAGTGGAAACATCCCTCTGAACAAGTCACCACAGTGAGGATGAGGAAGATGGAAACATCCCTCTGAACAAGTCACCACAGTGAGGATGAGGAAGATGGAAACATCCCTCTGAATGAGTGGTGGGTCTTTTGGGACATGCCCTCAAAGCTTATTCCCTGATTTCCACCCTGCTCGTCCCAAATCCCACTCAAAGCCAGGAGACAGCTGAGCATCACACACAGCATTTCTGCATTGAACTGTGCAACCTTTCCCTTTCTGTCTCAGAGAGTTTTATTTCCTCTTCTTCCCCCAGCTCAGGACAGAAGAACAGGGAGCAAGAGCATGTGATCAATGGCCTCTTGCCTCAAAATCTGTAAGCTTATGTCATTGAGGCCTTGGTGCATAAAAAAGTTCTCCCCAAAAGACTGTGGAGCCTGACTGACCACCACAGTGTGTCCCCAGAGCCACTGTTAGTCCTCTTGTTTTGCATTCATCTTGGTGGCACACATGATGAGCAGCTAAATGCTCAGCTTTGGCTGGTTCATCTGTCACCTATATCCATTCTCCACACTTTCCCTAAGATCTTAGGGGGAAGGTGAGCTTTAGTCCATAACACATGGCTGTGCAGAGAAATCCACATCCATGGAAGTGCTGGGTGTGGTGGTGGGAACTCTCTGAAGCTCTTCTGAAGAACAGTCTCCCCACCTCGTTGTGACGTGTCTCTCAAATATCTAAGAGCTTAGGTTGAGTGGGATGCCCAAATGTGAACATTAGTACTGATCCCTGTTTGAAACCATACTCCTGTCCCAGCCTGCTCTCACAATCTTGCCAGCCTTGCAGGAACACTATGTCATGCAACCAGAATTCTAAGGAAGGCCTCCAGTGCTGTCTGGGGCTCAGCTGTGGGATGGAGTTGCTCAGATGTGTCAAATCGTCCCAGGAAATGAAGAGACACCTTTATTATTTATTTTAGTCTAGGGTATCTGTAGGGTTCTCTTGTCCTCCTTTTTCCCTTCCCAACCCACTGAACCTTCACTGGCAGGACAGGTCATGCTGCCATGTCCCTTTTGTCTTCAGAGGTGTAGCAACCCTCTGGTGCTTCTGCATCTCCTGCATAGAACTGGATGTCTTTAAGGTGTTGGATAAACTGCTGTATCTAGGGTGGAAAAGAGAGATGGCAGAGCTCAGGGCAGGGATGGGAACAGGAGTCACAGGGGGGCCTGTTGGCCCTTTCAGAATGCAAATGTCACCAATGAAACAGAGCAGCAGGAAAAGGCATTTGCCTTGCTGGATCTGCACCACCAGAATGGACTTTTGTGGGTGAGCCTGAGTTCAGGGCAAGGGTGAATAAACCCATGGCTTGATCTGCATCCCCTGCATCCCCTGCCTCAGCCTGCCTGGCTCCCACTCCTGCCAGGCAAGGACCCTGCCCTACCTCCTCGAAGAGTCAGGTTTGCCTGGTGTGCCCTGCCCCTGCCTGAGAGAGCCCCAGTGCAAAGGAAGGTGTCTGTAGGCTCTGTGGGCTCTCCCCTCCCTTGGGGCAGTGGAGATTTGTTACTGCTCCTCCTTCTGGCTTGGCTTTACCATGTTCAGCTGTCTGCAGCTGTTACAGTCCAACACATTCCACTCTGCTTGCAGCCGTATGTTGGTGGACTGGAAAAGGTTGTGGATGGCCAGCTTGATAGTCCACAGCTTCCCGGTTTTCTTGGAAGTCCTGTCCTGGATGTCAGCCCAGTGAGCCTCCTGGAGGAGAGGGCACAGGCAGCATGGGGACATACCCTAGCAAAGGTCATGCTTCAGCACCAGAGACCCTGGCTTGGAGACCCTAAGTTCCATACTCCAGACTAGTCTGCCATTCTTCCTTCTCCAACCCCACGGAGGGGGATGAAATTAGGAATCTCTTCCAGTCCCAGAGACAGTTACTGGACTCTGCTGTGACCCCGTTGCTGAAGGATGAGCCATCAGCCAGCCTTGACAGAGCCAGGCTTGGAGATCTTCCCCTGCCCACCCCAGAATTCCTTACCCAGAGGGGGATGTCACTTTGAGCCTGATAAAAACGTAGTTTGAGCTGCACCAGCTCATTTTTGTACTGAAGCATCTCAGCTTCTTTCTGTGCTTTGTACTGCTCCAGGAACATATTGTCTTGCTCAGTCAGTTGCTTGTGCCCCTGTTGTGACTGCAGAAGGTCCTTCCGTGTCCTCACCAGCAACTTGTACTCTGCAGTGACTTCTGAGATGTCCTCAAACTGCAGCACAGGGTTCCTGGTGTTAGTGACTCTTTGCCCTTCCCTCACCAGCTTGCAGCTCTCATGTCATGTGGCACCCTGTCCTTACCTGAGCCAATGCTTCTCCCTCCTGAAAGATCTTCCCACCTTCCCCAGCTCTAGCTGTTCTGGGATTCTGTCCTTCCCCATGAGACTATTGCCCCAGCTGGTTCCTGAGCATTGCCACATTCCCACTGTGCCACACCCACAGCTGTCACTGCCATAAGCAAGGGGATGTACTGCACCTTCTCCCCAGGTGAGCAGAGCTCTGATAAACCACAAAGAACAACTGCAGCATCCAGAGCCACATCCCCAGGACTTGAGAGGCCACAGCTGGGGTGGTTGGAGTGATGTCCTGACATCCTCAAGAGAGAGCACATCTTTTTGGCAACTGCCTGGGGACACTTTCTGGGCAGCTTTTCATTTCTCCCAAACAATTCATCTGACCTGAAACAGTGGCACAAAGGTGTCCCTATTCCCCCCAACCCTAAGCTTTTCCCCCTTTTCATGTTTTTTTTTTTCTTTGCTTTTATCAATCTTCCACTTGCTGTTCTGATTCTCCTACTGTAACTCTGCTCCCTGTGGCTCACTTTGATTGCAGGTTGTTTTTTCCATCCCATCTGAGGTCTCTGCGTTTGAGCAAGTGTCCAGTGTCCTGGACTTGCCCTATCTTTTCTAGTTTTAACATTTATCTAAGGCTCTCCCCAAGGCTGTAATCTGTCTCACTTATGTCCAAACTCACCTGTGAGACCTCCACCACATCCTCCAGATATTTCTTGAAGATGGAGTACTTCTGCACTTTTTTGTAGAGTTTCCGGTGTTTTTTTCTGAGGGTTTCCAGTTCCCTCTTGGCTCTCAAAAGCTCACAATCCTTTTTAATCTGCTGCTCTCTCTGTTTATTGTTTATCTTCAGAGCCTGGATCCGTAACTCTTCATTTTTCTGGTGGTTTCCCCCGACAGCACACATGCACATGCAGAGAGAAGGAAGGGAAGGAAAGCTAAGATGGAGCTAGATTACTTACCAGCAGTGGTAGACATATCTTCAGAGAGGAGAGACCAACACTGGACTACCCTGGGAACATTTCCTCTCCCTGTTTCACAGGGCCATCCCTCTTGCATTGACCCTTCGGTCCTGGAGACCAGTACCTGGGATGGCAGTCTGAATTTCAGACCTGCTTGGATCTGCACCCTGGAGACATCTGGATGTCAGCAGTGGGGATAAGGCTAACACCTTTCCTGGGGGATATTTTGGGTCTGCAGGATATCTCACTAGTAAAGGACAAGTTCTTTTCCACCCAAGACCTATCAGGGCTTCCCATATCTAGCAAAGGCACAAAACCTTGTGCCCTGCCAGTCCTGTTGCTCACAGCTCCAGTCTCAACAGGACGCTTGAACAGGAGTGCAGGCCCAAGAATCTCTTCCCCAAGGGAGGGGAGGAGTTGGTGGTGCAGCTCAAGGTCATCTGGTGTACCTGCACAGTCCTTCCAGACCTCTCCACATGGGCTTTCAGCTGGGCCCTCTTGGCATGCAGGTCCCTCCACCGGTCAGCGATGACTTTCATCTTCTCTCTGAAGGCCTGGCAGCACCAGAGTGATGGTGACATGGCTACCTGTGCCCAAAATCTGCCACCTGCCTCCCAAAAATCCTCCAAAAAACATCCCAACCATGAGCCAGCACCCACCCATCTTTCTCACCTCTTCTTTCTCTGCCATGGCCTTTTTCATCTCTCGGGCTTCTTTCTTCTTCTTCAAGAGCTGAAGAAGTGAAGATTGGGAGTCCTCCTCTGTCACTTTGCGTTCCCTGCCACAGGAGTTTTCCTTGAGGCTACACACTGAATCAAGTTCCTTGGCAGGGTGTTGGATTGCTCTGGATGTTGGATTGTGTCCCAGGTAGGGTGATGGGCAGAACCCCCAACACCATCTCAGATCCCATTTGGCAGAATGACATCCCCACCCTCCCCACAGGCATCCCCCTGGCAAAGCAAAGGGGTGTTACAGGGAGGAACAGAGCTGGGGAAGGGGTTACAAGAGGAGGCAGAAATGATGGACATAAGGATGGGATCTTCCCATGGTGAGGGAGAGAGGGATGGAGAAGGCTGGAGAAAAGCATGCAGGCTGGTGGAAGAACCCCCTCACCTGAGGAAGGATGGGAGTTCCACCTTGCACATCCTGAGGAAATGGGCTGACATCTCCTCTTTTCTCCAGGTCTCCATTGCTCCAGCCACCAGCAGGAAACGGAGAGCCCAGGTCCTGCTAGCACTGCTTCTTTCCCAGCTCAGCTCAGGGCTGCCCCTCACCCTGAGGGCTCAGTGGGGGAGGCACCAGGCAGGGGATGAACCTGGGAGCCTCTTGCCTCTGCTTTCCTGACACCTTCCTTGACCTACGGCCTCTGCAGCCCCGTGGCTTCTCCAGCCCTGGAGAGGCCCTATGGCTACTCCAACCTCTGTGAATGTTTACTTGGCAACTTAATAGTTGCTGGGCAACAGAATGTTTACTCGGAGTCAGGGGGACTGACCACTCTGCCCAGGACCAGGAGTCATTTAATTCCCTTTCTCACATTTCTTCATGTTCTTCCTCTGCTAAAATTTGACCTCTGCTGGGTGTTTTAGTGCCCCTGACAGCCACATCCCACTGTCCCAGCCCTCAGGGCACAGAGCTTGTTCCTTCTCTCCCCAACACCAGATGGAAACACCATTTACAGGCACACCCTTAGGGATGTTTGACCATTGTACTGCATGGTGCAGTGCCCTTCCCTCACAGCTCAGCTCACTGAGATCAGCTGCACAGCATTTTCCCCTTCCTAAGCAAAAACATCCCCTGGGCCCATCCTCTCTTGGGCCTGGCAGCTCCTGTGCATGGCTCTAAAAGCAACAGCTGCTCACTTCATAAGACCAACAAATTTCTCCTGCCTGCTCCCTAATGGGTTATTTCAATTCTCCTAATCAAGCAATGGCAAACTATCACTCCCTGAGGCTGGTTTTCAGTTTCCTACTTGCCTTCTTCCCTTTCCTGAAGCCCAGGCCTTCCTGCAGGAGGGCGCCCAAGCTTCGGTGTGTTGGTGCTGCCTGCCATGCATCAGGCACATTGATACAGCCAAATTAAACTGATTTAATGACTCCAACAGCAAAAGCACCAGGGCCACGTGCATGTGCTTCACTTTCAGAGTCTAACAAGGAGAATGTCTCTTCCATTCAAAAGGAATTTTTTCTCCTGTTAGTTATGACAAAAGCTCAACCTGGAGATGAGCTACAGAGATTGGGCTGAATACTTGAAGGGCTGATAGTCGGATTAGAGGATTTGCTGCATCTGGGAGGAACCTGGGAGGAACCTGGGAGGAACCAGCACAAACAGACTCTATCAGCCTGTCCTGCAATCTCCTCTTGGTGGTTTTACCTTCACTTATCCCAGGGCAACATCTCTGCCTCCACCAATATTTGCTCCAGTGACAGGAAAAGATGTGTTTGAGGAGAGAAGACATAGGAAAAAATGTGGACATCATCTGGACTCCAACACTCTCTACTAGAATTGCAGTGTCTAACCTTTTTTTGCACTAGGGTTGTCGAGTCTGGAAGAGGAAAATTCAGTCTTGGGAGTCTTCAAAATTATTACAGGCTAAAGACCACACACCAGCATGCTGTGAAGGACAGGCTGTAACTCCAGCCTCAGCATGGATGACTGGTAGGAATGGTGGTGTTAAGAAACTTTGACCAGTGTCAGATTTATTTTTTTTTTAATTTAGAAGTCTATAAGTCTTCTCTTCTGCCTCCAAAACACCACTTTTGTCTATCACACCCTTGCGAGCATCCAGCAAAATTAAAAGGCATTGAAGAGACACAGAACATGACTGAGCTGCTGGTGTGGAGCCTGTGCTGTGGACATGGGGGCCACTGGAAAAGGATGTCTCATGCCACCACTGGCTTTGCAAACTTCCCTAAACATCAGCTTGTCAGTTTGGTGATCCCATCTGTCCCACAGCTATTAGATCCACACTTTCCTCTGAGCTAAAGAAGCTGCCCTGTGCAGGACCTCAGGGTGACTTTAAAGGACATTTTCCAATTTAAGAAAAAACTTACTCCTTGTTAAAAGCAAGCAAGCAGCATCCCACAAGATGCCCACAGAACCTTAGTCTATTTTATTACCTTCCTAACAATTTTGTCTGCTCTGGATAAATAAAAGGTCTCCTGACAAGTGGAAAGGTATCTGGATGGAGAGAGCAGGCTGTTCCAAGGACCAGCTGGTTCCCCAAGTCCTGGTTCTCTCTCCCATGCCCTCCAGCATCTCACTGAGAAACTTCCCCAACTGGGACACAGTCTGCTCTGCCAGGGGCTGCAGGAGAAGCTGCTCACTTGCAGGTGGAGGCATGTCAGGAAAACTGCCAGGCAAGGCATTAAGCAATGACCAACAAGCAAACAAGAGTGCAAAATGCCCACCAGCTGCAGCAGGAGCAGTGTCGAGGAGTCAGCTGATATCCTAGAGCTGCTGTGCGTTGCAGTAACCCCAGCTCCTCCTCTGCTTTCCTCTGCCCACATCTTACACCTCCATGGGGCTGTGGCTGGGATTTGGAAATCCAAGAGGTAGGAGTTTTGCCTTGGTTTGCCCTGGTGTGCCATCACAGGCCCCTGGGAATATTTGGCCACAAACAATGACCAGTTGCCCTCGCCTGACCCAACTCGTGGCT
Organism: Onychostruthus taczanowskii; assembly: GCF_017590055.1. NCBI lineage: Eukaryota > Metazoa > Chordata > Aves > Passeriformes > Passeridae > Onychostruthus > Onychostruthus taczanowskii. The sequence goes on along the minus strand of NW_024499239.1, from coordinate 22,441,915 downwards.
GGCAGGCAGCATGACAACACATCACCTGCAGTAGTTCTCACCATCACAGCCCCTTCCTGTAGTCAAAATCTCAGCACTCGCAGAAACAATGGATGGAAATCAAGCTCACGCGTTCCAGACACATGGTCAAACAGCCTGGGGCACCACGCCATGGAGGAACTGGCACGGGGACAGGCTGAGTGGCCACAGCTCTGCTGTGCACACAAGCCCATCCTCATGGTGGGACCTCCAAGGAGCAGCAATCTGAAATGGGGCAAACCAGGGCCTTCTCTAGTTTGAGTTCTGATAAAGAGCAGATTGAGCCAGATTCAGTTGTTTCTGCCATCTCTTCTCCACACCTTTTTTGGGAGGCACATGGACACTTCTAGGGCAGAGAGGAGCCCATGGAGGTTGAGATTTGCTGTTGACCCTGCTTGGAGATGGAAGTCAGAATGAAAAACTCCAGAGATCCCTTCCAGCAGGTCCCCCTAAATTATCCTACAATTCTGATAACACCCCATTAGTCTTCCACCCCATACTGCCACCCTTGGCAGGAAAAGCCCACCCCAGTGAGGGCAAGGGCATTTGGCAGCCCTTTCCCCACAGTCTGGGCATATGAGGCAGGGCTTTCCTCTCAACCCCTGCTACTTCTAGTCTCATGAATTTTTATCAAACACTAATGATTTAATTTCTTCTCACATATGTAGAAACCTTGCCATGAGTCTGAGCTTTTTGGGAGGGTTGTTTTTGTTTTTTTAAACTTTATAATAATTTTACAAGTTCATAAATCAACTCTTCTTCCTTGCTCTGCCTCACACCTCCTGTCTGGGTGTGGCTCTAAACAAATGAGACCCTTGAATGAAAATTCACTTTTTTCTTTTTTTTTTTTCTTCAAGAATTGCTCATGTCTCCTCGGCCTCAAATATTTCTTGCAGGTTGTGCCATGTATTTCACAAGCTAAGCCAAGCAAAACACCGCCTTCCATATACACAGCAAAAAAATGTTTTTCAGGCTCAAAGCATTTCTCTCTTTGGCAGAATCTTTTCTCAAAGCATACCAAAGAAAAAGTATGGAAATGAAATACAAAGAGTGGTTAAAATAATATTTTGGGTAGAGATGAGCCCAAACCAAACCCCAGATCAGAAAGCCAGATACCCCCCTAGATACCATGCCTAAAATGAGGAGGTTTGTTGTGATACTTGGAGAATGACTGGAAAGCATTGCAGGTCTCCCACCAAGCTTAATTTCCTAATTGAACTCATAAAAGACTTAACCCCTACCAGTCCTCACAGCTAACACAGATCCTTTTATATTTATACAATAGATTATATTTACCCAGGCTGGCCCTGTGTGGATTAGATGTGGGTGGATGGGCAGATGGGGGTCTGGCATGGCAGAGAGAATCCACAAGGCAAAGGGGCTCTGCTGAATCTGGGCAGGGGACCCAAAGCTTCCCTGGACTTCAGTGTGGTTATTTCTGCTATTTGGATCCAGTCCTGCACTGACATGGGCACAAACTGTGGTGTAATTTGGGGTTTCAGACCCAGCATTTAGGATTGGATCCAAAACTAGAATGGAAGAAATTTAGGAAAGAGACTTTTAAGAGTTTAATTTGAAACAGAAAACCCATGAAACTATTTTTGCCCTGGTCTTTAATTGAACTATTTTTTTAATCCCCTAGTATGCCTGGACTCTTCAGGCATCCAGCAGCAATGTCTCAGTATTAAATAGGACACTGTATGCTATAGGAGTGATGAATGACTGACAAACCCAGCTCCCTGTGAACCTGCTGCTCTGGAGAGGTGAACAAACAGCATGTTACAGCTCTGTGTGTGCACTCAGCAGCAGCCACAAGGAAAGCTGACTTTAAGGAAAGCCTATCTTAACAGCAGATTTCAAGAGGATAATTGCACATACTAATCTATAAACTCTCTCAGAATCTGATAATGCAAGCCTTAGAGGCATCTTTACTTTCTGTATCCCAACAGTGAGTCCATGTATGTGACTGTAAATAGGACAGTTTAATAAAGTGTATTTTACTCTCTAGTTTAATATTTTTATAAATCTTAAAATAACCTTAAAAATATTTGTCCTAGTACTCGACAGGATTTGGGCTTGTTTTTCTATCAATTTAGTGGTTGTAACACAGGTCTTAAAATAGAGGGGGAGGGAGAGTGTTGTTTTGCTCCAGAAGCTGAGTGTGTACCCAGCACGTCAGCCCCATTGTACAGAGCTCTTACCACCATGAGCCAAAACCATCCCAGCTCCCTCCAAGATAAGGAAGGACAAGTCCTGGGCTCTGACCACTGCTTTGTTCCATCCTATACTGTGCCAGGGCTGCTCCTGTCTCCTGTCTGGTACCCACAGCACAGGCATGTGCCCAAATCCTCCCCCATCTTCAATAATCCATGTAGCTGCACTTCTGTTCCTAAAACAAGGACTTGGCTAAAATGCTGAATACTCAGTGAAGCACCTGCTGCTAGGCAAAAAGAAACCTCTTGGGCATGAAGGGTCCACAGTGCAGGAGGAAGAACTTATTAAAAATATTTTTTTCATGTGAAATATCATGTTTTTAATGTTTCAGGATGTTGAATCCTTGCCTATCACATCTTGACACTTGTTGGCTGCAGGGCTCGCGTCCTCTAACGCATACAGCTCACCCAGCACAATCCTAGCTCTGCCCAACAGTGGTGCCAGCATCTCCCTGCTCCCCTCACCAGATTCTTGCTGCCACTGATGCACGGGGACAAATTCCTGTTCCTCTCAGCCTTCCCAAGCAGTTTTGGGAGCTGCAGGCATCCAGGCTCAAAAGCAAACTCTGGAAAGTAGTTTAGTAGCAGAGAATGCTCCTGGACTCCATCAGCAACATCCTCAGACTCAGTCACCTTTCAAAAAGACAAACTCCATGAACACTGCTCTCATATACATACATGCACACACAAAAACAGTTATTAGCTTAATAGGGTGAGTATCAAAATGCAACAATAAATTATCTGACATCTTTATTGCTTAGAATGACAGATTCAAACAAAGCTAACCCTTTAATTATGTTTATATAATGTAATTTGGCAGAAGTCATAAAGCATCCCTTTGGCAATGCCAGATTAAATATTTTACATTTGCTTGGGCAGCACATTACAAGACTGGAAGCAGTATTTCTGCCCAGTGCTCTGGAGCAGTGACTGCAGTAGTGTGGGTAAGAACAAGGGCACAGAGGTTCTGGTCCTGAGATCAAGGGAGCCCAACCCCATATCCCACTCTGTAGAGCTCCCCTTCCCACCCTCACATCCAGGAGAACGGCACCACTGACATTTGCCAAAACAAGACCAAAACAAAAGGCCCTGCTGATGCCAAGGGCACCAGTGGTGCCTTTGTTTTTGCTGGTGGGGTTTCCTGGGCCCCTCTGCCCACTGCAGCTTCTCTGAGTTCTCCTGCTGTGTACAGAGAGAAGGGAACCCACTTTAAGCCACAAACATTTTGGCTCATGGTCCTTCATGCCTGGGATTTCAGAGAGAGGATGAAGCACCATGAGCTGTTCTGCAACAGGGCAGGGAACAGAGAGCAGTCTCAATGTCCAGATTCCCAGAGCCGATTTTCCCATCACTCCTAAGAATCTTCCCAAGAAAAGTGAGTTCCCACACCAGGTTTGGTGTCTGGGTTCCTCTGTAGGAAACTCCCCAAAGATCCCACATTTCAAGCTCCATGGCTCTGTTCTCCACTGGGGAACTAGAAATGCTTGTTGCCTGTTTCAAAAGGATGCAAATAAACACAGCCCTCCCTCCCAGAACAGGTCCCATGGAACTGCCCCTCCACTGTCAGCACATCAGGAACGTAGATGGAGATGAAGTTAGAACAAAGCCCCTTGAGATCCAGGACAGACACTTTGCTGGCAACAGACTGGTTCTCCTTCCCAAGGGATTTTCCATGAGTCACCACCACCATGCTGGGAATCTCAGTTCACTCTCAGCCCTCTGAAATGCACATGCCTGCTCTGACCAGGGCCACCCACTCCAACATATCTAAATGCTTCACTGCCAAGGACCACCTCGGCCTTGAGGGTCTTCTCTGACTTGGTTCTGCTGCTACAGTGGTAGCACAAAATTGATTTTCATAAGCAATTACAGCACAGTAGAATCCAGTGCAGGGAGAATGTGGCTGCGTCTTTCTGCAGCCAGTGGGATGGAAAGCTGCATTCACAGTGTGCTGGAGCAACCAGAATAAACTTACGGTTGCCCTACTTTGCTTAAGTTCAGACTATTTCGCACACATGTTGCCCAGCATACTCTTTGTATAATGTAAAGTAGGTATCAGTTTCAACTGCTCACTGTGAACATCAATTTGGATGCTGTAAGAGGCACCTAAACCTCTCTTCACTGTTATAATTAAGTGATGTTTGTGAAGATACCAACAATGAATGAGGATACAGGACAGGCAACAGGAACTTTAACTTCTTCAGTAACATGTAGAGCCAGATGGTACAGACTAAGATTCAAAATTAAAAAAAAAAAAAACTAAAAAAAAAAACCAAAAAGCCAACCTAAAAATAATTTAAGTGGTCCACAAAACACTGCCTAATATACAATTCATGGCAGAACTTTGCCTAATGTAAAGAGACGAGACCTTTGGAGCACTAAGCAGAGCAATTTACAATTTCTGCAGTATGTCATGTTTGCATCAAACTTTTAATTACAAAATTAATAAATCCATCCAAAATTTCTTTGGTTTCTTCAAAGACAGACTTGACTGTTTTGCCAAAGTGCTTTCCCTTTTTTGCCTTCATATAAATTACAGTGTGCAAAAAAATAAGTCAATTAAGAGAGAATAGGCATTATGAAATACTTCCCTTTGCACAAGTACGCAGGCTTGCAAATCCCATTGAAATTCTGTCGAGTTGCATTGCCCACACAACTTGCAATCTTAGCGAAAGCCACACAAAAGGCTTCCCTCCCCATTGTTTACAGGAGCGTTTTGGGAACGGGGCATACATTGCAGGAAGGGAAACAGAGACAGGAGTGAAATGTAGTTTGTTGAGCTAATAAAACAGCAAGCCTTCCATTTGTTTCCTCAGTCCTATAGAGCCATTCCTGTTTAAGACTTACATGCTCCACTGTTCGCAGAGCTGGTGACAAGCATTTTCACTGCTGACTGGTAAAGCTTGTGGGCTGGTCATGTTTTAACTATGAGAATGTTTCCCAGCCATTATTAATGGCAGTGGCTTAATTCATTATTTAAGAGGCTGATTGATATATAACAACAAAGGGACAGAAAGCCCTGAAGAGACTTGCTGTACCTAACTAGCTAAACTCCTCAAGAGATTACAGCAACCCCAGAAAAACAAGAAATTCATCTAAATTCAGGGGATTCTGAAGTTTGCAAGGCATTTGGCCAAAAGCAATCCAAATATTTTCATATTCCTTTACATAAAGTTACCAGTACTGCCTAATTACATGAGTAATAAGAGACAACAAAGTCTCCTTCTCCCACATTCAGAACACTCTTTCATGCAGCAAGGAACGGTATATATTAAATAATTAAGACGGACATCAATGAAAGCAAGAAGGGGCATGAGCTTGGAAAATCTGCCAAACCATTGGGGCTTCTGGCAGAACACCCTGAATGTCTGGGATCTACTTATTCCAATGTGGGCATCAAACTTTTCCAGGGAGACAGCCCATGCAGGTCAGCAGTCACACAAGACCACAGGACAGCAGCTGCCTCCTGCTGCCCTTGCAGGTGAACTTCCCACTTCATCTCCAAGGCAGCTATGGCAGAGAAACTGAACACAGATGAGACAAACTCTCTAACAAATAGCTCAGAAAAAAAGGTATCAGAGATTCCCAGGCTCATGTCCCAGGAAGCAGAGTTGCTCCAGCTCCATCCTGCCATTTCTAGGGGGGCTACAGACCATTTCTGAAGACACAGCTATATACAGATGGGAATAAAAGGCCAGGTGTGCAGGAGTTCATTGTTTCCCCCTATCCCAAATGTTCAGGTGAAGTGAGCGAGGAAAATCTAACTTTACTTGGTTAGTGACCTCAGACCATCCTGGCTGCAGCTGCGTAACGCTGCTCCAGCAATTTGCAATGCCAATTCTCTGAAATCCATTGAAGGCAAAGGATACCTTCTGCTCAGCAGAAAGGGCTGTGTCAGCTCCAAACTGCCTTTCTTGCCTCTTAGAAATCCTAGTTTAGTCCTTCACTGTTTTCAGTTTACTCCCTCACTTTGCTCCTGTTGAGGAGGAAAGAGAGAAGAGATAAAGAGTTCAATCTAGGTCTTCAACAGGACAGTGATAATTTGCAAGAGGGGATAATGCCACCAACAGGTGAACTCAGGTTTTTCCTGATTTACACCTTGGTTGAGATTCACCACCAGCAGGTGCTCTCCTCAATAACCAGGTGACTTCAGGGTGGTTTATTTCTGAACCCCACATTTACACCAGAGAAGCAGGAGAAAGTGTCCTCTTCTGTGAAACCTCATCTTTACGTGGTTGTGTACCTGGAGACTCGGTGAAGCCTCCTGAAGGTTTTCAGGAGAAGAACCAAGAAAATAAGTTCCCTTTTCCACAAGAAGACCCTTTCCACAGGAGCAAGACTTTGAACATAGTCCCAAATAAGAGGAAGGTGTGTTGAATTCTGCAGCTGAGCTGGTGGAGGTCACAGGAGGAAACTGGGCCACTTCTTTGGGCTCTGCAATCCCTTCCCTGAGCACTCACACACCACCCTGGTCTTCCAACGCAGCCTCAGCAGAAAGACCTCCCATGCAGCAGTACTCAGAGCTCAGTGTCTGAACAAATTTATATTTTCTTTGTTCAGTCCTTAACTCAGTCAAACCTCCCTTCCCCTTCCTTTTCTTCACTAACTCGCAGCGTGTGCCCAGCTGGTCTGGCTCAGGGCACTCTCAGGTGGGTGGTCACCCCCTGGCTCAGGCAGGGCTTTGCTCCCATGCCTGCAGCCATGCCCAGCCTCAGCAGCTCTCTGACTATCAGGAAACTTGCAAACCAGAGAATTGTAGGACCTCTCCAGGGAAAGCACTTCTGGCACACCCACACACTCTTTACCCAGCTGGAATTAAAATCAGGTTTTATTTCCCTCTCTGGGTGAAGCAGAGTAAATCATCACTTCCCTGGTAAGAACAGAGCCTGGGCCAGCAGTGCCCAGCAATGAGCCCTAGTGACAGGGATTTGTACCCACAGCAGTGAAAGATCTCCTTTCACTGGCAGTGTGTTTTAGCCTGTCCCTTCTTCCCCCACCCCTGCATGTTTTCTGCTTATAACAATTAATTGCTTCATTGCTGAAGGCAGCGTTTAATCCTGCAAGCATAAATTCTCACGTACAGCGATGTGATCAGTGAGGCTTGTGGGATTAAGTCCTTGGGTCCACCAAAAATTTTCACAGGAGTGTAATTATAACCAGACATGCAGCTACATGAGTGTTTCAAGAGAAGCTCATGTGCAGTTGCTTGTGACTTGTTGCAGTTTTTAAAATCAGAAAAAATTGTTTAGGATCAAGCTGAGATGCCTGGGCAGACATGCAGAGAATAAAATTGTTTAGCGAAATCACTTTTAGGGATTCTCATGTTGGTCCTTTATCTAGTGTGCCTTCAGACCCCAACTCCTTTCTGAAGAAGTGCCCTTTCTCCACCAGGCTTTGCCTCGCTGCTTTCCTGACCTGAGCCCCTCCTGCCACCTCCTACATTAGTCCCAAACTTGAAGTTTTCAGCCAAAGATGCTAAAACTTTTATCTGTACATCTGACTGTTTTTCTGTTTTTTCCCTTGCAGCCAAAGGGCAAATAAGCACAAACATGCATTTTAGGCTTTATTAATGGCATGTGTGTTCAACTGAGACAACCCATCAATGCTAAAATTGGGAGGTAAAGATCTTCATATTATCCCTGAGATGTCCTGCCTGGGACAGTGCTTCCTGTGGCTCAAGAAACAGCTTTTTGTTGTCTCCTGAGGGCACATATCCCACACACTTTGTTCAGATCCCTTCTGATCCCTCTACAGCTCTGGTGATACCCCAACCTGAGGCAGCTCACTGCTAGCTACAATGCACAGGAGGAATTCCCATCAACAACCTAGAGCTTTTCATACCAAGATCATTGAGGAAACCACTCATGAAAGACGTGTTTCTCACAGCAGAGCCTTTTGCAGAACCTCTTCAGCCAGTCACTGTCCCTTGTTGCCCTCTGCATCCCCAGCAGCTGCTCCTCACCCACTACCCAGCTCTGCCACCAAAAACTTCCACATTAAACTTCCCACATCACTGTCACAGCTCCTGTGCTTACAAGAACCTGGCAGTGCCAGCCCACACTGTGCCTGGCCGGGTGCCTCAAGCAACCTCCCAAATGCTCAAGTAACCTCCCAAATGCTTTTGATCTATGTTTGCAGCTGCTTTAGAGCATTTGCCTGTAAGGGCTGCTCTGCAGAAGCAGCCCTGACTGCGCCCCTGGGGCTCTGGGGTTTGGAGCAGAGCTTTCTCCAGGTGAACCCACTGGGGATTGCTGGATGGATGAGACATTTCAGCTGGGTAGAGCCCTCCTCTCTCTTCTGCAGAGACCTGCAGCTCTGGTGAACACTTCCTGAGAACTGTGGCTATTGCTCTGGGCTTTTTCTTCAGCTTCACAGCAGGAATCAGACCCTTGGGGTCACTCTTTCCCCCTAACCGTGGCGCTGGACCATCAGATATAAGCCGTGGACTCTGCAGTCTTTGTTCTGGCTCCCTTCATGAGGTCTCAAAAATAATCAGCTGCACCAAGTTATGCAAAAATCTCACTAATTGATGAGCTACTGCAAATGGTGACTTCCAGGTAAGACAGAGCTGAGAGGGGGCTGTAGTGAGATGGGTGTTGGTCTCTTCCCTCAGGTAACAAGTGACAGGATGAGAGAAAATGGCTTCAGGTTGTGCCAGGGGAGATTTAGATCAGAGATTAAGAAAAATTTCTTCACAGAAAGATCTGTCAAACATTGGAACAGACTGTCCAGGGAGTACTGGAGTCACTGTCCCTAGAAGCATTCAAAAGGCATTTGATGTGGTACCTGGGAGCCTGTGTGCTCAGCCAGCTGCAGATGGACTGAAACTACAATGGGAATAAGGAGAAACCTCCTTCCATCACACAGATTTTGTCCCCTGCTGATGGTATCACCAGCAGCCTGTTTCATGGGCTATGGGTAAAATCTTTAAATCAGACAAGGAGCCAACTAAGCTTGATTTAATAGCAAGCAATTTGCTTAATGAAACAGAGTGTCAAAGCAGGAAATATTCATTATTCTTACCAGAAACACAATGCTAATTAAAACAAGGGTAATGAAAGAGGAAAACATATTTAATGTTTCTCCATCAGTCTGAAAAAATTTATTGTTTGGATGCTTTTAGAAATATCTGCTCCCTTCAGACCATGCTGGGTTTTGAATGAAAATGGACTGAGATAATCAGTATTTAAACCTTTTCATAGAAGATTTCATTCCAAACCTACACAAATACACTTAAATATCACCTCTCCAGTTATGCACTACATAAAAATTTTGCTTTATTAAAAATGGAATTATTTATTTCTGTACTGAGTGGCAGCTGCTTGCACAGTTGATTCTACTGAGAATTTATGCCTGGTGCAGGCAGAGGAAAGGAGCCTGGAATTAACCTCTTGCTCTCTGCTACTGGTAATTACCTTTGCCACAGAGTAGAGAACACCAGGAGCAGAGAATCCAGGCAGGGCCTTGCCATCAGCAGCAATGGAATAAATCAAGATGTGACAGCATGAAGGGACAAATAAATCACCAGGAGAGAGGTGACATGGGGAAGGACAAGAGCTATAAGCAATACAGGCAGATGAGTTTGTGGCCAACACCAGCTGTGCAGGAGCTGCTTTGGTTGGCATCAGTAGAACATCTGGAGTTGGGCTAGGTTTGAGGTACAACCTGTGCTTTGAGGACAGGAAAAACGAGACACAGAGAAATAAGTTTGAGTTCCCAGGACCTCTGAGGGAGCAAGACACCCTGTTCTTGTGTGGGGTCTTGTCAAACAAGGTTCCCACAGAGAGTTAGCATCAGAGCTGGAGACAGTTCAAAGGCGTCCCAGGTCTTCCTCTTCTGACACAGGAATTTACTTCATCCTTTACCTTTCACATATATCAGAAACGTTTATGAAAAAACCTTATTTTTGAGCTTCTGCTGTACTTTTTGAAGAGAAAAAGAAGTCTGTATTAAGATGCATTACAGATATTGATAAGGAAATGTCCTAAGAGAAACTACTTGCTTGGAGAGTAACAAAGAGAAGGGCTCTTCCACCTTAAAACAATACATTGGGTGTGGGGGAAATAAAGAGAAATCTGCTTTTCTGATGTTTTTTTTTTTTTAATTGGTTGGTGGATTTGTTTGGTTTGGTTTGATTTGATTTTGTTGCTGTTGTTGTTTCATTTTCTTTTGTTTTGAGGAAGAGAGAAGGAAAAGCAGAGAGGGATTTGGCTGTTGAGGATATCTCATAGCAGTATGTGGTAAAGATACCTCAGTACTCCCTTGTGACATTTTGGTGAGATGTGTTTGGAAGGAAAGTGAAATGAATGAAGCCGCTTCCCAGAAACAATCTCCCAAGGTTTTATCTTTAATCTCTTTCTGTCCATACTGTAATATGAACTATATGGAGAAAATCCTGAGGTCAGCACAGCAGCCTTTTGGTGATGCCACAGTGTGTAACCACATCCCAGCCCCACTCAGCAGAAGCATCTCATTCCTGCAGGATCTGGATCAGGCTCTGGCTTTACTCATGTCCTCCTTGCTGCCAAGCCACGATGGAAACACCCACACTGGGCTGCAGGTTTCTCCAGCAGGGAGGACACAAGCACAAGGCTGGGATATTTTAGCAGGAAGAGGCAACTGCCAGGCAGCTTGGTAGTTAGGGAAGAGAAATCTCTTCTTTGCTGGAAAAAGTGAACATGCAAAAATGGGCTTGCTCAGCTCCTCTCCCCTTATCCCACCAAGGCAATAACTGGCTAGTTTTTGTGCCACCAAGATGTTTGTTTCTGGTTTGGTTTCTTGTCAAGCACTTGAAGACCAGGACACACTTACATGTGGTGAATAGCAAATGCCAATGATCATTGCAAGGATGGAAACCACATAAAACAGGGGAAGAAGAAACACAGCAATGACTGAGTGAAGAAAAACCATTCAACACCTGGAGGATAACAGGGCCAGGATCTGTTAAGAGGCCAATAGGGGGCCAACATCATGTAAAATAAAAAACAAAACCAAAAACCAACCACCAACAAAAAACCAACAAAACCAAACATTGAGTATTTTGGGCAAGATTCTCACTTTGGTTTGTGTGCCACAGCACCATTGAGATCAACAGCTTTTAAAGTCCTAAGCAGCATCCAATGATTTTGTCAGTATTAGGCCTTGAGAAGATTTTGTTAATGAGGAATGGCAGGAGAGGGTGTTTTAAATTATTATTATTTTTTTGTTGTAACTACTTTGAAGAACCCATTTCTAAGTCACAGAAACCCCCCTGGAAGCTGGTATGAGCTAAGAGCCTCAGAGCCAAAATCACAAGATGCTTCAGAAATCTGCCTGTGAGGGACACACACTTCCACACTGGAGAATACACCAACTATTAATTATGGATAAAAGAGCAGAGGTAAAGAAATCCATCTCACTGACCTGCTGCCCTGCTTCAGGAAAATATTTCTTACACTCCCTCCAGCTTGCATTTTGATTTTGTGGAATCAAAATCCTTCCAGACTCCAGCTTTCTACGCCCTTCCCCCTGGTTCTTTTGGACAGAATTACAAAATGATGGGGTTAATAGAGCACAGAGCAGCTGCAGTCTGTTTGGATTTCACTGAAGGACTCAATACTGTCTCCTGAAATCTTATGCTCCAAATCAATTCAAGTTGGCTCAAGCAGGAAAACACTGTCGTGCTGACCAGAAGCTGCCTGAGAGGACTGTAAATAAGGGGCAGTGACAGGCAGCAATGCTCTCACTGCAGCACCAAGGGGCTGAGAGCTGCCTGCTGCACTTCAGCCTCATCAGACATACAGCAAAATAAAAGGGAACTCCAGGAGCCCTGACAGAATTCCAGACGCGGTTAAAACAAGAGGAGGTTCCATCCAATTGAGCAGAGGTCAAAGGAGTTAAGAAATGATGGGAAAATAAGTCAACTTTTCCATGGGAAGGGAAGAGGAGGGAGGAGGGTTGCATACCTGTGCTAGGATAGAAGAGTTCATAGGTGTAACACAGGGGAAGAACCCAGCAGGCAGCAGTGTCAATACCATTGCAGCCACCCTTCTGCCTGTCTTCCACAGCAAACAGTCATTTTAGGGTAGAATAATTACTGCTCTCTTCCAGAGTGAAATAATGGGTACGGAATACACTCCCTCAGTGGGGTTCAGAGGACCAGCAGCCCCAGAGCAGCTCTCACAAAATAGAATATTCTAGGCAATTTTTTTTGGTAGACAAGACCCAAAATTCAAATAGTCTTGATCCATAGGCAGAAAAATCCATGTGGGAGCAAGGAAAAGGAGTTTTGTAGCTGATGCAATAAGTAGTCTGCTCTTCTTGTTGGTGTCAAAATCTACTGACCCATTCCACTGCTCCTAAAATCTAGGGAATTTTGCTGCTTTGATAGGAGAGGATTTGATTATGGCCAGTTCCCTTTCCTTCAAGGGAAAGGAGGGTTTTTTATATGTTCTTATATGTTTTGTATGTGCTCATCACACACAGTTTCCAAATTCTTCAGCAGAAAATAAAACTAAAGAACTTCCCAGGCATGTCCTGCCCGCTGTTTCCCAGGCCATGAACAACAATCTCACCTTTGGACTTTGTGGTTTCAATTTTACAGTATCCCATGCAAAGTTCTTCACCCTCCTCCTCCCTGTCTTTTAGGAGAAAATCGCTGCTGCTCTGGAGGAGCTGGAAACCTTTCCTGATCCTGATTTGAAATATTCACACAATGCAGTGACAGGCACTTCCCAAAGCACCCAGGTGGCCCAGGAAGTCGATTGTTCAAATGGCATTTTAAATGGTTTGGTCAGTCAGCTGTTGGTGTTCTTCCAATAAGTTGTTAATAAATAAATTCTCAGCCCCATCACCTCCCTGGATTGAGTTGTGTGTCCTGGAGGAGTTTTGGTTACCTCTTACAGGAGAGTGCTCCCATTGTTACTTCAGTGACTGAGCTTAAGCCTGTCTGAATTTACTGTAGGAGTAATTCCAGTTTCTCCTTGCCATTCCAGAAGCCTGCTATCCATTCCCTTTGATACCAAGGTAGGAAATTTGGATGAGGCAAATTTGGATGAGGCTGGGATGCAGGGTAGGGTGGATAGCACCTGGTGGGAAAAAAGCTACCTTAAAAAGGGCCTGATTTTGAGTTAATTCCAGCTCATAACCAGCCAGTCACTGGGAATGTGAGACTCAGCCTTCATCTCTTCCTGCCTAATATGAAGCAGATGTCTTCTGTTAATGAACCATTTGCTAATTAGTAACCACTTCATTTTCCTTCCATCAGTTTTCTTCTCTAGCTCAGACACAGAGAGGGCAGGCTGTGTAAATAAGGCAGTTCCCATAGAAATGTACTGCATGTAGAGCAATTCAAAGGCACTGAGGTAGGAAGTGAGCAGGACAGTTGCTCTTAAAAGATGGGACACTTGACAGGGATATGGGATATGTCATTCACCCCTTTGCATGTCTTTTCACTCACCAAGTTGCTTTAGCCTCTGTATTTTGAACTCAAATCCTTGCTCATGCCTTGTCTGTTCACATCATAAATGCCAAACAAGGGGCATGTCTCCAGTTTCAGTGTTTAGCAGAAGAAAACAGTGATATTTTCTACCACCAGTGGGACTGTAATAGGGCAAAGTTCCACAGCAGTGACTTTACAACCCCTGTGACTGTGGATACAGGTGGTAAAATTCAGGCTCCAGAGATGAAAAATTATTCACAGTAAATGTCCCTTTTTTCCTGGTGAGGGTTGATGTGCATCTGGGACAACCCTCAAAGGGACAGGCTGCAGCCCCTGATGTGTTCTGGTACAGGACCCTCATCCCTTTGCTCCCAAGATGCTCCAGTGGGAGTGGAGAGCACCCAGCAGCTGGGACACACCACCCAGGACCCCTGAACTTGGGACCTCTGAATTCCAGTCCAAAATGCTGCATCCCAGCATCCCAGTTCAATCAAGAGAGATTACTTTCCTCTGCTCTCTGCATTAATAACATAATGATAGTGATTAATTATTTACAGGAAAGGGATGACATTTAAATTCTGTCTGGGTCCCAGCCATCACATTGCATCTTTCTAATAGTTTCCCAATAGAAACAGATTCCTGTTCTGGCTGCCTTACTCTCCTTTCCCCTTTCCCCTTGATACTAAGGGGTCTTAAAAGCTTAGAAAGCTATAACCATGCTGATTTTGTAATACACTGGAACTCTCCTTTTGCATCATCCTAAGGGGGACTTACACTAATGTGATTCTTGGAAATAACTTCTCCCCTCATAAAACACCCCAAACTGTAAACCTTCCAACAAACTCCTTACATTAAGGCATTTTGAAGTTTTATTTCAGTAATCATCATAATAAACAACTCCAGTCTTTATAGAGCTTTTCATCCCAAGGATCCCAGAGTGCTTCCAGGCACTGCACATCAACTGCAGGCAGGTTGAATCTGCTGCCCTGTGAAAAGGTGGCTGTTCCCAGGGCTCCAGACAGCTGTGCTGTGCTGTGAGAGAGAGCTTTGATTCACCTCTGCAGCTCAGCTGGGGCAGAAGTCCTGTTTGGATGCTCAAACCTTGCCAAAGCAGGAACGGTACATGTCCTCCAACTCTGCAGCACGAAATGGAACCAGAGTCCAGTAGCTGGTTACCAGGAAACAAGCTATTAATTGGGGGATGTAATAAGAAACAGCTGACAGTATTGACCACCCCATGATAGGAGAGAGAAAATGGACACAAGTTGCAATGTGTGACATTAAATTAAATATATGTTTTTTTAAAAGTCTCTATAAAGCTGGTTAACCGAGTTGTCCAGAGGGCTTGTGGCATCTTCATCCTGGAGCTGAGTCCTTGAATTCAACTGCATGAAGCCTTGAGCAACCTGGTCTTGCTGGAACCTGCTCTGTGCAGGGCACTGGATGAGAGAGGTCCCCTGGCCTCATCCCAGATTCTTCAGTAGTGTAGTCTGGCACAATAACTTAAAGCATGAGTGGTGTTGGTTTAAATTAACACATCAACTGCTGAGTTGCAGCAGCTGTCACAGCTGTGAGCTACAGGCCCAGCAACCTCCAGCCGGCACCAGAAACGGCAATGCCTCAAGTTGTGCTAGTGAGAGCCCGTGGAAACCCCGCTGTTCTGGCAATTTCACTGAAAATTAAGATGATTTCTCTAGTCTCATCCCAGCAGTTGTTGAGGAGAACAGAGCACCGGGCTCTGTGCAGCAAACATTTCCAAATGTGGGTGTTCCCTGCCTCCAGTCCTATATTTTCCAGATTAAAGCCATTCCATGCTGCTCACTCTTCCTCACAGCAACCAAAACCGCTTGTGATCCTCTTCAATCCAGACCTGCTCTAGTTCACTGGGACTAGGGGTGAGGAGCAATGCCCAAACCTGGCTTCAACACTGTACTTCAGATCTCATCAACACCCAGTGTAGCCACCCCCATCTCATACCCAGCTTTCCCAGGATATGGCCCCAAAGGCTCTTTTGGGGCAGACAAACGGCGTCACACCATCCCACTTGGATTAGAATCTCCCACAGCTTCCAGAGATTTCCCCATCACGCTGCAGCCTCACCAGCTGCTGCTTCCTCTAGGAATTTGTGTACTGGATCATACCTTCTTGCTCACATCTTGCTGATGGCAGGTTTTCCTCCCCAGGGAGATTGTACCCCATGCAAGGAATGACAACTAGACCTCAGGTGGAAGACAGCAAGGCAGGGAGACTCCACCACCGCCTGGGGGGTTATTTCAATAGTTAACTTCCAGCTAAGCACTTTTCAGCTCACACTGATACCCAGGAGGTTACAGCATGATGTAAAGACTTGGTAGCTCGACAGCAGCTATAGGCAAAATCATTGCATAAACTGAGTCTTCCGGGGCTGGGAGCCAGGGAGTGTGGAACTCAATATGGAAGATATCACTGTATTTTTTGTTGATATCATTATGTTTTATATTCTGTTTCATTACAGTCTGAAAATACTTTTTAACCCACTGCTCTCACTGTGATCTGCAGCCACCCAATTGCCTTGTGATTCTCATCCCAAAGAAATCCTCACTAGCATCCAGTCTTGTACTGGACTTAGTTCAAGGGTTTAGTAATTTTTTTATAACCTTTAGGTATCACTGGGAAGCAAACAACCCAACAGTCCCTATGGCTGTGAGCCCTTTTTTAGCAAACTGCTGCTCTAAACTATTGAGGCAGCATTTAAATCTCTTCTGTAGGACAGGTAAACCTGAGGCAAACAGTGTAAATATCTACAGATCAGACAAAAACCTTGGAACCCATTGACTTTGGACAATGGTCTGGCAAGTTCCAGCTCTTCTGCACAGCATTTTCTAAACTCAGAAGTTATCAGCTCTGTAAAATAAACTGAAAAATCTTGTTATAGTACACATCTAGAAAACAAGTAGGACAGAAAGCAAAAGTGGAGAATGAATTGAAGAACCACTCTTTTTTTAAAGTTTCATTCCATGTAGCGTAAATAGGGAACACGTCATTTTTAACTTGTAAGATCAGTATGTACAAAAATCACATAAACTTTTAAACTTAAAACATTTCATGGTGATAGGAATGTCATTGCTGTTATCATCATAGCAACTGAGCACACACTATTGCTTAACAGAAATGGGGGGGGGGGGGGGGGGGAAGGGGGGGAAGAAATTTCCCACCAAAAAGTAACAAAAAGAAAGTTAATACAGAACTTCCAAAAAAAAAGGTTTTGGACTTCAGCCAGAAAGCTTTTTGCTTGGACCTGGTTAAGTCTTCCTAAGGGAAGCATTATTTTCTGATGCAGAGGCTCAAGTCTCTATTTTTAGAGCACATCATAGTCGATGAGTTTAGCACTTTCACATTTGAACCAACAGTTTATTAATATTTTTTTCAGGCCTTCTGTAACAACACATGGTAGTTTATTCACTTAGTAATAATTTTGTAAATTGTCATGCCTGTCATTAAACGGGGTTTGCCCCAAATAACCTATTGCATTTGGCAAGTAAGTCTCAGTTATTCCACATTGTGCATTAACTGTGTGACCTCCTTGTTTCCTTTCAACCCTTCCTGTGCAGTGGAGGGTTCAGCACTGTGATCAGAGGGGTCCTTGTGTGGGAGGGGAGGGAGAGCTGGGTGTGGAGGAGCCCAGCAGGCTGGAGAACCAGCTGATGGGAACATCATGAAGTGCCAGAAAGGTGAAGGCAAAGCCCATCAGATGGGAGGAATAACCCCATGCACCAGCACATGGTGGCCATTGAGCAGCCAGGCAGAATCTCTGCAGAAAAGGCCCTGGTGGAGATGGCCATGAGCTGGCAGTGAGCTCTGGCAGCAAGGAAGGCCAGCAGCTCCTTTCCCTCTGCTCAGCACTGGTAAGGCACACCTGGAGTGTCGGGTCCAGCCCTGGGCTCCTCAGCAGGAGAAGATGTGAACACACCAGGGTGGGCCCAGCAGAGGCCACCAGAATGGCTGGAGCACAGAGCACATGGAGAGAGGCTGAGCCACGTGGATCTGCCAGCCTGGAGAGGGGAAGGATTCAAGGGGACAGCCTGGAGAAGGGAAGGATTCAAGGGGACAGCCTGGAGAAGGGAAGAATTCAAGGGGACAGCCTGGAGAAGGGAAGGGAAGGCTTCAGTGGGATCCTGCTGCAATCTGCAATGAGAAGTTATAGAGAAGATAGAGCCAAACTCTTCCTTGGGTTGCACAGAAATAGGAAGAGAGGCAGCAGACATAAGGTGCAACATAAAACACAGCCACCAGATTCAGGAAAAAAATTATCACCCTGAAGGTGGTCAGACACAGGGTCCAGGAATCTGTGTCATTGTCATCCCCAGAGACAAAAAAAAAACATGACTGAACAAGGCAGGAGAAACCTGATCAAAATTTGGTCCTGCTCCGAGCAGAAATTTAGGTGGCCCCAGGGATCTCTTCCATCCTGGATTATTCTGATTCTCTGATTCACACCTCTTCACCAAGCTATGGTTTTCTATAACATACCCAAGTCACTTAAAGCATCACATCCAAGCCCTTGAATCACATCTGTGTAACCTACTCTAACTTGACCTATCATTTGATCCTAAAAGTGCCTCAAAGCAAAGAGTGTGGATGTTTATGGTAACAAAGTGTTTATAGCACTGAGTATTTAATTTATTAAGAGAAGAGCTGAATCTGCCTTTGCACAGGAGTGCTCAGCAGCACAGCTGCTTTTACAGCAATGGGAAGGTGCTGGGCTCTGTGGGGAGATGCAAATCCACATGAACACTTTAACCCATCACAAATGGGATGGATATCTTCCTGGGGGTTTAGATGCCACCTCTTGACATGGAGTCACATCGACCTCTCTGCAGTCAGGGCAGACCAAACCCCACCAGGTACAACTGAACCCCTTGCTCTCAGGACTGCAGAGTTAATAAGCAAATGCTACACACCACCAGCACAGAGGGAAGGGCTCTGGGGAGGGCAGGACACAGGTCACTGATGACAGAGTCAGGAAAGTTTTGGAAGAGCTGAGCAGCTCTGGTAATGCAGCCCATAGCAGCCCCACAAAGAAAACATTGTCAGGGGCTTTTCCACCAGCCAGCTGAAGCCAATATAGAAATATTGAATAAGAAACCAGTGTTAGACAAATTCACTAGAGACAGTTTGGCTTTTTGTTGTTTGATTTTCCTAGGGTGGGGAGTTAATTTATTTTTCTATTTTTAAAGACTTTTTCCCCTCTGCAAGAAAACCTCCATAAACCACAGAGTGATAGCAATAGCAATACACGAGCACAAGAGCTCACCAAGGGTTTGTGGTGGATTCATTTTCACTGTCAGATTTTAAACTGAGATTGGAGAATTTAGACCTGATGCTGTGTTTTAAAGAGGGATTAATTCTGGGAAGTCCAGTGTCGGATTATACCAGGTCATTTGACCAGATAGCAAAGATTTATTCTGGTTCACAAGAAAAGGTTATCTTGTTGACAGAGAGAAGAAACATGGGAAGAGGGAGTGTGGGGGCACCAAGCACTGAGGCAGAAACAGCCACACATCCCCTTGAGAAAACAGAATCCTCAGGGGGAGGAATGAAAGGTTTGAGAAACAAGACCCGGTATTTACAGCCCAGAGAGCAAATCATGTGCTGGGCTGCATCAAAAGCGGTGCAGCCAGCAGAGCAAGGGAGCTGGTTCTGCCCCCTGCTCCTCTCTCATGAGCCCCCAGCTGCAGTGCCGTGTCCAGCTCCGGGGTCCTTGCCACAGGAAAGACAGGGACCTGTTGGAGTGGGTCCACAGAGATGCTCCAAGTGCTGGAGCACCTCTGCTCTGGAGACAGACTAGAGAGCTGGGCGTGTTCAGCCTGGAAAAGAGAAGGCTCCAGGGAGACCTTGGAGCACCTTGCAGTACCCAAATGAAGCTTATAAGAAAGACTGGGACAGAATTTTCAGCAGGGCCTGCAGTGATGAGAGAAGTGTAATAATTTTCAATTAAAAGAGAGTAGATTTCGATTAGACATACAGTAGGTTTTTAGCACTTTGTGCTATGGTATTGTTGAGAAGGTGATGACTGGTTAAAGGTTGGACTTGATGACCCTGTAAGTCTTTTCCTACATGAATGACTCTGATTCTGTGATGTCAGGAGCATGGTGAGGCACTGGAACGGGTTATCCAGGATACCCCATCCCTGGAAGCGTTCAGGGCCAGGCTGGACGGGGTAACCTGATGTGGTGACAGCGATCCCGCCCATGCGGGGGGGTTGGAAGGAGGTCCAGCCTCGAGGTCCCTTCCAACCAAACCATCCCCAGAGTGCCAGGCAGGGCCCGTGAGCGTCGGACAGGCTCCCGGGGACCAAAGAGATGCAGCATCCGGGCGAGATCCGGGCGGGATTCGACGGACGAGATTTGGGCGGGATCAGACGGGATGCGGGCAGGGATGCGGGTGGGATCAGACGGGATCAGGGCCGGGATCCGGGAAGGAGACGGGCAGGACGCGGGCGGGATCCAGGCTGAATCAGACGGGCGGGATCCGGATGGGATCAGGCGTGATCTGGGCAGGGACCCGGGTGGGATCAGACGGGATCCAAGCGGGATCAGACGAGATCCGTTTGGGATCAGGCGGGGACGCGCAGGGCGCTCCAGGCGGGCGGCGGGCGCCCCCCAGCGGCGCGGCGGTGCCGGTGCGCAGCGGGATCCCGGCGGGACGCTGCTCCCGGGGCTGGGATCGAGATCCCGGCGGGACGCTGCTCCCGGGGCTGGGATCGGGATCCCGGCGGGACGCTGCTCCCGGGGCCGGGACCGGGATCCCGGCGGGACGCTGCTCCCGGGGCTGGGATCGGGATCCCGGCGGGACGCTGCTCCCGGGGCCGGGACCGGGATCCCGGCGGGACGCTGCTCCCGGGGCCGGGACGGGGATCCCGGCGGGACGCTGCTCCCGGGGCCGGGACGGGGATCCCGGCGGGACGCTGCTCCCGGGGCTGGGACAAGAGAATTTATTCTCCCTCTGCTCTCCTGAAAACGCAGGGGTCGTGTCTGCTTCACCCGCCACCGTGGCATCCCGTATTCAAAGCTTAAATGAGGTTCCCAAGCCTTTCCCTCGCTTTCTCAAGCGCCCAGGTTCCAGCAACTGCTTCAGGGAGATGGTACACACATAAGTACATCAATGATTTTCTATTTCTCTATATTCTATATTTATACTGTATTTCTCTTGATTGAGGGTGTATTTATATATACAAAATTAAAACAAAATAATATTGTAGCCTCCCACTCACTCCAAGGAAAATTATACAGAAGAATGAGCAAGGAAAATGCTGCTATCAGCTCTCTCTGCCTATTTCCATTCACTGTTACAAATCCTCCTTGAGCCTGGCTAGGTGAGCTATTTTCCATTTCAGACTTCTCTTGAGCACAAAGCTACAAATTATGTACCAAAAGGCAGGGATAGGGTATAAATAAGGGGTTTTCTGTTAGTGCTTTCTCCCATATGATTACTTGAAAAGGGCTTTTGGGTTGACACCAGTCAAGTCTTGAATTTGAAAGTCCAAAACCTAGATAGGCAAAAGGGTCTCATCTTCAGAGTACAAAGGATTTTCTGGGGAGAAGATCCTAAGTGGCTTAGGTAAAATTCAAATTAAATCACACTTAGGGACAGCAGTGTTATTTTAATCACAGAATTTGATGGCTGCAGAAGGTAGATCTAAAAATAGTCATGTGCATGGCTTCCTCTCAGTGTCACTCTTCATCTTCACTCTTGAAGACTCATCCTAGGAACACATTTTCCACTGAATTGTTGTGGCCTATACATCTCCTGATGATTAGAGCATGCAGGATTGGAAGGGAAGGATAAAAGCATCCTGCTCTTAGGAGCAGAGACTGCACAGGGCCCACAGAGGAGCTGGGGCAGTTGTGACTGAGGAAGGTGAGAGCAGAGCTTGGTGAAGGCTGCTGATTACTGGAGATTGCACAGAACAAGCACTGAACACCACCCAGTTCATTGGAAACATGAATATTTTAACTCCACTTCCACCAGAGCAAAGCCAGGTTCTGAGGAACTGATGTGCAGCAGGGACTCTGTGTATCTTTTCTAACTGGTCCTGCATATTAAAGGATAGAGAAGAGGGAAAGGTTGGGGGATGGCAAGGATGGAGGAGAAATACCTGCTCCTTTTCTCACTACTTTGGGATTACATCTGTAAATGGAAGAAAACACTTTTACAAGTCTAGAGTAGGCTGCTAAGATCCCCAGGTTTTCTGCACAACAGGTTTTTACTTCCCATCTTTAGTAAGATTATTAAGACTTCTTTTTTTTTTTTTTTTTTTGGTAATTATTTTTCTGTTGCTCATCTCCCAGTTGCCCTTCAGCTCCTTGCTGAAGCTCTCCTTACAGCAGTCTGAAAATCTTGCTTAATCAAGGACCTGAAATGCAGTTAGAAAACACTATGCAAAAGCTTGGATGGCTTTGTGCTGGAGCTAAGAGAAAAGGAGGGACAGAGAATCCAACGTGCACGGGAGAGCTGACATCTCAAATTGCTGGCTGCAGCACTCCCTGAGACATAAATCAGGCTGCTCATGAAGGGGCTGCTCTGCCAATATACATAGAGAGAAATACTAGACGGGAAGCAGCAAATCTGCATTAGATCCATCTCTAGCATAGCAGAAATCCTTTACGCCAGTTAGATGAGAGAAACTGATGTTTGCAAACCACAGAAGGTTTGGCAAGGGTGAAATTGTACATGCTAATGAGCCCCCAAAGAATTTTGACCTGTGAAGGCTATTTCACTACTGAGAAAGATTTATATCCAATAATACACAAAAGTGGAAGTGAACACAGAGTATGGGGAATTAGAAACATACTACAAACATCCTCCTGCTCACATCAGCATTGAGAAATAATTCAAGAAAATACCAAATATATAAGCAGTGAGAAAAGTGAGACTCTTTAGCCAGAGAAACTCCTTGGTACGATCTGTCACTGTCTGCATTTGGTATTTAAAAACCTTATTGCTACAAAATGCTGTTCTAGGTCCTTGCACAGACTCTGCTCTGGAGAACTTGTTGTCTGCCCAGTCACTGTCAAGGAGGTTTTATGTTACAGTGGCACAAGAGCCAAGTGATGTATTATTGATAGACTGGGCATTAACTGAACACAGATTTCTCAAGCCTCAGGTCGATGAAACAACCACAAGGCCATCAATCTCTCACCACCACTATGCAGATGTGTTCACCCTCTAAATGACATTTCACCAAAACAGTTTGCAATAAAACTTCCCTATTAATCCTTTTCAGACCACAATGTCATGAATTGTGGGGTTTTCCCAACCAGTTTTCTGCCTGCCTGCAACACTAGCCTGATACAAAAGAAGATTCCATCCAGTAAAGTCACAGCAATATGTTCATTATCTGCTATTAGAGCAGGCAGTTGCCATTCCCACCGTACATATTTGCAGACAATGCACAAATCCATGTCTGTAATTGCATTGAGTCTGGCTGAGCTGGAGGTCATTTCCCCACAGCAGCCCTCACAGTGCTGTGCTTTGCCCTGGGAGCTGCAAAGGTGTTGATAACCCACCCATGATTTGGCTGCTGCTGAGCAGGGCTGGCACAGCATCAGTGCTGCCTCAACATTCCCCCATCAATGGGCTGGGAGTGGGCAAGATCCTGGGAGGGGACACAATTTAATTTATTGAGGGTATACTCTAGACCCTATGGTGTCAGCTCAGATACAAAGCCAAGGAAAGGAGGAGGGAGGAAGGACATTTGTTATTTATAATGTTTGCCCTCCAGAGCAACTTCCTCACCTGCTGAAGCCCTGCTTCCCAGGAAGGGGCTGAACATCACCTGATGATGGGGAGTAGAGAATAAATCCTATTTTTTCCTCTTTGCTCGTGCATGCACAAACTTTTGCTGTTGCCTTAGTGAACTGCCTTATCTTAATCTACAAGCTGTCCCCATTTTCCCCTTAGATTTTAACAGTTACACACCATTGTTATAAACACGTCATAAAGATTCATTAAAGAGTGTAATAAGCATTATATCTCAGCAAAGAGAACAGTGGATCCAGAAGTCAGTCTTTTTCTTGGGGGTTCAGTAAATATGATCAAGGACACTTGCCAATGTCCACATTTAATTCACAAACTCAAACTCCAATTCCTCTGCAAGTCAGTTTGACCACTGCTGCACACCACACCTATTCACCCTAATTAAAAGGTCATTAAAGGAAATTCTTAAAACAAAAGCTTAAAAGGAACAAGTTTTGCTACTTTTAAAGCTTTTTATTTGGTATTTGGCTTTAAGCAGAAAAAGGAAACATTTGCAACACAACCTTACTTATTTATTATTATTTTAAAAGCCCGTCAAGGCAGAGGGTTGTCTTCAGTCACCTGTTGGAACACTTGACACTAGAGAGCAGATTCAGCATTTGCATGTTCCCAAATCCTGTTCTAAAGCAGACAGGAGATTACTTTCATAGACACAGCTCATCAGCATCCAGCCCTGTGCCTGGCATCTCATCGGAATAGCAATAAATTAACACTAAATAATCAAAACCAACAGAAAAATAATGGAGAGATTAGGTTTCAAAATGATACTTTTATTGTAACTAAACAAAGGACACAAGCTCCAATTAACATAAAAATTTTATACTGAGTTATGGCAAACACAGGACAGTATGCTCAGAGCACAGACAAATGATTTTCAACTTAAATTTATAACACAGCTGAAATTCATCAACTGAAAAGCAAACTTTGGAATACATACAAAGAACAGAATATGGGATTATTCTTTCAATTAAGTGTACCCAATTATTTGATATTAACAATTTAAAAGTATTTAAATACATGCTGAAGTAGATAAAGTTAAAATTATTAGCAAGGTATGCAGATATAAAGTTACAAGAAGTATTTTGGAGTTGTATAAAAGATGCAACTTTTTCCCCCTGGACAAAGCCTAAGCGTAAGGTATTATCCTGGCAAGAGACACTCTCTACCTGCATGCAGTCCTGCTGACAAACTATGACTGAACAGCTTTCTGGCACTTAACCTGCAGGCAGACTGACTCTCACAGTATGTAGTCAGTGATGAAAATATCTGTGAAAACCATCTTTTGGGCTAAGATGAAAAAAGAAATAAGTTTTTCCATAAAATAGCTCCTATAACACGCTTGTTTTGAAGGGGGGAAAAGAAATCACATCCTACTCTACTTCTCTTCCCAGTTCCTAAATGGATTTTTAAAAAAGCTTGTTGCATGTTTTACATTTTCCCCCTGAACAGTTTATAGTCAAAATTTATTTAAATCTGCAACAACCCCATCAATGGTCTTACCAATCACCTAAGTCTGAGCTCAGAGGCTTTGCCTGTGTAAGTCACAAAGTCATCAAAATCTCGCATATCTTTTAAATTATTTAAAGAAATATTTACATCTCCTGATTAAATATTCACTCAGGAATAAGTTCTGACCAGTTAATGTACACTTGTACACTCATCCTTCTCTGAATGTACTGCAGCTTCTGGTTTTTTGGTCAACACCAAAGGCAACCGAGCACATTAGCTGGAGCTACTCCATGCTGCTGCAGTTACCAGGACAGAGCTGCTCGGGAGGTTCAAAGTTGGGTAAAAGTGGATCCCAAGGGCTTCCCTAATCTTTTAAAGCTTGCAAAACATGTGTTGTTCAAGTCCAGCTGTAATGGGTTTGCCTGCTTTCAACAGAAGGAAGGCATTCCCCATGAAAGTCCTTTCTGTGGTTGGTGTGCATGTCCTGTCATCACTTTAGGGCACAGCAGAAAGCTGCCATTTCTGACTGGCATTTAAAACAATTTTATGTAATCTGTAAAGATTTCACAATATGCCAAATTTCATGCAAATCCAAATGTATTCCATTTACTTTAATCAGAATATTCTTCATCAAATTAAAAAAAAAATAAATAAACAACAGCTATTTTTGGCTCCCTTCTTATTTAATCCACAGAAAATTTAAGTGAACAGTAAACACAGAACAGCAGCAAAGTGTTTTAAACTCCCAAATACTGCAATCAGTCAATTTACTTTCAGGACAGTTAAAGCTCTGTAAAACTTTAATCAATAAATATTTGAAGACAGCCTTTTCTGCTACTTCCCTGGTTTAAATCTGCATGCATTCAAGTGAATACAATTCTTAGGTTTTTGATATTCCATGAAAGGTAGCAGGCAATTTTAGAGTATCTTTACCACATTTCAGGAATGTCAAGTAATATTCTTATACATTGTTTTAAAATTGAAAATATGCCACTGTAAAAATTTAGCCTACTTCAAAGTCCATAAATTCTAGCTGTAAATTATAAAATGGAAAATTAGTCTCTAGATCTTATTTTTGTGAAATCAGTTTTATTCTTGAATTTTCATCTAACACAAGCATTGGCCTAAAAAAAAAAACAAAAAAAAAAAAACAAAAAAAACCCACATAGTGAAGTCAGATTTTCAAAAATCTACAAAGTGACTTCCTTGCTGAAATCTCCAAGGTAATCTTGATTTATGAGGAAGAGAACAGCCCCCTTGTTTTGGGATACATAAACCATAAAGATTGTACTGATTTGAAATTTCAGCTTCACCACAGCAATTTCACACTTCAGATACAATTACAGTAATTCTCAGGAGGTTCTTGCTGTAAGCAGCTTTCTTTGCAAACTGTACAGAATATGAACTCAATAGTTGAACTAGACACTGACTTTTTCTAGAACTGTACATCTCACTGTACATATTGCTTTGGAAACAACTAAATACAATGGTCCATATCATGCAAGCCATGAGACTGTCAAAACTTCTTTTGTTCCACTAACTTCAAATAAGTTTGTACAAATAATTTAGCCAATCTAGATAAATACTGCACATGGAATTATGCTGAAATATGCTTGGGAGTTGGTATTTTCTACAAAAATATGCTACTATGACTAAAAGCATTAAGTACTAACTGCCCACCTCAATATCATAATGTACAGTGCCATTGTCAGATGTGCTCTCTAATAATGTACACAAAATCAAGAATGGTTGTACATTTTATAATACTGAGTGCAAAATAAAAACAGAATAAAACCCCAAACCACAACCCTGCTGGTTCAAGCCACACTACATGTATTTCATAATAGATTTTAAGAAAAGTGTAAAATTTAGGCTACCGTTAATTATGGAACATCCCAGAGTTAGTATTTTAGTTTAAAACTTTAAAAGTTACTGCTAAGAAGAAATATTAATGAGAAAACCTTGACCTACTGCCAGTATGTAGTCATACATTTAAAGACAGTGACTATAAACCAATGATGTAATCAAAGCACTGGCAATACCAGAAATGACTTGTTGACTGCACAGAAAGCAAAGCCATGAGATGAACATATTTATGTACTCTGACTATACTTGGTTAATGACTTTATACCTGAGATGAAAATTGAGAGGTAAGAGAACTACTTATGGTGTAAATAATTATCAGATGAGAAACAAGCACACAAAGATAGCTACATTTTTAAAAATATATGCAAAAAGATCACAACTGACATTTCCCCCTTTTGATTATTTTCATCCTGCTATTCAGACAAACACTTTAGCTCACTTCACCATGTGACAGATTGTGTTCTGAAACTATTTTAAAGGCTCCTGTGATTCCAATGCTTTAATAATTCATGGAGTTTTGAGTAGAAGCAACATAATCTACTCTCTAGTCCTATGAAATTTAAGGCACCCATAAGTAGCAAACTTCATGCCAAGTTTTCATTCTAGGGAAAAATAAATCTGATTTTTCCCTTCAACAGAAAATAATAATAACCATGAATTCATAAAAGTGATCAGAATGCCACATTCTCTGTCAGTGAGGCAACAGCTTAGTGATATTTAGCTTAAAAACCCCTAAATCTATAGAGTTACTACTGAAGCCACGGAATCTTCACTAGCAGATTAGAAAATGTATAATATTGTGATGGAACAGAAAGTTTGTATTAAATTTTGAAAAAGCTAAAAGGTAGAAGCAGAGCAAGGTTGGGCCCCGTGTAATGATGGAAGAAAATAAATGGGAAACATTTCTCCATGATAGATACACTGAATTTATACAGCAAACTTGCGAGTTTAATGGATCACTGTACCACAACAATGAGTGCAAATACATGTTTTTGTGGGCAGGAGCACTGCTAAGAAGCCTATTCTGTTTTCATCAGTATGGAATGACACTAAATCACTTCTTTGATGAATGGAAATTTCATTCCATATGTCAGAAAACTTATCTACGATTTATTACCAGAATCAGCTCAAAACACTTCCCATAATCACAAAGCTCAAGTAATATGAAGCCATTAGACACAGAAAGATATACAAGATTTTGGTTACAACTGCGATTAGCTTCAGATTCTGAAGCTTAATTCTTTGCTTCTGCAGCTTCCTTATCATGCTTTTCCTTTGCTTTCTCTTTTTCTTCCAGTTTTTCTTCTTTTTGAAGCAGTGACATAATCTCAGCAACCTGGCTGGTGCCAATATCAATATCTTCTTTGTCAATCAATTCTACAACCTACATGAACATAAAATGAAATTGAGAGCACATTTAGGTTTTACATGATGGAGGCGTTTTCCTACAATAATTTTTTTTAAGACAACAAAAGTATTCAGCTCTTGTGTTCAAGAAAAACAGCATTTTCTTTCTTACATGGAAGACAAATTCAAACCACAACCAGTACCTCAAACACATCCAGAGTACTGAAAAAAAAGCTCAAATGTAAACTAAAAGACTTAGAACTTTTGACCTTTGTGTGTGTAGCACACAAAGACATTTTAAAGCATTAGTAAAACAGACCCATTTATTTTATCTGTTTCAATGGAAAGCTGAAATTCAGTACCCGTTGAAAAAGTATTTAAGACAGCAATTAATAGACTTAATTTTATTTTAATTTTATTTAAGAACACCTACCTACTGTACCAGACAGGCACAAATTTAGAAAAACTTAAAAGTAAAGGGGGTGGGACTTTCAGAAAAGAAATGAAAAAAAAATCTAGTAAATTATTCCAAATTCCTTTAAATAGCTTTTCATACAAATGTATTCTTGGCATCCCTCCTCAAGTTCCTAGACTTATTGTGCAACATATGCAGAATTTACAAGTACATTTTATCTGTGTTGCTAAATGTGCAACGGCTGTTTAGAGCAACAGGGAAGATAATCACCACTGGGGCAGCAGAGAGGAAAAATGTGTTTCAAAAGGCTGATACTGTATTTTCTAGCTGGCCATATTTTAAATGCTATTTCTGTATCCAGTAGCAGAATTACTCGAGGGAAGTAAGTTTCAGGACAAATCTAAATTTACCAAGTGGAAAAGAAACAAGAAAACAAAGGTGAAAGGGAGAGAAAACCTGAGAATGTTCAGCAAAATGAGAGAACAGGACAAATCAGGCAACAAACACAACTTGCTGCCTTTCAAGCACAGGAAATACAGATCTCAATGAAACACCTGAAGTATACAAATAGGCAAGCAAAGCTACTATTTTGTATTGATATGAAATATATCTATGGATGTTATGTCAAGACCTTCCCTAACAGTGGTAGTTCTACTCCCTCCCATTTGTAAGTAATAGCAAAATTATCATATTTTACAGAACTTGACAGAGACATACAGAAAAACCTACAGCTTTAAAGGTAATGTAGTAATGGACATGGATTTTCCCCCCCTCTAATAAAACCAGCCATAGATATTCTCAAGATGCTGTTATATAAGATTTGTTTACAATACATACCAAAAACCTCACTGGCATCAAGTAAAGACACTTGCAAAAGATTGCACAATGAATTTATGCCCAACAGGTGCAATTTTGAAGGATGGTTAGCCTTATTTTCTTTAAGAAGTTCCCAAACTTACCTTAACAACATTATCTATATCAATTTGGCCATCCTTGTTTTCATCTAGTGCCTCTGCAATCCTTGTTAGCTTCTCCTCTGGAATCTTCTGAATTTGTTTCATTGCATTAATTAGCTCAGCAATGCTGATGAGATTCTTCCTGAAGAGAAAGCACAAACTCTACATGACAAGCAGTTAAGCCAAAGGAATAAGGTTGACAAAAGGCAGTACTGGAAGCTACTACACTGCAGGATGCTTGTAAAATCATTAATTAATATTTATAACCCTGAACATGCAAAAGAATGTAAAAAACCAAAAAGGAGTTACTGATCAGAAAGCAGATTTTCATCTTACCATCGAATCTCATGTTTTCAGTTTCCACATATTTTACTGAACAAATATAAGTACCCAGAAGCATTTGAAATAAAGTTTTCTGTGGTTCCCAGACTGTGTATCTAATGCCCTTTGTCCCTTCACTCCCCATTTACCATATATATATATGGATATAGTGCCATGTTTCTGGCATCCTTTTACATATAGAGGGGGGCTGACAGAAAATCAATGAGTCACAGGAAAACAAAAGCTGAGAACTAATCACTTGAGCAATTGAGCTGTTTTGTTAAATCAGCTTCACTTGCTCCTGTCAAGGACCAGACTCTGGGGAAGGAAGAACCAGCAGGTTTCAGATGTTACTCTCTGCTCACTGATCTCATGATGTTCAAGTTGTTTGCTGCAACCTAAAGCACTTCGTGCCTCTGTATTTTGCTAGTTTGAAGAAACATCTTCCAGCACAGATCCAGATGAAATGCACGAGACAGTGAAGCCAATAAATACTAAACAGAAGGGCTTTATCAGTGTAGTCCCAGCTCTTCTGGGCAGAGACACACTTTTATGCAAGGAGCATTTTTCCTGCTGCTACTAAATGTCCTGGACATAGCTTGATAATGACTGCACCATCCTGAAGGTTAGAAGACAAGCCTTTGACAACTAAGCAATATTTAAACAAGTAATTCTCAATCATCCACAATCACCTACAAAATTATCCAGAAAACTATCCATTACAAAGTATAATTACATTCAGTACAAGCAGATTCTGCATTGTATTGTTAGTTCACAAATTCAGATGGTTTTGATCAACAACTTCTCTGTAGCACCATTCACATGGCTGCCTTATTACACACAATCTGCAACAAATGACCGTTTGCCCTGGGGACTGGAAAACACAGAGCTCAGAAGCAACAAAAGCAGAATCCATATTTCTGTTTAGTTATGCTCTTTGGGAGCAGCCATACTCTCTTAATGAATCACACAAAATGGTGCAAGCATAAGCCAGACTAATACAACATTTATGATCACAAACCATGAGAGTTTGTGTCACAGTTTTCAGGTATTTCAGCATGTGTAACAAGCAGCGTATGACCATTTAACATAGGATTGCCTGAAAGACTCTACCAATAATATTAAGGTCTGGATAAGTGTTGATAAATTAATTTTGTAATGAAACTATCAGGAAAAATCTTTCATTGAAAATCTGTGTATTAAAAAATTGAAATGAAGTAAATCTCTTGGAAAGGAAGTATGTAAAATTATCCCTCACTTCCATTGGACACATTTTCTCACTTGTCTCAAGACACCACAGACCCTTGCAATTTTTTTCCTCACTAACATCGTTGTTACCAAATAACAACAAATATGGACATACTCACACTGTTGTGCATCTTTTCAGTCAATGGCACAGGGCAAAAATTACTGTGTGAGGAGCATGACTAAGGGGATGATTTCACCTGTAATCCTGTTAGTGCCAAAGGCATGGACAATATGGTAAGATTCTAATCAACACTTAGACTTTCAGAACACCCTCAGGATCTGGGGAATTATACATCCTTTTTTCCTTCATCAGTTCAACCATATTTAGCCTTAGCAGAGAGAAAATCTGCAGCACAGTTTTGTTAATTTTGTTTTTTTAAAATCTATTATCTCAATATTCCAAACAAGTTATTCACCAATTATTTTTTAACCACACATCAGATAAAAGCAAGAGTAAAGGTGAACAGAGACACATCCAGTGCTCCCAGGTCACTTACCCAGCAGGAGTATCCTCACCATCCAGCTTTGCATCTGCTGTCTTTTGACTTGTTTCTAATTCCACAATAATTTTGTCTATCTGACCAATCATTCGGTTCACTCTCTTTGTCAGTCTCTTGCTTGCCTTTGACTCTTCCACTGCCTCTTCCTCACCAGTTTTAGAAAGCTCCTTTATCTCTTGCAAGTCCTAGAAGAAATGGTCAAGAGAGAGAAGAGCTTTTGCTGGTGTGAGTTCACAACAGACAATACTGACTTCAACCAGCACTTCAAGACAGGAGCCATTTGTAGATGAAATACAAGTGTAGAAACACACAAAGCCAAACAGAATTAGAACAACAAATTTTAACACTGCTGCCTTTTTCATGCACCTCTTAAATGTTATTTTCCACACCTTTCATAAGACTGGATAAGGTTCATTTTACTTATCCTGGAAATTTCTGTAATACTGACATCTACACTTGCTAAGAAAGAACTGCAGCATGCAGCAGTCAGTCAGCTCCTGTTACCCCAGCCCCCTGGGAACAAGAGCAGGAGCAGGAATCTCATCTGCTGGGAATTACTCTAGTGATAACAATTGGGCTTTGAACATGTTACACAAATGAGGCTCTGCATTGTCATACACAAAGTTCATTCACTCAGCTTCCAACTTCAGACTAACAGAAAACCAAGAAAGAGAATCTTTAAATTTGTGGATCACTTCTGATAAAACTAAAGAGGCTCTGCATTGTCACACACGAAGTTCATTCACTCAGCTTCCAACTTCAGACTAACAGAAAACCAAGAAAGAGAATCTTCAATGTGTGGATCATTTCTGGTAAAACTAAACATGAACAGAAAAAGAACTTCCACTCCCCATTCTTCACCTCATTATACTCCTGGATATCATCCTTCAATTCCTCAAGCTCCTCCTTTTCCTTTGTTAGTGATTTTTTCTGTTCCTGCAGCTTGGTGCAAGCATCACTCAGCACATCAATCTCCTCCTTGGTAATTTCCTCACCCTGCAACAGAAAACATAGATAAATTAGTGACAGGCACATTTGTGATCTTCCTGCAAGATTTTCAGTCTTCTAGCAGAAAAGAGAAAATACAGGATTTTTTTTTACATGTTTGGAATCACTACTATCACATAGTGATTTTGAGGCTAATACAAAGATTTTAAATGGTAAGGCAGTTAATTTGCTATGGTACTGTTTTTTGAATTGCACCAGTAGTAAGTTCAGCTAATGTGATTGATTGTGTGAGTTTCTGAAATTCCATACCTGATAAGAGTTAAGTTTGAAAAATTGAGCTGTAGAAAAGTTATCTTCAATAACCTTTTTGAGAAGGAGGATGAACATCCATAGTAAGTACACCTATCTCTTGAAAAGCTGATAAAATATGCACAGGCCCATTCCATCTACAGATAATGCAACTGCCCCCCCCAAACAGGTATATTAATTTCAATAATGCAGAGAGATAAGGGAGATGTTTTCTTCTGATTTCAGCTCCTGCATTGGTGAATTTTCAATTCACAAATTAGTTGTTTTTAACTAACAGAATGTGGTGAGAGGATTAAAAGTGAAGGGCAGACAAGCAATTTATCGTGGTCCTCACATGGATGCTCTGAATCTTTACATTCATAAGTATGAAAACGTGTGGTTATCCAGATTACCTTAATGCCTTCCAGCACTGGTGCTGTATCTATCAGTGCCTCTGAGTGCCCTGCTGCACCTGCCCGTGCCAGTTCTGGTTCAGTATCCATCACCACCTGGCTTTTTTTAGCTTGCAGAGCAGTTGCTTCAAGATCTGCTGCTGGTTCCGCCGCTTTCTAAATTTAAAACACCTCATTAGGTTGCATTTAAAAAAACCCCAAAACATTAGCTGTATTACTTTCAGGAAAGAATGACTTGTCAAAATAGAAATAGCTGCCAAAGTAGAAACGCACATTTTATGAGAAGAGGTCAAAAAACTGCAAGATATTGAGTGGTTTCACATTAACATACCTACTTGTATTTAAAGAACTACTTCCGTGAGCTCCTGAGGCTTAATTCATTAATGAAGCAGGCCAGCAGCTTTTATAGTTAAATATTATACAGCAACATTATCAGGTTAGTGACAAACAGAAAGAGCCAAAGATAAGAACATTTAAAATGTGGGGTGCAGAAAACTTAAAAAAAAAAAAAAAAAAAAAAAAAAAAAAAAAAAAAAAAAAAGATAAAGAAAAAGAAATCATCTCTTACTGCTTTAATTAAGAAGGAAGAGAAATCAAAGATAAGTAAGACTGAGCCAACATTTTATAGCAAACTTTTGTGTTGCAGTCAGTTAAAATATTCTCACACATCTTCCACATGTGGATTTAAAGCCCAGTTTCTTGCAGACAATACCCAGAGAGAGGCAATAACTCATAACATGCTAGTGTTCACATCACTTGACATTTACTCCTCAGTAGTTGTGAGCAGAACTTACCATGGCTGCAACTTCAAGGATTTCTTTGGCCTTCTCTGCAGCTTCAGACATTTTCTTTTCTTCATTTTCTTTTCTGATGGCTTCTTCTTCCTGAAGTGTTGCTTCCAGTCGTACTTTGTTATCTATTTTCTCACCTTCTACTTCTGCCACTTTCACTTGAGCCTCTTTGGCCTAAAAATAACAAAAGTAGCTAGTAGAAGTGTGTATATACATACAGGTATGGCTGCATAATGTAGGTTTAGATATCCTGATTGAGATAGGTAGGACAGGTATGCTAATGAATAAAGTCAAAGCCCCCAATGTTACCCTATTTTTGCATTTTTCAGAAAAAGATGACTCCCTGTCTCTAGAAAGTTTTCTGTTTTGGTGGAAACATTAATTTTCCACCCTGAAATCATACATGTTCTTCAGTCTCTTTCTCTCAAGACTACCAACAATCTATTCTGATAATTTCTTTCTCTGCATAGCATCATGTATTTTAAAGTATTAATACCTTTCTATGGCCTGAAGCATTCATTGTTTCTATGTGAAAGGTGTATTCTAAATCTTCTTATGCTATTACTGTCTCCTGTCATGTAATCCAATATTGCCCTGTGTTTGCTTTATCCTCATATCTCTCCACATACAACATAACTTCTGCCTTTGAAGGACACACAAATAAACCTAGCTATGATTTTGTTTTTCAAGGAAAAGCAAGGAACTGAGAACAACATCTGCTTGTCTGGATGGATTTTCAGTCATGACACTGGAAGTTAGTTACACACTATGTCCATCAGCACTGTCTGGTAGTGTCTGAAGGGTTGTTTTGAGCTGATCAGCTGGAGAAAGGGTATCTGGAAGATACATGGCTCTGGATAAAATAAGCAATGAAGTAGGAATTTCCTGGTTCAGGTGCAGATCTAACCACTGTAAGGGCAATACAAAAAAAAAAAAGTCTTTAATTTCAGGATGTTTTATTCTTTTTTATAAATAAAATCAAACAAAAGTAAATACAATTTTTTTTTTACCACTACTTATCAGTCAATATCCTAACACAGGAACTACAGATTATAACCAGCTAAGAATTACAGCCATTGCAATGAAATATAGGAAGATGCATTTTGTTTGAAGTAGAATTTCAAGAAACACTGAATGAATATTTGAACAAGTGGTTTGTTTCACATGCACCTTAAAATCACAGAACGATTTGGACTGGGTTAAAGATCATCCATCTCGTTCCAACTCCCTGCCACAGGCAGGGACACCTTCCACTAAACTGTTCCTCAAAGCTCCATTCAACCTGGCCTTCAACACCTCCAGGGATGGGGAGCACATCTCTGGGAACCTGTGTCAGTGTCTCAGCACCCTCACAGAAAAGAATTTCTTCTTACTATCTAATCTAAACCTGCCCTCCTTCAGCTTAAGGCCATTCCGCCTTGTTCTGTCACTGCATATCCTTGTGAAAAGTCCCTCTCCAGCTTTCCTGTAAGCCCCCTTTAGGTACTGATGGTGCTATAAAGGTGTCCCTGGAGCTTTCTCTTCTCCAGGCTGAGCAACCCTAACTCCCTCAGCCCATCTTCATGACAGAGATGCTCCAGGCTCCTGTAATCAACTTAGTGGCCTCCTCTAGACATGTACCAACAGACCTTCCTCTAAACCAGGCAACACCAAGAGACAACTGATCTACTAGGTGAAAACCTCCTTTGAGCAAGATAATAACTGACAAGCAAACTTTCAAAATTGCAAACATATTTCAGATATGTTAAATTTAAAGTATCTACGTGCATCATCAAAACATCACGGTCAAAAGGCAGCAACCCACAGCTACTACATACTTACAAAGCACATGTGACAAAAGCTTATTAAGAAGACTCTTTTAACCAAGCCTTTAATGAGAACAGAATCAAAATCACTTCTCAGAATCAGAATGAAAACCAGAGCATCAGAGCTAACAACTGGAATTAGGTCAGTGTAGTGAGTCTTGCATAACCATACCTGTTTAAGCTGCTCCTTGAGACGCTCCTCTGTCACACCAAGAGCTCTCATCCCTCGGGCACGACAAGCTGCCTGCAGTTCTTTAACAGTCAGGGTATCAACTCCCTCTTCAGCAATCATCTGCACAATGAAAGGAAATTTGACCCTGTTAGAGCTCAAAACAGAGGCACCATCAGCAGTGCACAGCCACAGGTTACAACAGCCACTAGAGGCTGCTGTGCTAACACAAAACAGCCTCAGCTGCTCCCCCAGCTCCAGCATGGACAGCCAACCCCTGAGCTGATACTTCTACCAGCTCCCTTACAAATTATAGTTTCACATAAATGTTTAATTTGTGATATAATTATTTTCATTTCAATTAATGGTAGATTTAAAAAAAGATCAGTTTTTTCTTAACAAATAAGGACGCTTCTGATTTTAAACTCTTCAAGCCTTTTTGTTCAAAGTTCTCAAACAAGACAATTACAACAAGAAAGGAAAATGCCTAGAAAAACATACATATATCCACACACACTCATTACTGCTATGTGTCAAAATTATTACCCAGTGCCTATTCAGAATGACTCACTTTGTCATCTGCTTTTATGCTCCTCAACCTCATTGTCAGCTGGAAGCGGAGAAAGTTATTTGTCCCAATTGACTGAAGTTCCAACAATTTACAAAGTGCCACCAGCTGAGGCCTGGTCAGATTGTCCAGTGTCAACTCATCTTCAAACAGTTTAGAGAACCTTAGGATCTCTTCATTACTGGGTCTTTCACCAGTTTCCCTGATCTGTGAGAAAACAACAAACACACACAAAGCTTTTCAAAGCAAATGTTATAGTTGGGCATTATTTTGAATAAAAACATTCTCCTTGTTTGTCAAGCACTTTGCAACAGTTTTGGGATAAGAAATAGCACATAAGGAAGGAATGAAAGAAGTTTGTAAAAAACCAAACAACTTACTTACTTAGGGAAAAGAATTGATAGTGCTGACAGTTTCCAACAACACTGCATAATGTACTTAGGATAAAATTAACAAAACAAAAATTGGATGCACCTGTACACTAAAGAGCAGGTCTAGCTGAATTGCACTGCCATGAGATACCTCAAGAAATATATATATATACCTTTGAGTTAATAAATAGTTGCTACAGGAGTCACACTGGCAGTTATTTGTTCTGGTACCATATTTACTAAACACAGAAACACATCAGATAAAGATGGAAAGATAAAGTAAGAAGTTCACCCAATAGCAAAAATTTTGCAACACTAGTGTCCCCAAGAAACACAGATTCAGACACCTAACTACCTAATTCTCTTCATTTGTTACAATACTCTGGCTTTCAACTCCTAGATGTTCTGCGGCACCTCAGTGCAAATGTTTTTGTACTTGAAGTTATTCAAAGTATAAAGCACTGTTTGGGAAAGGACTCTGCATCCTTTGTGATGGCAGGTCCTATGTAACTGCTTGTACAAATGCAAAATGCTACCAATGACTTCTCAGTCATTAAATTCAATTATTGGAAGCTGAAATAACAGTTCAAAGAAGTAGGAGAAAAATTCCCTAGTCTCATCAGGTCACAGTAAAGCATTATCACCTGTATAGATGTTGATTTTTCTATTTCAAGTATGCCACCAAAAGCTTATTAGTGACATCACTACATCAAAAATCTACAGAACTTACAGTTATATACTCCCAGTCTTAACATCTTCAGTCTAACCATAGATATAAAAAAAACTTCTCCCAATACCTATACTTTTTTATAACTCCTGTAAAGAAAATATAAAACTAGGTTACATCAAGTACAGTTTGAAAACCTAACATTACCTGTACTGCCTGATTTATCATGCCTACTTATTTTACCTGCAAACTCAAATATTTTAGTGAACAGCTACTGAGCACAGAAAAAGGTAAAATTCAGGAGAAAATATGGCCTTGAGCCCATTAACCTCCAGGATACTTTTGTAGCAGAGAAACCATCTTGAAGAAAGAAAGGTCAAAGGCCTTGTTGTTCCACTTCACCAGTGCCTTCACCACAGGAGCCAAAAATGGCACTTCAAAAACACAGGAAGTATTTTCTCCCTTGTTTAAAGATGAATTTTGACAGAGCCAAGCATGTGTTTCTTGAAAGTACAAATTGAAGCTTTCTAGTACATCACTAGCTTCAAAGCAACAGAGACAAATTCTGGAATTATGCAGCAGACATATTAAGCCTGCAATCAATGCTTCCTGCAGCATCAAATACCTCACCACAGAAGCCACTGTTAAAGAATAGCAAAAAGGTGAAAAACATTGAAGCTGCTTCTTGCTCTGACATTTATTATCCGGTACAGTGAAATGAGATCAATGAAATTTGCCTCTGTGGCACAAATGAGAAATATATAGCTGTAAAAAGTACACCCACACAGATGAAATGCAGGGCTTGAAACTTCTTTTTTAGTCATCACAGGAACTTGGGACTTCCTCCAGCAAATGTGGAGTGAAACATCATTTATTTCCATGAAAATTAACGGCCAAATGTAAATTCTCAGTAGCAGTTCTTCCAGAAGAAAATGAAATGTTCTGAACATGAAGCATAAGTGGGCAAGTTCCCAGAGCCTGCAGGGGCAGTGCCTCAGCCACTAACTGCTATAACTAACCACTTACAATGTTCTGCAGATTCAAAAGAACAGAAACAGATGACTGCAGAGAGGCTTCGAAGTAGTAGGGACTTTGCAAGAAGTTAATGACTGGCAAAATTTGCCACTATGATTATGTGAGGTGATCTATGTGACACTATCAACATCATCTTATCACCCCACACTTTATTCTTAGCCCTGACATGCAGGAAAATCTGAAGCTATTTGGCAGGGGTTGTAAAGTTCATGTCTGAAACCTCTGCCTTTTTCTGTGCAAATGCACACTCTCTCCAAAGGAGGGGCCCACTGCCTTTCTTTCAAAAAAGCACTTGGAGATGCTGTTGGCTCCACCTCTTATTCAACAGACTCACAATTAAGAGAAATCAGAGATATGAACTGTCCTGAGAAGACTTAAGAATGCATTTTTCATCTCTCCAGGGAGTACCTTGTTCTCACCTACAGTCTGGTGAAAGGAAATGCTGTGAAACCTAAAGGCCATTAATGTAGGAGGCAGATGTCTGACACTTAAATCTCTCTGTCAGCAACTAAATAGAAAAGATTTTGCACAGCAACCACATTCTAGCTAAACCTCAGATTATACCACATTCTAGTCAGTATAGCAACTGTGCACTTAAAAATTGTTTTTACAAGCAGAATTAAATTTGACAAAAAATTTACTTTTCCTGCCCATTAAGTTTCAATCAGTTAATTAGGAAAGAAGTCCTCTCCCAGTTTTCATACCCCATGTTAAAAAAAGAGGTCAAAACCTACACGAGTACCCACTGAGCACACCATGTTTTATGTTAGAGTTAACTTATTAACAAATAAGTGAACAAAAAACAAATGAGCAAAAATATTGTGCCTCTAGAATTAGAGAGCAAAAACACCAGCTAGAACACCAAAGTTAATAATTGGAAAACTTCGTCACACTGACAAAAAAGAAATTTATCCTAAAAAGCTACTAGAAATAGAAAAATTGTTTCTTCAGGTCCAAAAAACCAAAGTGATGTGATGATTACCATAGACCAAACAAACCAAAGTGGGTTTTTTTTTGTAGGAAGAGAAAACATATTTTCCAAATTTTTTACCTTTTGAAAGAATGTTGAAAAATCTTTTGTAACATTTCCCTTGGCTGCTTTATTTTTTAAGGCCATCTCCTCAATGGTGTCTTGAAGGAATTTAGCCAATTCAAGCTTTACTCTCAATTCTTTCTTCAATCTTTCCTCCTGTTAAAAAAATATTTGTTTTTAACAGTTCCTGCCAGAAACACATGGACTAAACATCACTCAGTCCCCTGACAAGTTATGCGGAGTAATTCTGGACTTCTGCTATAACACACATTCCAAAGGGGCATTCACTCTTCCCAAAGATCCACAAATCACACTGAACAAGCTGAAGAGCTCACTATGTGCTCTGAAAGTGAAAACTCGTGGGGCTCTTTTGGTGGTTTTTAAAAAGCTCTAACAAGTCTGAGAAACCATAACTAGTAGAAATAAAGTTTAAACAAAAAAAAGCATAAGAAGCTGTTTTAAATATTAAGTATACATATGAAAAACCTTGTATCAAGGTTTAAGACTACAAATGTTACAATGTCTAATACAACCAGAAAAATAAAATAGCTTTATTTCTCCTTTGTAGGAGTCATAGAAAATGGAAATGAGGAAAACAGAAAAGACAAGAGAGGCTTTCAACCCTGATAGCTTGGCACCTGCACATATAAAAACCAGGATAGCACTGGTTCATTATTATATGTTCAAAAGCAAGATCTTCAAAATAAGGAAGAGAAAAGCATTAGCCCAACACGGAAAAAAAATCTAACATTTTTAGACTTTTTCTAATTTTTTTACCAAGAAATTTCTAATTAAAAAAAAAAAAAATCACTGGATTATAAATTCAGACCTGCTTACCTTTTTAGACTTTGTCTCAAATGTAGAGGGAAGCATATTAGGGAATAACTTAAGAGCTACTGGAAGTAAAAATTCCATAAATGGGACAACAAGAAAAACCAAGAAAGGGACCAGGCGAAAAAGATCAGCACATATTCGAAGAAACTGGAAGGGAAAAAAAATATATATCAATAAGCTAATATTTAAGCAGTTATTTTAAAAATACTTGATTTGGTCATCTAATTCTCGCTTAGGCTCACACATATATATATGTGCTATGAAGAAATTTTAAAATAACACAAGAAAAGAATGTGACAAAGTCAGTTTTCAGTGTTTTTTTTCAAGTTGCTACATACTAGAGAGTGCTGAAGTTTCACCAGTTTTCAACACTATAGAAAGTATTTCAAAAGCCTCACTGTGTCTCAATAGGATTATTGAACAAGTATCTCATTTAAACCTCTTAAAAGCACCTGAAAACAGGAGGTGGTCATTTGTTGTCATTAAAGCTGCTTAACTTCTTTTATGCATCTTTATTTGTGCTCCACCACTTCTTACATGCATGAGCTACTATGGAATAAGTAATCAAGAATAAAATGAAAGATCCCTCCCCCTCTCCCTTATAACAATTGTAATGTACATTTAAATCCAGGGTAATGAGCCCAGCTTGGTAGATTTTTTTTTAAAACCACTGCATTTCCAGAGCAGTAATCCTCTGAAGCAGGCAGCATTCATTACTGAATCTTGAACTGCATGAAATAAATACTGTCCTTGTGATTTCTGCACACTCACAAATATATATATTAGGCTGTACAGTCTATTATTAAATCTTTCAGTAATTGTTGAAAGCTTCATAACTCGGTTTATATTGGGGAGTGAAGATCTTGCTTGACTCTACCTCCTTTTACAAAGGAAAAAATCTGGTTGTTAGGAATCCCATCAGCTCCTAAATCAGAGGCACACTCTGGTACTCGACTGTTGTTCCACATCAAGATTTGATAAACTCAGCTCTAAGTGGCAAAAACTGGCAGCATAAATGCAATTACAAAAGCAAACCCATGCTGCCCACTCCAGCCTCTCCCCACAGTTCATGGCAATCAAGGGGAACAGCAGCAACAACCAGCACAGATCCCACGTCCTCAGATCTGATTTGCTAGAATACAAAACCTGCAAAACTTCATTCAGAATTTTCTTACCATAAAACCAGCACTAAAATCATAAGCACTTAAGCGTATGTGGAAGGCACATGCTCTACAGATTCAAAGTCTGGCATTTTTCTTTGTACAGAAAAAAATTCAGTTTCCCAGAAGGGATGCTTTGGTCCATTGTTTTGAGGCTCAAGGACTTTTCCATTCATTCCAACAATAGAAGGCAAATGACTACCATGGAGTTAAAAAACAAAAAAAAGTAAGAAAGTTTGGAGGAAAATTTTAAAACTCATAAGAAAAGTACTTTTTCCCTATAGAAAACCCTCAAAAATTTCTATAGAGTACAGAGTTCCTATTTTTCCCCAGTCTCTACTCTCAGAAAATGTGTGCAAGTATTTCTACAAAATCCATATCCAAGGAAGCAGTTTTACCACCAGATTAAGCCAACTTAATGCTAACCTGAGATGAGGTAAAAGGAGCCATGAAGGTGCACTGGCAGTCAAACCAGTGATCCAGCTAAAACTGACCCATAAATACATACACAGACAAGGGAAAAAGTACAAACCAAGCAAGGGTGGGGTGGGAAATCTTGATTTAAGCACCAAGCTTTTCACAGCAGCACTGCCTGGATCAGCTTTCACAAATCATGGAACTGCACCCTCGGCTAACTCAAGGAAAACAGCCTGATGCAGGAACCTAATACAATGGTGTACGATTACACACACAGTATTTGGCAGCACAGCACCAGAACCTTGTGACTACTCTGTATCTGCTGCTACAGCTGGGTACTCCACTCTTCCCTCCTCTGCAGGGAAGAGTTTGTAAAGCTGGTGGACTTGCCACAAACTCCATTGTGTTTGCCACCTCACTGCCACATCCTGAACCACCCTGCTGCAGGAGCCAGCATTAGGTCAGTTAGTTTTTTTTAAGTCATTTAAGTCACCAAGCTTTACTTCTTCCTGCCTTCTCTCCTCAGTGTAGATATGTGACCCTGCTGAATCCAAACCCTGCCAGCAGCTGTAGGAGCAGAATTTTGGAATTAAGTTTTAGTTCACATAAGCAAGAGGTCCTTTTGCATTAGCCATGCTGCAACTGCTTGTTCATGTGGTTAGATTACTTGGGTATCTTT
Organism: Onychostruthus taczanowskii; assembly: GCF_017590055.1. Classification (NCBI taxonomy): domain Eukaryota; kingdom Metazoa; phylum Chordata; class Aves; order Passeriformes; family Passeridae; genus Onychostruthus; species Onychostruthus taczanowskii. The sequence goes on along the minus strand of NW_024499239.1, from coordinate 22,399,187 downwards.
CCATTATTGCCTCCAAAGAGGAAGGAAAGGGCAGGCAGAAATAACTCATTTGTCAGTCTGCATGAAGATAAGATTTCTCTAGGACTGTCAGCTCATGTGCAGCTTAATACTTTTAAAGCAGTATATACATCAATTTTTATATTTTTTAAAGTTCAGGAGGTACTCCAGCACCAAAATGTTAAGACTTCTTTAAATCAGACAGTATACTACAATTTATGGTTGAACTGATAAAAAAAAAAAAAAAAAAAAAGAGCTGTGTTGAAACAAACTTGAACTAAGACTTAAAAAAACCCCAAAAGGGTAATTTATGGTTGAACTGATAAAAAAAAAAAAAAAGCTGTGTTGACACAAACTTGAACTAAGACTCAAAAAAACCCCAAAAGGGTTTTTCAGCTGCTGCCTGGTTTGCTTTTCAGTGACCCCAGATTCTACCAAGCCCTCAACTCCAGAGACACAATGTCCTCTTCCTCCAAATACAGAAAACACAAAACCTAGATTAAGAAACTAATATTACTGTAGTTATTAAAACTATTTTCTCTACATCTCCTGCACTGGATTTGCATGCATATAAACACATACATATATCATTAGATAAGAGACAGGCTACACCAATGTAAACATCAATTTATATCTGCCAACAAATAAATGGCCATTTCATTTAGAAAGAGAATTAATACTGAAAATGAACATTTGCACAAAAAAACCCCCCAAATCTAGGAAGGCCAAATGCCAGATCACTACTTAAACATGAGCAAGACAGGTCTATCATCACTAGATAACAAATCAAAAGGTAATCAAATTAATAAATCCATCAATTGATGGAATATTACTGCCGTTCATATAATTTCTCAGAAGTATGGCTCAGCAAACATGAAAGAGGCAGGAAAATCAATAGCTCCAATCTCCCCCCTGGAGAATTTCCCATTCTGTTTTAAACCATGAATTAATTTGTCTCGCCTGGCTTTTCAAGTTCCCCAAAGCTCTCAATAAACCAGCACAAGCCAGAACTGCTACTTCAAGAAGTCCTGCAGTCCTCACCTTCCCCTATCCTCAGTTACTCTTTCTGGTACTCCATAATCCCCTCTCACGTCAGCAGAGACTGCTTTATTTATTGCTGAGGCCTGTCTCAGCTGGATCAGCTGCCAAGCATTCTCTTGTAGCAGCCAAGGAACACGGCAGAACTAAAGGAGCCTGAAGATGCTGAGACCATGGAGCAGAGGAGTCTGACAGGAAACCACACCCACCCAGAGACAGAAACTGCTACACGTGCCTGTAACAATTTTTGCTACTTGTCTAACCTTGTAAATTTAGGAAGAATTTTCATACTGCATTTAAGACGTGATAGGCAATGGGTTCTAATTACACACCAAATTGTTCAAATGTGACCTACTTTTATGAGGAAATTATAAAAACAATGAGCAGATACTTGTATTTTTGATCATTTGCTGGAAGTTTTGAGGGCAGAGATGTGAAGTCAGCACTTTGTGTGTGCAGGTGTCCAAACTGCAGAGAGCCACACTGCCCACAGGCAGCACTGTGCACTCCTGCCCCAGAGCACACACACCTTCTGCTCTCCAGCTTTTCTTCTAGAACATCTTTACAGCAACAGCTGAAATGCTTTTTTTTTTAAATAAAGGCAGGAAGACAGACTTGAATTTTTAATCTCTATAAACTGCTTAAACAGCTTGTCCTTAAAAACAGTAAAATGAGAACTGCCAAATCAGCATGTTTGACATTTTGCCAATCAACTGACATTGATTATCAATGTATTCTTTACCAAAAAAAAAAAAATTAACGATACCAGCTTAATATTTTGCAGTCTTTTCATACATGAACTCACATCCAATGTTTTTAAATGCCCATATAACTTTCCATTCTATTTAAATACGCCTATTTCATCCAAAACCTGAAATTACTATTGAAATACATATATATTATCCAAATTTGAAAGCACTCACATTTTTCACTCCAGATTCCATTTCCCTTTTCTTTAAAATTATAAGTTGCACTTTTAGTTTCATAAATGTAAGCAGCATTCCACAAATAAAGGGAATATATCTGGGCTAAAATGATTTCATATATATTTATAACTGAGATAATACATCATCAATCATGCATTTCAGCCTGCAGCTTTTAAGCCATTCAAAAGAACCCCATTAAGCAACAAACAGGAACTGAACTGGCACAGATACAACCTTTACTAGCAGTGTTTACTAGCAGTGTTTCCCACTGTTTTTCCAGTTGGAGTGAAAAAGCAGAGAAAATTACTGTTCATTGTACATGGCTGGGAACTTGAGAACAAACCCCAATTGCTGCCCATATGACAAAACAGAAGAATCCTCGGCTCTTCCAACAAGAAAATAACAAATTTATCTTCAAAAATGGGGAACATAGGAAAAAAGTTTTGGGGTGATACCCAACAATTTTTGTGTCCACATAGTGAAGAGGAGTGAAACACACTGAGGAATTTTAATTCTAGGAACAGAAGACAACAAAAAGAAGTAACTCAGTTCTAACAAACAGAGCAATCCCCGAGGACACCCAGAGGAATCTGCTCTTTGCTCAGTACCTGTCTCCGCTCCCGACGAGACAAAGTGGTCCCGTGCAGGATTCTCCAGAGCATCCTCGCGGCTATTTTTGTGTCAATCCACAGCAAACGAAACCCGTGGTAATAGTGCTTCAGTTCATCCACAATCCTCTGCCCGATAGACTTCTTTACAACTTCCACTTCTGTTGGACTATATACAGGACCTCCTTCTTCCAGCTTCTTGTTTTTGTCCTTTAAGGACTTGAGTGACTTTTCGACTATGGAGTCATCTTGAAGGGGACGTGAAGAATGCCACCACCTAACTGGAAGATACTGGGGACCTAAAACACCCACGCTTGCTAGTGGCGTCCATGAGCCAGAAGAGCTCGTGAGAGTGAAGTGTATTTGCTCAGATCCTTTAGTCCAACAACAGTAGTGAGCTTTTTTGGAGTAGGCGTAAACAGGAGGGACACTAGTGCAATATTTAAAGTGTACAGTCCTTCAAAAGAAAAAAGCATTCAAGAATTAGCAACAGGTCATCATCATCAGCTATTTCTAGATATATATTTGCACAGATATATATATATTTATGTATTTATAAAACACAAAATTTGAGAAATATCTACTGCATGTTTAAGGGAAAAATAATTTTTGATTATTAAAACCAATATCTATACATTAAAAGAACATTTGGCTTTATTTCATGACAAAAAAAAAAATTTAACCTGCAGGGAATTTTCCATTATACGACTTTGAAAAGGTAGTTTATTTTACTCCAATTAAATAAAGAACAGCCCCCACATGTGCTTTCCATTTAGAAAGCTAGACTTGAAAAGTAATATATAAATTTATAAGTAACGTGAAGTCCCGTCTATTACTTCTCCTGTTTGTGCAAAACGCTCAAGACAGAAAAAAAAATGTAAGTTGTATACTTGGTGCTGAGTCAGAGAATTAGTACCAGAGGAATCAGATTACATTAGAGTTCCTCTCTTACTATCTCCATGCATCCAGTCTTCCTTACTCAGCAGAACCTTTTGCAAAAACTTCTATCACGGTACTGAGCTGGGACAGAGAGAACCAACACTCTTCCACCTTGTTCAGAACTTTGTTCTTTAATTAAATGTAAACTGAAGTTAGCAGTGGAGCACTGCTCAGACACCACTGACACTCCTTATACACACAGAAGAATCACTCATTATATGCAAGTAGGACTGTACATGCTTTTAATAAAAGGTGGGACAAAAATGAAACAGCAGATAAAATATTTCATATAAATGAGTTCCATTAGTGTCCCTCAAACTGAAATACCAGCAGCAAGACATCTACAGAGAGAACTGACTGAAGTGTTTTCTTCATGGAGCTTGCTAGCTACCAAAACAAAATCAGAATGTGTTTTTGTCTTCAGTCAATGAACAGAAAATAGGTGCAAGTGGCTTTATAGGTCTTAGTAACATTTTAAGGGAAAAAAATGTTTATCATATACTTAAAAGTGCTAGCCTTACTCAATTTTCAGACAGAAACACTTTTTAAATTTAATTAATACATGCTCAAGACAATTTTAATTTACTTTAATGGTTCTGTCTAACTAATGTTGTTCAAATAGATCCTTGCACAAAAAAAAATACAAGATTATTACTTTTTAAAGACACACTATTTTCTAGTTTAAACTGAAGTTTCAGCATCTGACCATTCAGTGGTCACATTTACACAAAACAGTCTCTTGGCTAGCTAGAAAATTACACATTTGCACAGATATTAACTAATTAGAATTACAGTTTAATTACTTTAGGAAAATAAACTACATATTCAAAACCAGATTAAAACACCTGCATAAATCAATCCACCCTGACTATAAGGCATTTCCCAAAAGCAGAGCTCCAGGCCTACAAGCCAAGTTCCACCCACATACATTGACACTCCTCTGCATGCAGAGAGGAAGAAAGCTCTGAGAGCAGAACTGGTTCTGAGTCTGCAGGGAAATGTGCCTCTCTGAACACACTTTCACAAGAAGGATGCCAGACACACAATTCCTATCCCACCTGTCCTCAGTACTTATCACTAGAGTCCTCTGCATTCGTATCTGGGTCACGTGGGGTGTGGGCATTAGTTTGTTATATTTTAAGCAACAACAGTATATTAATAGCAGCTTTGGTTAGGAAAAGAAAACAAACAAAACCAAAACCAAACAAAAAAAAAAAAAAAAAAAAAACAAAAAAAAAAAAAAAAAAAAAAAAAAAAAAAAAAAAAACCACAAAAAAAAACCCCAAAAAAACAACCACACCACAAACCAAAACAAACAAAAAACCCCACCCAAACCTCCTCAATAGAAAAAGATTTTCTGTCCCAATATTCTGCTGCTCATTTCACCACAGAATCATAGAATGGTTTGGGTTGGAAGGGACCAAAAGACCACACCTTCCACTAGACCAGGCTGCTCAGAGTCCCATCCAGCCTGGCCTTGAACACTTCCAGGGATGGAGCACCCACAAATTCTCTGGGCAACCTGCTTCAGTGCCTCACCAGCACAGAACAAAGAATCTCTTCCTTATATGTAATATAAACCTACTTTCTCTCATTTTAAAGCTACTCCCCCTCGCCTTGTCACTCCATTCCATTGACAACATTGTCACTCCATTCCATTGACAAAAGTCCTCTCCAGCTCCCTTGTCACCCCTTCAGGTACTGGAAGGGGCTGTAAGGCTTGTCTGGAACCTTCTCTTCTTCACACTGAAGAACCCAAACTTTCTCCATCTGTCTTCATAGGAGAGGTGCTCTAGCCTAACAGGTTTAAAACCATAATTTTCCAGCTTCCCAAGAGAAGTCTTATACACTAACATACTAAAAATAGATATTTGAAAAGGTTTTATGTATTAAAAAAAAATAATCATCATTAACTCTACAGCAAGTGATATGGGACTAACATGTCTAAAAAAAAATTGGTTTGTTTTGTATTAGAGGGTTAAAATGAAAATTCAGGAAATCAGAATAGTCCCTGTATCCTGAGCAGTTAGTTTATAAGTGAACTACAGAACCCATATTTTAACATTCCAAGGAAAGGCATTATGAAAGTCTTATCTACAAGTATGCCTTGTGAGTCAAGTCAGGAACAGAGAATGGATTCTGCCAACATTCAACTCCTTCAGTTCCATAAGGGCACACAACAGTTGGACTTGTTTTCAGAAGAGGACACCATCACCCAAGGCTGCAACATACAATAAACTCCTTTCTTTGGTTTAACAGAGATCCCACTCAGATGCTCTACACTCTTATTTGTCAACTGTGATTTTCAACTGGCTGCAACTGAATGCTTACTTTATGCAACTCCATGGAGAAAGTATGAGAGAAGCTCATCAGATCCCATTATGACACCTGGAATCACCCAACAGACATCAATATTCTTCTGCTTTCACATCAGAAGTGAAACAAAAAGGGAGGAAGTGGGCAAAAAGGGTAAGATTTCACTTTCTTTCTCCCACACACAACCAACCAGGTAAAGCAAGTAATACTCAGACTTCCTTTAATCTGTCATTGACACAAGCTGGAGCTAACATTTCAGCACTTTGTCTAGATTTAAACCTACATTCTGTGACAGTATACTAAGTGGTAGTTCAGAAAAACATTCATATTTACTCACATTTTGTTTGCCATCCTCAGGGATGTGCAGCTAAGACATGCCCGATCTCCCAAGTTACCTAGAAAAATACCAATAATTAGCACCAATTCTGAAATTCAGGAAGACATTTATCCATGTAGTGAACTGCACACAAATACATGAGTGAAAAGATTGATCTTTACATAGAAATTACTACTTTTGAAAGGACAAAAAAGATGTTGTTTAACATGCAGAGCTGAACTCTGTGGATGTGTGAGGTTGGTTTCCTCTTGCTCAACTGTCTGAAGACAGGTTTCCAAGTCCCTCAGGCAAGAAATTACATTGCAGAGGAAATTCACTGAAAGCAAATGTAATTTTCTAACAGCTCTATGACAACATAGTATCAGATGATCCAAATGGAGCCCCTGCCAAGTGTTTAGGATTAAAATGGCTTTTTTTTTTTTTTAAGCAAAACAAATAAAACACAAGCAGGAACCTAAAGAGACTTCACTAGAGAGGTGGAACCACAACAGCATTTCAATTCATTGCTGCCCATTTCGATTAGCACCTGGTAAAAATAACTCTACCCCATGATCTCTATGCAAAGGATACAAATTGTCCTGAAGGGAGGGGTCAGAGCCTGACCCAAAGCATGTCAAAAGTTAACTTTCCAGAAAACACTGTATCCCTCAACATTCATTTTATTTGACAGACTACCTCAGAATCAGTCCTAATAAAGTCCAAAAGAAGGGCTGACACCTGTATACGAGCACCCTCTATCCAGGTACACAGACAAACAGCATCCATTCTGGAAATAAACTGAGAAGATCATCAAATCATAAATCATCCAAGTCACGTGCTTCAGTAAAGGGCCACGTCTGAAAGTCTTCCAACCACAGAAGAAGCATCAACAACATAAAATGCTACCAATCTACAATCATTGAAAGTCATCCCTGATCCCACCAGAAAGAAATTCAGCTTCCTAAAGCAACTTAAAAAAAATAAATCTTGTATTAGCACCTTGCTACAGTAACTCAATAGGTAGCTACTGCCAAGAGCAAAAAGACTCCTGGAGAGATCATTAAAAAAATCACACAAGAAAGACTTCAAGCATGTTGACTCTTTTTGGCCAATCTTTTCAGAATTCACTGTAACCAAAATAAAATTGAAAGGCTGGAGAGAATAGGCATACTGTGGTTTGCTTCTCCCATCTGGAACCTACCATTTCTGGTCAATCCTAAGAGACACCAGGATACAAAGGTAATTTGAGAGGTCCATGGTACCCTTTCCCACCACCAAAACCAAGATATGGCCTATGACAGAATCTAAAGTAGACAACTGTATCTGAGAAAACAAAGCTCCCAATGCTGATGGCCAAAAGCCCTCCCCAACAAAATACCCTAATTCTTAGGGAAAAGAGATGCTGCCAAAATCAGATGGGACAATCGGAAGGTATAGAAGGTAAGTGAACTTATCTGAGGAAAATCTTGATAATCAAGGCATGTCCCATGCTACGTGGGCTCTGAAGAAATTACAACAAAAGCTGTGGCATTATTAAATCAAAGGATTTACCCATGCCAAGTTGTATCAAATTCTAACACTCACTGCCATGGCATGCAGAGCCAGGGAAAAACTGTCTATTTCTGGCTCAAAAAGCAAGTCCTGAGAATCTGTGAAGGCATTGTGATACTCGCCATCATTCACAGAAAGAACAGTAGCTAAATTACTTAACCCAAGAGACCAGCCCAGAAGGAATCCCCGACCTCAAGGAGCAGCTGAGCAAAGCAGAGAAGTACTCAGTGTCTGGAGGGATAAGTCACAGCACAGTAATCTGTCTCACCCAAGTGCCAGGAGGCCCACAAAGCCTGATGTGCCTAAACCAAGGGTCCTACCAGGAGAGGACATTGCCTGCTATGGACAGTGCCCCCTAGAACTAGGAGGGATGATCTGGAACTCAAAACTGGCTTGGAGTTTCTCACTTCCACTTCACTTACCTTCTTTCCAACCAGGCTCATTAAATGTTAAAGAAGGGGTCAAAGAACAAAATTCCAAGGTTACCACAAGAAAACATGCTAAGCTTCTTGTTGTACAGCACATTCAGAGTGTGAACAGGCTAACACAAAATGTTAATTCCAACTCTGCCAGCTCTGAAAAGAGCTCTTTAGGTTTTGCAGTTTCTCTTATAACCATGTACCTAGGAGTAAACCAGCCCGGAAATAAAAGATATACTTCCTTCAAAAAGGGGCAAAGTCCATAATCGTTGCTTCTGGGATAATACAGATATCCAAAAGCCTGAATGAGGTGAATGTTGCTTAACCATACTCAACACTGCTCATTTAAGAATTGGCTTAGTAAGAAAGAAGGGCAGTAGTGCCAGAAAAGCTGTATGTTAACATGTTCCTCATGGAAAAGTAGTCAAGGGAAACCTCATACTTTACTTTAATGAAGCATCAAACCCCAAGTTTTTAATGTAGAATAGCCATACTGTTACTATGTTTAGAAATTTCAAAAATAAAATGCTATCATGAAATAAGTCCCTAGAGAAGTGTAAGCCTGCAGTACTTAACAGTCTGATCTCCACAGGAATAACGTTTAGGATTCTTAGAAGCACTTAGCTTTAACTTAATCTTAGACTACTTACATGTAAAGCAAAGAAGATGAGCTGATTAAAGCAAAACAATACAGAAAAAAAAAATACAGCATAGAATAATGTGTTAATAATAGATTAACAATAGACTAACACCCCAAATAAAAGTATTGTATCATAACCACAGTGCACCAAAGCACAACAATTACCTGATTCTATCACAGCATTTCAGCTTAGGTTGTCTAAGATTTATAACAACCAAAATTGCAGCAATCATTAGCAGTACTTTTTATGCTATGTCACAAGAACAATCAAAGCTCCCACCTAATTTGAAGGTACATGGATGCGCCTTCTCCCCATTTTAAATAAACTGTGTGGTTAGGATACCCCAGGTTTTTGTTCAGGACACTGTCCAGGCTTAAATAAATGACTGTACAACAGGAGCTCACAAAACCCATCAGTCAGAGGAAGATACCACACTTGAGTGACTATTGGTAACCAAGAGGACAGCTGTTCTTTGCAATGAACAAGCATCCCTACAGCTCATCAGGTCTGCCTGGATGTGAGCCTGCAGCTGCCCTGCTCTCAGTGACAGCACTCCCATGACAAGTTGGGCTCTGTGTCAGTGACAGGCAAGTCCTCGCTCACCCCATTCCAGCTCAGGGCCCTGTGTCAGATACAGGCAATTCCTTGCTCATCCCATTCCAGCTCAGGGCCCTGTGTCAGAGACAGGCAATTCCTTGCTCACCCCATTCCAGCTCAGGCCCTGTGTCAGTGACAGGCAATTCCCTGCTCACCCCATTCCAGCTCAGGGCCCTGTGTCAGTGACAGGCAATTCCTCGCTCACCCCCTGCCATTCCAGCTCAGGATCAAAAGAGCAGACACAGGCCTCGCGTACCTCACAAGTTATCAGTTGTTTCATGCCATAAAACTTCACCAACCAGAGATATTTAAACTGCCAAATTATCTCCATTATTAATCGGTATCACAGGATGCACTTCTTTTTTGTTTTCCTAAGCATTCAAAGCCACTTGGAAAAAGGCAAATTCATGTTTCGTCCCTAACACAGACTAAGAAAACATCCCTTGTGCTTTCATAAAGAGAAGAAGTACATGACTAGTGACAACCCCACTTCACACCCAAGCCCCGCCGAGAGCAAGGCAGGCAGGACCCAGACGTAGTAACGCGTTCCTGCACTTTAACAAAAAACACGTGTTTCTCCCTTCCCCAACCAGCCGGCATTTAGGAGACACGCGTGTCCCACTGCCCTTAGGGTACATCATCCCCTCCAACCACGCTGCCGCGGAAGCACATGCGACGAGGCCGCAGCAGCCGCCGAGCGTGGGCCGTGCCGGGAGCAGCGCCAGCCCCGGCGGACAGAGCGGCGGGGACTCGGCCGCGGCCCTTCCCTCCCGCAGCGGCCTCTCCGCCCACGCCCGGAGCCCCCAGATGCCTCCGGCCGCTCTCCCTCCCCGTCACCCTCCCGGCCAGGCCCCGCGGGCCGGAGCCGGCGGGCGCCCTGCGGGGAGCCTCACCGGGCCGTGGCGGGCGGCGCAGCGCTCGGCGGGCGGCTCCGGCCCCGCTCCTGTCCCACCGCCCGGGCCGCGGCGATCCCCACACGCCCAGCAGCGCCCGGGAGCCGCGTTTCCCCGGCACCGCCCCGCGGCGCCGGGCACGTCGGGAGCCGTAGTCCGGAGCGCACGGTGAGGGCGGCGGTGGCGCCGGGCGGCGGGGATGGCGTCACCGAGGGGCGGGCGCGGCTGCGGTTCTTCCCCACAGCCGCCTGAGGGGACCCGGCAGGAGCTGCGATGGGTATCGGGGGCTGTCCCAATGCCGGGGTTTCTTTCCCCGGGGCTCGCTCGCAGCCCACGGTCCCCGTCACGCCGGGAAGGCCACAGGCCGTGCCCGGTGTGAAGGGCGGGCGCCGGTGCCTCACGGAGCGGCCCGGAGCGCCGTGGCCACACATAACCCCGGCCAAAGTACAGCGCTCCAGCAGCGCACGGTGCTTTCCTCTTTGGCTGAGGTTGGATCGGGTGATGCCCAGAGGTCTCTTCCAGCCCTGACGGCCCCGTGATCCTGCGGTGGGTGCGGCCGTGTTCCCGCACGCCAGGGTTGGCGGCAGGCGTTCTGCTGCACACGCGTGTGTTGCTTGTGGATCTCGGGGTGTGACAGAAAAAACGGCTTTCTGGGGGAGCTGTGGTGGTTTTGATAGGAAATGGCACATAAATCGGTCATTTGTCAAATGTTCCACACTAGTTCTGGTTAATAGTTGGACTACAAGCAGTATGATATTCTCCACGTGCTAGTCGAGTCTTGGCCAGCAGTAGGATCTCATACCAAATATTTCAGTACTCAGTTAATGCAGTATTATGTACTTGCTTTATGTTTTACTGTATTGGCATTTTCAGTGAATAACAAGAATCAAACTGCAAAAATTATAACTTAATCCGAGAACACTGACATTTTACAAACTGTGTACGTGAGATTTGGGTGTTAATGCCTTCCTTGTTCCAGAAAAAATGGAAAAACTGCTGGGACTCTCTGTGGACAAGATGGCTGCCAGCCCTGCCAACAAGATGGCTGCCCCAAGGACAGGGCTCCAGGGGGACAAGGGAGCTGTGGGATCAGACCTCTCCTACCTCACAGGTAACTCACAACACCAGGCATTTGGTCACCTCCACACCTGCCTCAACCCCAAGGAAAATACATGTTACCTAACCTTATGCATAAGGGGTAGCAGAAGTGTTCAGGTTTGACCCAAAACGTGACTGAAAACAGTGTCTCATAGCAATAAAAAGCAAGTGAGTTTGCAGTTAATGTGTTCATGCTTAGGACTAGGCAAATGCAGGAAATTAGTTGGTAATTTTATGGAGCTCTTTTATGTATTTAAAGAAGATTCTCAGGGTTTCTTCGAAGTACAAAAAATGTAGATTAAATTCATATTACTTATATTTTAAATTCAAAAGTATTCGTCAAGATGGACTATGCAATTATCTGAATATTAAAAAAAAAGTCACAACACTTTTCTCACTATGGCTATAGAAATGCTCCTGTTGTTTATGTTCAGTGATAATTAACAAATTGTTATTTATGTACTTATTAGAGCTGCTTTTAAAATGTTAGACTCCCAAATGCACTGCAAGATTTTTAGCCAACTGTGTTTGTTTTGCAAGTGTTTAAATATGTACTGCATTTAAATGGTTAAAATTGTTTAAAATGTGCAACTTCACAATAGTGCTTTATGTTAATGGCATAAAAAAAACCAACCAAACAACATCTTCCCAATCTACACATCTCTCACTAGACTGCGTTTGTATCTTTCTCTTGTTATTCTTTTCTTCTTTCTGGTTGGCTGATAACAAAACCAAATGAAATGGGGCAACTAATGGCAGTTCCTCTAACAAAGCTGCTTAATTATGTAGAAACATTATATGAAGCCTATACAAGAAGAATAATATGCTCTGAAGTCATTAAACTATTGACAAGAGGTTTCAGACAGCAAACAGATGATTACAGAGGTCTCAATACATTTATGCAGACAAGTAACCAGCCTTTCAATAGTTTCATTAAATTCATTAGTATTCAGGGTGGCAGACAATGTAGATGCATGGGCCTTTTCAGAGCTGAATTCGTTATGTTTTTGTACAGTCTTTTGTTCCAGATTTGTTTATACCTGGAAGTTACAGGGTTTGCTACTGTATATGAAAAGGATTGATTATACACTCTGTGAAAATTTCCTAAATAGATACATACAGTTTAAAAATAGTAATTGATTGTGTTCATTTACCAAGCATTGTGAAGTAATGCTTAAGGAAAGACTAAGAATTAAAAATCTTCAAGTATTTGTACAAATTGCTCCCACAGGAAAACGCTGAGTGACTGTAGGTGGCACATGGGCCTTCCACGGGAGTTAGTTTTTGTTTTAAAGAAAAACATTTTCTACTCCAGCCAGAGCAACAGCCATGATCTCACAGAGAAAACACTTATCCCCAGGATAAAACATGATACCACATAGTTACTAGGTTTTTGGGACTTTGTTAAAAAAAAAAATCAACTGCTACACAGCCATTTTAGACCTGGTTCTTAAAGCAACCATGTTGTGTGGAAAAGTTGTCAGCCATCTTGCTGAAAAATCAGTTTTCCAGCAGGAACAGGATGAGAGAGACTAAAAGGAAGAAATACAAAGCCTTCTTTCTAGATGGATGTAATAGGGATTCTGAGAATCATTCAAATAAATGTAATATTTGAACAAAACTAAGATGACTATTTTACGTTAAATGTAATTTTTCCCCCTGGGTATAAAATAGAAGCAAAAGCAAGGTAGGAGTTGACTAAGCCAATTCAAAACAACCTTCAAATAAAAGGAAATTTTGATGGTTTTTATAGGCTGTGTGAGTACTGAAATATGTATTTTATTGCTGTATGAGCAGAGCCCAGTGATATCACAAAGGCAGGACTGTTTCACTTGTCTGAAAGAGGTATGATGCATAAGACCTATAAAAGCACAGAACAACCCTAGGGCTCTGCATTGCCTGCATAGACATGACAAAGGAGCAGATGAATCTATAATTCTTACTGAGGAAGTTTAGAAATCTATCTAGAAATTGAGGGGCAAATGTTTCTATGACCAAGGAGGAGAACTGTAAGTTTGTCACCCCTTCCCTGAAGACACGGCCCAGGAAGCTCTCCTAGATCCTGTAGACGTTTTTGGGGATGGACAGCAACTGCCCCCACTCCCAGCTTGAGGTGCCCTGTAGCTTGTGACAGTGGCTGTGTGACAGTGCCAAATCTGTGACACTCCTGCTGGAGCCACAGACACGGGCTGTTCCCCAGTACACCCTGAGGACAAGCGGAGCTGGCAGGAAGGGCTGGGGATGGGATTCAGGAGGGGGAGGGGGTGCAGCGCTTGATGCTCTGGGCTGTAAGTGGGAGGAGGTGGGGGGGGTAATTAACATCTGATGAGCTGGGAGGCACCTTTGCCATTTCACTGCTGCAACATCGTGTTTGTGTACACAGTGTGACTCAATAAGCTACGTATCACTACGGGCCCAGAGACAGTCCTTCAGAGCAGAATTATGCTTTTAGGCTGTAGAATCTGTTTCCATGGCAACCCCAGGTTGTCTCGTTGAATAGGTTTAACAATAAGGGATTAACCTCATCTTTATTCATCAGTGTTCAGCGTAAATGTGAAGGGGGGCGGGGGGGAACATTACTGTGTAGCAAGTTGCATTAAGTTTCTACTCCAGGGAGAAAGCCAACAGATTATTAGTAGTTTTTTAAAGAAAATACTTCCATTCATTATCAGGGATTTTTAGGAGGGATTCATGGGATACTGAAGCCTGTTACTCTGTCAATGTTACACCCAAAGGTAAAAGTTCAAGTGGTGGCTGGATTACAGATTTTCTGTATGTACGTCCAGGTCACAAGTTCATTCCTGTCAGTAAATGTGCCAAAACCAAGCAGCACTGGCTACACATTAGCACAGAAACAGGCTGCCCTGGGTGCCTCTTCAAACCCTGCCCTGAAAAGCCATGTAGAGAGTGCCTGGATGGCAATAACGTGCTGCAAACAGTCTTTCCCCATCCAAGGAAAATTAACTACCTGCTCAAATTCAAGTCAAAAAGTGGTATTTTAAAAGATTGCTTAGGCTTGACCCAAATTAGCAACACATAATGCCATACAAATAACATATTAGGTTGTCATTAGTTAAATTTGGCGTGCAGGTGGGCAAGAGCACAGCTGGGGGAGCAGAAACAGGTAATTTTGAACATCTTTCCAAATTGAGGGAAAACCATTTGCAGTTCAGAATGAAAACCACCGAGGTTCTCCCTTTTCCCAGCAGATGGAGCTTATGTGAAACGGGACAAGCTGCACAAAGCGAGATTGGGGCAGTGGAGGAGCACGTGGGGAGAAAGCCACAAGGTTCTGGCCAAGGCAGGATCAAGCAGAGGGAGGGCAGGGAGTGTTCAGGCTATGTGTCCAACCAAAAAGAAAAAAAGGTGAACGTAGCTATAAAAAGCAAATTGATTTAGTCTCTGAGAGGGAGGGAAAAAAGGAGTCTCTGGTGTTACAAACACACCTGTTAGCTCCAGCTGATATGAGAAAGACTGAGATTTTACTGCAGAATCATCATTGCTGTATTTAAGTAACCTGTTGTGCCTCCAAATGAATCAGTTTGATTTTATGAATGACAGGCTTTAAAACTATGCATTTAGAGTCATTCTTGGTCTCCAGGATTTTTTAGGCGGTAGGGTTTGCAAGTTCCTGTCTGTAATCAGAAATGCAGAAAGCCAACAATCTTATGTCATTATCTGCCTCTCAGAGTTAGGTCTTTAAGAAAACACCAAATGTTGTGTTACTGTCAATAAAAGCCCTAAATCTCCCACCACTGCTTTTATGCACCCATCAAGAAGCAAGACAAGAAATGCAAGTGACTGGGGAGGCTCTCCTCCACCCCATCCCAGACTTTATAGACCCGTTCCCGCACTTCTTGTATATCACAAAATTCTTGGTGAAGTCAAGCAGTGTTACAGGAGTACTGGAAAGACAGGAGGTCCCTGAAAAGCAGATACCTTTCAGTTTGTGTCCATTAAAGAAACATTTTAGAATAATTTTTACCTTTGTACTCTAAAAAGGAGAAAAATGTGCTACTTCCAAGGGCCATTTTAATGGCAGCAATGTAACTTTCCTTAGCAATTTGTGAAGCTGAAGCTCCTTATGGTAAGTACTGGTTTGGAGAGGAGCAGGTTACAGCCAGCACATGCACACAGCTGTATATGACTTGGTGCAGGCAAAATGCAACATTGTCCCATCATCCCCAGGCACATTGGTGCTTTCTCTGTCTCAGAGGAGGTGAGCAGAACTAAGCATTTCTGTTAAAAGAGCAAAGGAAAAATACTGAAGATGGATATGTTCATTTGCCTGATGCTTAAAATTCCTGTGTAGAATTTAGCCCCCTCGGGCCTCTGCTGTCGTTACCTCTTTCTTGCTGGTTTTGCTGATGATCTTATCAGTCCTGGCTCATATTTTCCCTTACAGTCAGCCTGAATAACCCTACTGGAATGTGTCTTTCCCACCTTTGAATGCACTCTCTCTTATTTACCTTTCGGCTTTAAACCTTCTACCTTTCATAATCCAGACCAAGCGTGTAACACAGATCTCACACTTTTTTATCCTGTTCTCCTTGACCTGACTGACACTCCTATCTTCCGAGGTGCCGTACAATGACCTCCCCATTCCAGCATGCAAGCCCACAGCCCCTCCTTCATTCAAGTCAAAGAGCTGCTTTTCTCAAGAGGCCTCCCCACAGAGATAATGAAAAGCAGATTAAGAGATTTAAAAAAGGAGTTGGTTCCTTTGGAATGGTCAGTGCACTTTCCCTTTCTACAACCATCCTCTATACTGTAAATTTTCCAAATCAGTATTTGTCTGGATCTCAGTGCCTTGACCTCAGCAGGACCTAAATTGTTGGGCCCCAATTCCACACATGCAAATGTATGCCATGTCCCTTTGCTATCAGAGACATTCACACAGAGTGGTAAAGGATCAGTGCAGTTGTGTACTTGTAACATCAAATCCTGTTTCTTGCCAGATAGCATCATAAAAGTTCTAGAGATAAAAATTAACATTTTAACCTTTGTTTTTGTGAGACAGAAAGCATGGTAACCTCCAAGTCAAGTGAAGTGGCAGCTCTGTTGACAACACTTATTTGTAGCTGTGTGATAATCTTGAAGGGAAATACCTGTTAAAATGTGATGTGAAGCTATAGAAAAACAACAAAGAGCCATCAGCACAAGTACATCCCAGTGGTGCTTTGCCAGTATCCTGCCTTTTTCTTGTGTGGCTGAATTTCAGGCACCAGAAACAGAAGACGCTTTGTCTGGGCTTTCCCATGTAATCAGCAACCTCTCTCCTGCCTGTCTTAGGCCTCTATTCACTTTATTATTATTATAGTATCCCCTAGAGACAGACTTGGGAGGCATTCACCCCCAAACATCCTGTTACCTTCAAGCAATTAGGTATTTTCTCAGTAACACATTATATGCTTTAATCCTGTTGCATGTGTGTACAAAGCGTGGCTAGCAAGTCGTGTATGTAAGAAAATACCGAGCTGGCGTAAAAAGCTTTGCCATTGGATTTGATCAGTATCCAGGGGAAGTAAAGTCCCCCAAAGCAGGAGCTCTCCTCTCAAAGCAATTACAAGAGGGAATTTTGTGTACAAACTGAAGGTTTAGCTGGGATCTGCAAATATCTAGGAATTCATCAGCTGGATAGAGCAAGAGGAGCTCCTTGGGACTAATCTGTGCAGCAGGTAAAAGTGAGCCATGCAGCCTGCTCGTCAGTCAGGGTGGCAAGCCTCACACTCATTCCTATATGACACATATCAATCATTTTCTTTTCTAAACACTAATCCAACAGCTGAAAAAGGAAATATGCCCAACAGGTATCAACAAAAATCTGGCTTAGCCAGCAGAGCTTCCCTGTTGTGCCAAGGGAACAACCTTCTCCCCTCTGCGAGGCCTCTCCTCCCAAGGAACAGACATCTAACTCTCCCTGAGCGGGAAGCCTCTTTCAGCGTGCCAGCTGGGAATCAGGGCCCTGGGCACAATCCCAGCACCTGTGCCTAGTTTTCTTACAGAGCACAGCCAGCTGCTCTGCTAGGTCTGCAAATGTCCTGTATACCCTATTTCTTTTCTGTGGATTGCTTTGGATAAGCAATGTGAATGTGTTGCTTATATTTGGATTTTGCAAATTCATTGCTTTACATTTACTTAACCTGATTTGTTTAAGGATCATATCAGGCCACTGATAAATGAAGTCATGCCATGTTTTTAATAATTAAACCAGGGTTATTGAGCCAGTAGTACCCAGAACCCAGTAGTATTTTTGAGGGAATTTGAAGGTAAGCAGGATGTAACCACAGGCCACTTCGGAAACTATGACATGGAGTTTGTGAGGAAGAAGTGTTTTTGATGGCTGGTGTTTGTCAGCAAGCTTTTCTGGCATTGCACAGGGTAGCAGAGACTATATTTGACCCTGAGGGTTCACAGGCATTAGATAATTGTTTTGCTCTTACTTAGCTCATGGCATGTTAGACAAGTCACTTCTGTCTGTGACACCAAACTATCAACTGCAAACTTCCTGTGTGGAAATAATTATGCATGTTTTCCAAATTCGCATTATGTTCTTCTGTATCCAACAGTTCTTATGCAGAAAGGCAAGGTTAGAGTTAAGACCACTTTCACTGCTAATAGCTTAACTCTGAAAAGCCTTCATATTACTCAAAAATCCTGGTATCAGTGGAGCCAGAGTGGGGTAGAATTCTGTACTGCAACAGGAAGGAGACATATAGAGGTCTGGAAAATAATGAAGGTGGGAGGAAAGTGAATAAAAATGGTTATTATTGCTGCTCATAATGCCATATTAATTAAACCAGTTTATCTGGCAGCAGGGTTTAAAAAAGAACAGAAGGCAATATATTTTCATATAAACTCATTGCCACAGTATGGTCTCAAAATATAAATAAATAGGCTCAACAAGAAAATAGATACACTCAGGAGAGCTAGGCTTAATGAAGTCCCTGACACATGCTTGTCTAGCTGCAGTGTCCTCTTTGGAAATTGGTAAATCCCTAAACTACTGATTCTCAGCAGCATGAATGACACAAATGGGTAGGAGCTACTTTTCCTATAATCTGTTTCCAATTCTAAGCATCCATTACTACTTCCTTTCTTGGTTTCCCTTGAGGAAAGGACATGCCTAAGCCTGCTTTGAATGTTAAAAGCTTCCTCTGCAGAAATCGAGGTGAGAGTAAGAGACCATAAATGATTACCCATGGGCAGCTAATAAAAGCTGTGAGATACAAGTCCTAACCTGGAACCACGGAGGTGTTTGAGGTGGACCAAAGGGTCACTGTCAGGGGGTCTCAAGTGCTTGACTGAGTCGTGCATGGCTCACCCCATGCTGGGGGCCTATGGCAGTGTAGTCCTAACAAGGACTGCACTGTTTCTGCCACCCTTAAACTCCACGTGTTCCTCTCACCAACAGAACAAACAGGTTAATAAAGGTGGGGATTTTTGTGTAGAAATATAATGAAAGCCAGGTCAGAAAGGGAAGAGATCTCAGTCTGCTTGGTAACTTACACAGAATGAAACTCTACCAAGGAAAGGAACTTCTAGCTTCTCTTGCTTTCTTACCACAGGGTTTCCCCTTTGCACTTTACCAAGTCCTACTTCTGCCATAATCCACCTGGCAACAAGTTACAGTCGATCTCCCTCTAGTGGGTAATTAATTACCCATAAAAGCCACAGTAAGACTGAGATGTGTTAAAAATCTGCCCTGCACTTGCCTTCCTTCACCTCCTTTCTTCAGCTGGCTTTCTTCTTCTTTCATCTGTGATCTTTCTCACACGTGCATTACGTGTTTTCTTCATACCCTCCCTGAACTTTGTATCTGCTCCTTCTCCATTCTTGTGCTCTGTGAGGAGTTGGGCTGTTTGAGGGGTTTCTGTTTGACTTTGATGTAAATGGAAATGAAAGTAAAGAACTGCCAAAGAATGAATTTAAAATGAAATATTCTAGAGATTAGTGGTGTTTGCACAGAGGCATGTATGCAACCCCCAGTATGCCAAAGGCTTAGAAATCTGGGAAAAACCATAAGATCTACCTTAAGTTTGTAATTTTTTTTTTTTTTTAATCAGGAGAAAGTCAAAAGAAATTTACATTTGGGTTTTCTTATCCTTAAAGTTGATTTATTTGGGTTGAAAATCTTCTGCATTCTGCTTAGTAGTTTGTTCCCCTTGAATTTGTTGTTCCATTACCACAACTATTAACAGCAAAATACATATGCCAGCTGTGTTCAATCTGAAGTTAGCTCTCTAACAGCAACAGTTAACTACCAAAGAGTATTCCCAGAGCAGAGCTGACGTTAATTGAGAAGGATAGTGCTCTGAAATATGTGGAGACAAGATGCTATACAAATTGATTTAACCAGACCATGCCTTTTGTGTATAGAACTCTGTTTCTCTCCTTGCAGAGCATATAGGCTGGATACTATGGCTGTTACTGCATTTAGGTTAATGGAAATATATTAGGGATGATTCTCAAAGGTATCTCCTTTCTCTGACTACTTTGGGGTTTCTTGTGTGTGTGTGTGGGGG